>NW_022147505.1:1491969-1573985 GCF_002938485.1 Sitophilus oryzae
AATTAAATGCGGGTTGGAATGGTTTGGAAACTGATTTTTGAATTAATTCATAACCTAATTTTTAATTATTTATATAGGTTGGAAATATTTGCGATATAAATTACGAATTTTGGATTTTATTTGACGAAAACTGCGAAATTCTCTTTGCTTCATTTCGCAAAAGTTCTAAATCATCTTCAGTGATATACACAGACTCATTGTCACTGCCCTCTTCATCACTCATCATAGTAGGTACAAAAATCTTCTTCTTCCTTCTTCTTCATACTAGGCGAATCGCCTGTTTGGTTTCGTCGTCTCTACCGGTTAGACTGACAAGTTGTCGCTCCATCGTTTTCGTGGACGTCCTAAGCTTCTGCGACCTAGCGGTGATTTGTCGCGTGCAACCCTCACTATCCTTCTGTTATCCATTCTGCTGATATGTCCATTCCATTCTTCCTTGCTGCTGAGTACCCACTCATTTACATTTTCCAACTTGCATGCTCTTCTTATGCTTTCATTTCTCTCCCTGTCCAGAAGCGTCTTTCCAGCTATTCTGCGTATTACTCTCATTTCGGTTGTCTCTAGTAATTGTTTAGTTTTTGCTGTATCAGGTCGAGTTTCTGCTGTGTATGTCATTACTGGTCGTACCGTTGCCTTGTAAATTCTCGCTTTAGTTCCCACCTCAATGTTTTTATTTCGCCATATTGTATCATTCAGGCATCCTGCTATTCTGGTTGCCTTCGTTGTCCGTTCTCGCACTTCCGCTTCAACATCACCGTATCGTGAGATATCTATGCCTAGATACTTAAACTTCATCTCTTGCTGGATAACATTGCCCTCGACTTCCAATTTGCCTCTTAGTGGTACTTTTGATGTCGTCATGCATTTAGATTTCTGAGTCGATATTATCATATTAAGTGATTTGGCAGTGCAGTTAAATCGATGTAATAAGCGCTGTAGATCGTCCTCATTTTCAGCTACCAATACGGCGTTGTACAAAAATATAGAAAGCTTTATTAAAAAATGTATAAGTTGTTTTTAACTTCATTTCTGAACTAACTCTTCCTATATTAATGGGTCTGGGTATCTATGGACTAAAATAAGGAAATGATACAAGTGTTTTTTTTTTTTTTGTAAAAAACGTTCATGAAAATATTTGATTTAATTTATCAAAATTATTCGAAGTATGTATTTTCGCAAAATACTTGTTATTTTTTTTGAAAAACATGATACTTAGCATTTATAAGAAATTACAAAAACGGTAATTTACTGGAATATAGTTCAGTGTGTGATTACGTTTTGATTCTGATGAACCTAAGCGTCACGCTAACTATAACAGTAATCGTTGAAAACATCTGCCATTCTGTACATTAAACGATTTTTTATCATTTGCGTTGCAGCTTTCTCTACTCTTTGATCATTTTTTCTCCGTTAATTGAACCATATCGCCAATAATTTTAATGGTATTAGGTTAAATAAACCCAACAAATTAAGCTTAACTATCAAAATTGCATGAATCACTTTTAATGAACTATACATATTTGAATGACAGCAACTATATTCCTCTTCATTCAAAGTGACACGTTTGTTCAGACAAGTTAGATTATTAGTAAATAACTAACTTTTTGGCCACGATGATATAGATAATTATTAATTTAATAAGATTCAATTAAATAACTGGGTTGTTAAATATACAGGGTTGTTCAATTACATACGACACGGAGTATTGTAGCTAAACGATGAGATTTTTACAAATTTAAAGTTTTGTTCGATGAGGGACTATTTAGAGGTACAATTTAAAAATAATTTTGTAAGATACAGAGTGTCCCAAATAAGTAAAAATATCAAAGTTGTATTTTTTTAAATGGAACACCTTGTATATTATTACATTTTTAGTTTCTACGATTAAAATAAAGGTAAATTTAATTAAGGTTTATTATACTTAAACCTTACCGTTTTTGAAATATTTTCAATTTTGTGAAATTGCAGTAAAAATTTGAAGGCTTCATTTCTCCAAGGGTATCAAAGTTTTTAATACTAAATATTTACTGAAGTTTATTTACTGATCAGTTATTGTGTTGCAATAATAAAAATAATACTACCTTATACAAAGTGTCTAAAAATTTATTTTAAATAAATAATTATTAGCTTCAAACGGCAATAACTTGTTTAATTTAAATGGAACACCCTGTATATTTTACGAGAATCAGATGCACAGTTTAATTGTCTATCAAATTATATTATACCATTTTTTACATATCTCTTTAAGTTTCCGTAGAAAATGCATTTTCTTGTAATTTAGAACTTATTTATCAATATACCCATGGACTATTGATATTTTAGATTATTTTTGAAGATGTACCAAATTTTTAAAGAGTACAGATACTAATATTGTCGATATAATTCGTTTATTTCATTAAAAAATAAAAAAAAACTGTTTAAATATTTGTTAAAGAGGACCAATTAATATGATTCCAGTATTCAAACTACATTAACTGACTGTTTGCGTTGATTAATAATAATTGCTACAAATACTAAAAAACTGAATTTTGTATGGGCATTAGACAGTGTGATAAAAAGTACACCTTAAAAATGATATTTCATTTTTTAATAAATGCTTATTTATAACAACAGAGATTTAATTTGATAACTTATTATTATATTGATTTCTGACTCAAATCCACATTTATTTATAATAATTTATTAACGAACACAATTAAGTATGTAATTAATTAGTATATGGGCGGAAATAATGGTGTTATATTTAATTAATGGTATACTCTTTGATAAAGATTTAAATAGTTTTCTTTTTGCATACAAATGGGCTAGTAATATTATCGTTTTGCTAAAAACGATAATATTACTAGTCTGTACATTTTGTACATTTGCTGCTTTAAAAACAATCTAAAATGTCAATATTCCATGGATATATTGATAAATGAAGTCTAAATTATAAGAAAATGCATTTTCTACGAAAACTTGAAGGGATAGATAAAAAATGGCATAATACAATTTGATAGACAATTTAATTGTGCATCTGATTCTCCTAAAATATACAGGGCATTCCGTTTAAATTAAAGAAGTTATGCCGTTTGAAGCTAATAATTATTTAAAATAAATTTTTAGACACTCTGTATAAGGTAGTATTGAGTTTTATTATTGCAACACAATAACTGATCAATAAATAAACTTCATTAAATATTTAGTATTAAAAACATTGATACCCTTGGAGAAATGAAGCTTTAAAATTTTTACTGCAATTTCACAAAATTGAAAATATTTCAAAAACGGTAAGGTTTAAGTATAATAAACCTTAATCAAATTTACCTTTATTTTAATCGTAGAAACTAAAAATGTAATAATATACAGGGTGTTCCGTTTAAAAAAATACAACTTTAATATTTTTTATTTATTTGGGACACTCTGTATCTTGTAAAAATATTTTTAAATTGTAGCTCTAATAGTCCTTCAACGAACCCTAAACTTACAATTTGTAAAAAAATCTCATCGTTTAGCTACAATACTCCGTGTCGTATGTGGTGAACAACCCTGTATAGTTTAGGGTATAACCGATATATTTTCGAAATCCCTTTAATTTATTTTTTCAAAAAATGTCTGAAAATAAAAAAGTCGGGACAAAATCAAATGCCAACACTGTACATAATCGTTCTTCAAAAGAGACCGATGTTTTCAGACAGGGCCTGTAACAAGATCTCACCTTTCCATCGAGTTCGTTTATACAACGTATATTTACAGCAGCAGTCTGCTAGCTAGTACTAGTTTTGACAGAAGAACTAATTTTAGAGTAGACGCTCATTCACCTCGTCTCGTCCCTTTTTCTTGGAAACACGGAGGATTCTCGGCAATTCTCGGCAAAACTCACCGAAATTTACCGAACTTTGTTTGACAAATAGAGATGGGCTAATTAATTCTAAATACTTTTTTTGGTAAAAAAGTAAATTTTACAATTTAATTCATGGAACATACTTTTGTTTTGCTTGTTGGAACACAGCTTACGGTAGTAAATTATTTGAACTTGTCTTATTTAGACTTTACAGGTATGTCTTGAGAATTGGCTATTGTACAGGGTGGTCGAAATTGGTCTGTTTTAACAGAGAAAACCTATTTCCTGACTAGATAGAGCAAAACCGACATAGATATCATGGCTCGATTTCTGAGACACGTTTAATGGCATAAACTGCCTGTTGATATTTTCACTGCCAACTGAGATCCGGGGTCTTTTTGAATTTTTTACCATTTTGAATATTGCCCATAACTTTTTTATTTCGCGGAATAATAAAATTCTGTAAAGACGTTTTTAAGGCAATTTTTTAAGCACAATCCGCCAAAAATAATAAAAAAATATAATTTTTTAAATGGAAATCATAGTTGGCTATGAACTTAAAAAAACGCTGGCGTTTAACCATTTCGAACGGTATAAAGTTATGGGTATCTGTTTCTAAGAATGAGAAAAATATTAGGTTTTTCATCTTGGTATCAAGTATGTCTTGATTTTGTGTTGACCTAGATGTCTAATTATTTTTAATCGCCATTTAATATTCTATATTATTATTTATCTGCATAATTAAAGACTTTCTTGATGGAGACTAACTTTCTTTCTTTTTTCGTTCTGTAAATCCGTCTGAAATACTGGCTTTTGTCAAAGTCCTGGGACTGCTTGATGAGTTATCATTCAAAAAAGGAGGACACAATAGAACTATAAGATCGCGGTGATTAACTCCCTCCTATAATAATCTGACATCTCAATCTTGTCAAAATTTCAGAGTTAAATAGATGATCATAGCCTACTTGTATAATTATGTAAGCGGATTGTCAATTGCTAATTTTCAAGACAGTACATTCTCCTCCAGTACATTCCTTTAGTTGTTTGATGAAATTAAGAGGGGTCGCGCCGGTGGCTTGAAAGAAATATATATTACATCAGAAATCGCCTTAAAGCGGCGGCTACACGACAGCGACTTGCTTGCACGGTATAGTTTACGCAAACTAGAAGGAACACTGTGCGGTGTTCACACGATACAAGTAAGAGCGTACATTCATCATTATTTTTATTCTGACCCCAGGTTTCGTTCGTGGAAATGTCAAGTGACGAATTATTGCTTTTATTGTAAAAGAAACAGCTAAATAAACGGTATAGATCGAAGTGGAGTAATAACTGGAATAGAAAACAATTTTCTTGTATTTCCATCATTTTTTCTGTTTCTATCGAAATAATCTTTCAATGTTATTTTGAAATATTATATAACTTTTCAGACTGATGTATTACTGACCGTTATGCAGGGTGCACTAATCTAAGTCCTAAAATTACTGAGCTTATATACTACAGTCTATAGTAACGGAATTGGGTGCAGTCAAGGGTTGGGCTTGAGATTGTCCACTGAGGATGTCAACTTCGATATGTTTTACACAGTAGCCATATTATGAAAATTTCCTTACTTTGATTGCTAAAGATTGCATTTTTGTTCGATATAAAAACCGTTTTAGTAAATTTTCGTTTTTCCGGTGAGGTGTTTCTTGTAGACAACCCGGACTTCTGATCTGTTTCTTCTGTTTTTGTCTCACATATTTACAATACAAGACCTTCATTGTTTCACTTTTTGCATATGATATCATTCTTCTTAAGTCCTACATTTAGAGAACGTTTTCTCCCCATTCACAATGTACCTGGTATGTGACGTAGAAAATCTGTATAGTAACCTCTCTTTGAGGAATTGTTGAACATCATCGAGGTTAGATTGGTTTGGTAAGATCATTTTCGGTAAGATCTTCACCGCCTCTTGAGAAAGTGCTCTCCGTGTAACTCTTACTCTCTAGTTAAAGATTACTTTTAGGCTCAAAATGACGATTTGCTACAGATTTTGGACTACCTAGGTATATACAATTTTTATTTGTTGAAAGTCAGTGATATGTGGTTATTGTTATATTTATTAATATGCTAGTTAGGAGCACACTTACATATGAAGCTGAAGTGTGGCAGATAAGCAAGTCCTTGAAGGGAAAGCTTTTAACTGAAATGGACTTCCTCAGAAGATCGGCAAGAAAGTCAAAATTGGAAAAAGTGCGAAATGAAGAAATAAGAAGAATAACAAAGAAATCGATAACAATCGTAGAAGAAATAAAAAAAACAATTAATCTGCTATGGGCATGTAAAAAGACTGGCAGAAGAAAGGCTACCAAAGAATATCATGAAATGGACCACAACTGGAAAACGAAAACGAGGAAGACCCCGAGAGACATGGTTAAAGGGGGTAGCAAAGGCAATGTCATTACGCAGTTTATAAGCTGTGATTTGTTGCCGGGATTAATTCCTCGTTCGTATATTAAAAAATATTGAATTTCGATATATTCAAATTTTTATATTTACCAATAAAATACACACATGGCCAAAATTATTGCATATATATCGTTTAAAAATATACGGAAAGGAATTTAAAGAATATTTTTTTATACATAGCTTTGATAATCTGTAATAAACATTTTTTTGCTAAAATGTAAATGTAGTAAATGTTTCAAGAAAAACCATGACATTTAAGGAGGCCTCTATACGTGTTCCGAAGCTTAATTTACAGCACAAAATTACGCGACTACAATGGGCTGAGGAGATGAGAGCAAATGGTCCTAATTGGAATTTCGTCATGTTTAGTGATGAAACCAGAAACCAGAATAGGCCTACTTAGAGTCAGACTCGCGACGAACTTTGGTCTGGAGAGCATCTGGAAGACGAGCACGCTTGAATGCAGCTCAACCCCGTGCCCCGTTTCAAGGGGGAAGCACTATGGTATGGGCAGGTATAATGCACGGAGCTCGAACTCATATTTTTATTGATGGCACAATGAAAGGTGCCTCATATCTTAGAGACGTTTTAGAGTCTATTGTGCCTCCATTTCGAGGGGCAGTGGGGGATGAATTTGTTTACATGGACGATAATGCTCCTCCCCATTGCACTTTAGCGGTTCGCGAATTTTCTGAGGAAGAGGGTATAAGAAAGCTGTGGTGGCCACCGATGTCTCCAGATATGAATGTGATTGAGCATGCCTGGCTAAAACGCCATATTGCCAAAAGGAACGATCCCCCCCCGTACCTTAAATGAATTGAAAATGGCTGCGCGCGAAACATGGGAAGCCATTCCTCAACATCTTCTGGACTCTGGACAACTTAATTGATAGCACGCCACGTCGTCTCACAGCTTGTATTGAGGCTCAGGGAGGCAATACAGACTATTAGTTGTGAGAAACAATTAGAATTGTTTTCAATATTTTCTGTTTAAAATGAAATTTGTTTTTGTTGATTTTCACTCATTATGAAATAAAATTATAATAGCAGCCTAGTTGTACTTAGATTTTTAATTTTATATTAGTTAGTCTAAATATGTCCAAAAATATAAACAGAATCATATTAGGTCCAAAATAAAACAAAAATATCGTTATATGCAATAATTTTGGCCATGTGTGTATACGAAAACGATATATCGACATTTTTTTAGTAAGATGGACGTCCCTAGAAAGCGAAGAACTGGTTTGCTTGTTCGCCGACTTGCTTGCTCTCGGTACAATCGGCGGCAACGTACCTACCTGCTTAACTTAATATGGCCGAAGAACCAAAAAGCTCGTCGTTACCCGTTTACCATTGAAACAGAAAGATTACGCCTTTTGTGCCGGTGTGTTTTACGTTGATGCCGCTAATTGCGTTTTAAACGAGGTTCAAAGATTTCCGAAGAAACTGTAGGTCGCGTTTAGCAGACGTATCCCCTACTATCTTATGTAAATTGTATATAATCCAATAAAATTGCCATTGATTTCAAAAAGTTTGTTTTACAGCAAATTGACCCGTATGAAAGTTTTGTAGACTTCATTATTTTGGAGATAGCGTCCAGTTCATGAACAAATTGGGGTAGTTTCATAATTTTTGTTTAGTTCTACAAATTTACCAACTTAAAGGTGTTCATATTAAAATTACATGCAAACTTCCCTATGACATGTATTTATTTCCCCAAAACGAAACATGGAATTCATCAAGTGAATGAATATTATGATTTTTGATGAACATGAACTTGAATACTGTCCACACTGCGCAGCATGTTTTCATGGTCAACGTTGCCCCTATATACCCACACTTCCATTTAGAATAGTTGCCAGTCCTTTTCTCTGAACGTCCACAATTTCAGCAACATTCAATAATTTCTTGCAAATAAAACACGAATCCATTTTTCAATAGCACCTGTGAATTTCCTGAAAAAAAAAGACATTTAAAGCTACCACCACTTTATCATGATCTGGGCGCTATCTCCAAAAATAGTCAAGTTACAAAAAAAAAATCATAAGGCAAATGTATTTGTACTCTTATTTTGAACGAATTTCCTAGGGTGAATTTGCTGAAAAAAGAGTAACATTGAAAACTACCCTAATTTGTTCATGAACTGGACGCTATCTCCAAAAATAATCAAGCTACAAAAAAAATTCATGAGGAAAAGTTGCTTGTCCATAAAGTTCGGAAATAATAAACTTATAAAAAAAAAACATTAGGCGAACTTATAGAGAATGATTTTATGTACAATTTGCGTCTAATTATTTTGTTAGTACACTGATAAAAAAGATAGACTTGAACTAAAGTCGTCATCGTTCTTGAAGAAAAAAAAATTTAGTGGCAAGAGAATTTATTTTAGCGTAAAAGAAAATATTTTGCCTGAAGAAAAACTCTCTTAACTCAAGAAAACTGGTTCTCTTGAAAAATTCGAAAATTTCTCTTGAATCTATTTTCATTCAACCAAGCGCATGTTACTTTGTTATAAGATAATAAGAAAAATACGCTAGGAAGTACTTCATTCAAGAAACATGGCCATATTTCCAATAGCTAAATACTCTTTTGATGAAAAATAATAACGACACGCAAAGACGATGACGAAGGACGGTATATACAATCAGTCGGCAGTTCGATCCATAGTCCGATCAGTCGTACCATAGAGTCGTACGTCGCATTTCATAGGTTGCACATCATAGTACGCACGGGTTTTGTTGCTTGGAATTTTCCACTTGCAATTTTGCATAATTTGCTTTTTAAACGCATATCGTATAACAAATTAGTGATCGTTATTAACATGGATTTGTCATTTTATATGGACAAATTTTAGGATATATGGATTCTTTAAAAGAGTTTCTGAAAAATGGAAATTAGATCATTTATTTGCTATATTTGAAGGTAAGAGACATTTACCTAATGCATGTACCTGTTTAGATAATGCATGCGTGACTATAGATAGAATAAGAATATAGGTATCGATTTTTTATGCAAATAACTACAAAAAATTTAGAATTTCAAGTCGTTGTATTAAAAAATTCAAAATGTGACCAATGCTTATAATTTTAATAATTTATTTGCTTTACTTTGGTTAATCGTGATGTAACATTTTTTTTGTAATTTGTAGAGTGATGAACCACCCCAAAAAATACAAAGGAGTGAAGAAGCAGAAATAACTACTATCAAGGAAAATAATATCACTTTACTTACTACAGACCAGGAAAACCTAAATTTATTAGAAAATAATATACCTCGTAATATGCCTGTATCTATATGAGGTATAGACTTCTCTTAGATCAAAATAAATTTTAGTTGAGTTAATAGTATTCGCTATTGGTTTAAGAAAAGTGTCTCTTTAATCAAGAAATGGATCCCTTTTCAATCAAGAATTTTTGCATGAATCAAAGAGACTATTGTTCTTGTATTAAGAACTTCTTTGCATATTCATTTTGGATCAAGAATGAAATACTTTGGACAGATTCTTCTATTCTCTAAAGTAATTTTTTAAAACTTATGAAAAGATAGTTAATGCTTTGGGCCAAGAACGACGTTCTATTGAAAAGCTCCAATCTTTTGGGTCAAAGTCATATTCATTTCGACTGAGAGATCCTTTTTTTTCAGTGTAGTAGTACAGTTTTAAAAAATGCACCCCTATCTCTCAAAAACCGCAAGGGGAAAATTTCCGATTTTGTTAATTTTACACTCAAAAGACAGTCGCTGACAAACTCTGAGAAAATCAGCTTCCCCGTAATCTTTTTTTCACTCTCTATACGGCGATACAATTTTACTGGATTAATAGAGTTAACGCTTGAGGCCAGCCACATCTCATGATTTCGGTTCTAAGCTTTTATTAAAACTTATTATTTTTCTGACTAATACAGTAGATAGAAGATATTCTGATGTTGATATGTTCTGATCTAATTGGACTGCTGGAAACTGGATTAAAGATTTTGAGGTGGCTATTAGCGATTCCTCTACTGCGACCTTTACATCTATTTATTGTAGCTTTCTTCTGATTTCGTCGAATCCTTTTTAAAAAGTTTAATAACTTGGAGTCGTTTAACATCTTTGCTGTCATGGCTTATCGTTGCTTAGTAAAAAAACTGCACATTTGCCAGGTTATCGCACTCACATAGAATGTATTCTGCCTTTTCTTATTCGGATTGACCAAGTCAATCTCATCTATTTTATATGGCTATTGAGTTTGTAATGATCTGTTCAAATATGCAAATTCTTGTCTTTGCTTATCAGGTATGGCGTGAATTTTGGCGGGTATTCTACTATGATTTTTTTCATATGTCTTTGTCCTGACGAATTTTTCCACCATTCTAGAGATTTGTTGGCCATCCGCTGTTTTCTGGCCCTCTTTGTAATTGCTTTTGCAGAACCTCAGAAGGGTTCTGAACCAATGGACGGCATCGATGAGTCCTGTTTGGTCATTTCATCTGCCTTTTCCTTGCCATTGTGAATGAGAGAGGATGATCCAAAAAGAACTGCAGCAAATAGGTCTCCTTTTTACACACAAACCCAACCACATAGAACAGTTAACAAGATGTGATTTAGTTTTAGTAATCCCATTAAAACTGCATATCAAATTTGTAAAAAAGTCACTAGACGCTTATAGACTTTTTGAAATACAATTTGTCTAGTAATATGGCATTGGACGTTATAGTCTTTGTCTGGTGAACAACTGAAGAAACTGAGATTGAGATTTTTTATACAGATTCCCTGTATAATAAAGTTTAGACAGCAGCATTATTCTAGTAGCATGTTACAGATTACTTGTAGAGGACGCCACCTACATATTTTTTAACTGGTTTGAAATGTAATAACTTTTTGTTCGTTCCTGTATATAACAACTGAGTAAAAAATATACATTTACGCCGTTTTTTACGCAAAAAAAGTCTCTTGGTAAAAATCGCTACGAGTAATGGTTTTCGAGATATTTGGAATCGAAATTGTCAATACCTGTCATCATTGACATAAATTAAACATGTTGACTAAATATATTAGACTGAAATTATAAATTTGAAATGTTTTTGGGTCAAAATTTCAACAGAAACTGTTTTATCATCATTTTTTCGAAGAAAAATTTATGATAAATTTAAAAAATAAAAAGTTCCCAAATTTATAATTTCAGTCAAATAACATCTATACTCAGCATCTTTATTTTTGTCAATATTGACATGTATTAACTATTTTCATTCTAGATATCTTGAGAATGATTGCTCGTAGCAATTTTTACCAATTATATATTTTTTACGTAAAAAACACTGAAATGTATATTTTTTCACTCGGTAGTTTTATACAGATACGGACGAAAAGTTATTACTCTTCAAACCAGTTAAAACACATGTAGGTGGCGCCCTCTAGAAACAGGGGTCATACTGACATCAAAATCCAATTTCTCAAACTCCCAGACACCAATTTTCACCCAAATATTGACGTTACTTCAGAAATTATTTGGAAACAATCGAAATAAAAATAAAACTTTACACCCTGTATTTTCGAAAATTTCTTCACATTTTAGGACATACATTTATACGAGCTTTTTTGCTTATTTTTATCTGCAGAATATGCTGCCGAAGTTTACGGAATACAGTTCGGGGACCACCCTGTAATAGGCAACATCTTACTTGAAGATGTTTATTAATTAACCAAATCACCACACATGGCTAAAAACAGAAATATTATAGAAACATATTGCGAATTTGAATGGGAATGAGGTTTCGCAATTTATACAAGGTCAAAAATCAGACGTATAGAACACTCTATGTTGTGATCATACGGTATAAAATCACGACCAATAGAAATTCGTTCAGGCCGGTTACAGAATATTTGAATATTTATAAATTTTTAACATATTTACGACAACATTGACTTTTTTCTCTTAAAATATGCCATTTTCAAATATGTAAGACCGGTTTTTGGTATTCTAATTTACAAAAATAAACTCTGGTTCCATATTTTACTTCATCTTAAAAAAATCACTATAAATGTGATAATATACACTGACCAACATAGAAAACGGACATTTTAAAATTTTCATGTATTTTAAAGTTCAATAAATTACGTTCTAGTGGGACGATTTTGATGATTTTATAAGCATTATACAAGGTGAGTCTGAAATAAGTGCAAATATTTTTAGGGATAGTATATTTCGACCCCAGAAACCCGATTATGATTTTTTTTTCCAAATTTTGAAAATTTGGAACGTTTTTGATTAAATTTTTGGATTTTTTTTAGTTTTTAGTTAAAAAAGACAATTTCTCGATAATATGGCAACATATGGCAAGTTATTGAGATGAACCAAAAAACAAACTATCGAGAAAAAATGTATCCTATGTTATAGGGCTTGTTTCTCTCTACAATTTCCTGTCTCACAATGTACCGTTTGTGACCAGGAAGGGTTCATAGTGTCATAGATGTCGATTTTCGAAAGAAATCAGAACATGTATGTACATATTTGCTGTGATTACGTGCTATTCCAACACATTAATAGGTATAATCTAAATGCGCATTGAGCTTTGTCACAATCGAACGAGTTCTCTTTTCTTTCTATTATAAGTTCGACAAACGCAGAAAACATAATTGGACTATGTTTTCTAGTCGATATTCGCCATGTTTACGTAATGCTGAGAAAGAAAAAATAATCGATCGATTCGTCTCAACTGTCGCCATATTAGATCGCGGCTTAATCAGAAACCGCCGTACCGAATTCGTTCAATTCTCCTACTAGTGAGTCGTACAGTGGTTTGGCGAGGGAATTGTTCGGTCAATGTTGAAATATTTGGATAGGTGTGGTGTTTGTGTATGACATATCGCATATCAGACCTGGTAGAATTTAAACATCAAATACCGACCGAGAAAAACCAAAATAAAAAACAAAAGAGTGAAACCAATCTGTAAGCTTTGGTGAAACCAAAGCAATAACAATAGGCTTACAGCGTGTTTTGATTGCTGCGGCTATAGCTAAACATTAGCCTAACTTAAGGTAGTATCAGACATAGCTACTTTTGTTGCGCAGCACATTGAAAAACTGTGCAACTTGATCTGCTGCAAATGTGAATACCTAGGCGACCTGCAACGTTGCGATCGCAGCTTGATTGCGTAGGCTACTTTTTTGTTGCGCGCATAGTTTAAGAAATAGCCGTGCGTGAACAGTTGTTGAGGAAGGTTGCAAGTGCAGCAAAAGATTACTAATCAGTTGAAACTTTTACTGCGGACATCGGTGCAGTATTTTGTTGGTATCGTTGGTTGTTCGATTCATATATTTTCTATATATTTCAATATCTTTCTAGATTTGAATAAGATTGATTAACAATTTCCTACCATTTTCCATTAAATTTTTATTCTATAATATCCAGTAGGTTACTGAATTGCAATGGACATCAATTATGATGAGAAATTTAATCTAAGTAAATACTTAATAAAAAATGCAGCTACATAATATATCAAAAAGAAAATAAGAAAAGAGCTTAATTAAAATAGACAAATCAAAGTAAAATTCATATTTAGTGATTAAAAAAATCGGCGCCGGGAGGCACGTATAGCCGCCCATACTAAAATATGTTAATAAAAAGTTGGTAGGCAGTTCTTTTAGTTTCAAAGTAAAGGAATTTTTCCAATTTTTTTTTATCTCAAGAACTGCGACTTTGACTGATTTTGATGTTATTACAAATTTTGTTGCAAATATTATTCCTAATTTTAAATTGAAAACCGCGTTTCGCTAGCTACTGTAATTTTGAAGTTACAATTTTTTAAAATTTTTAACCCCCTTCCATACCCCCACCCCCACCAAAAGCTAATGGTCAGATTCTGGGGTGCCACAGTATTTTTGTGTCAAATTTGGTTAAAATCGGTTTAGCGGTTTTTGAGTTATCGTGTTACAGACGGACAGACAGACAGACGCATGAAAATATCTTGTATTTAGGTCATTTGTTGGTGTTGTTGGTATGGTCGGTTAAAAATCAATTCTTGATGAAAAAATAGAAAAATTTAGCAAACACGGAAATATAACTTTAAGATATTGACGTTCTGCTTAGAATAAATCCACTATGACTTTTGAAAGATTAAAGGGTATAAAGTCGAATCATTTTAAATGGGGCATTTAAGTTTTTCGAGATTTTCAGGATCCCAGGATTTAACATCGGGATTTCAGGATTAAGCATACACCGGGATTCCGGAATCCCGGTTTAAAAGCTCTAGCCTGATAGTCAGTCCCGCGATCCCAGGATTAGAATCTATAATCAAAAGTCAATTTCAAAAGGGGATCCCGATCCCGAAAATTGGTATTCCCAATTATTACAAATAAGCTTTGCGTTGTTTCAAAAATGTTTGTTAGAACATATCCGATATATACAGTAAAACACATTTAAAATTAGTGAGAAGTTCTGCAAAAATTTGTATAGGTTCACTGAGAGAGAAAACGTTGTAAAATTAAAAATAATGCTAATGAATCAAATAAAATCAAATATATTTTGGCCTCATTAATGGTTATAATTGAATTAATAAAATATCTATCGATTTTATACATATAGTCGTACATATAAAACATACATGATCATTGTCATTGTTAGTGGTATCTCAGATTTACAATGAAAATGCTGCTTATTTGATTTAAAGAAATATATATTTGTTTATTATTGTTTTCCTTTTGTTTTTCAAATACATTCTTTTTAAAAAATATCTATTCCTATGTGGCGGATTCAACTATCCAAAAAAAATCTTATGTGGGTATTTCGCCACTGCACTGCAAGAAAATCTACAAAATAAAATAGTTATTTTTTGTAAACACTTCTGGCGTTATACTCAAACGGACACTACTTGTCAGAAGTTATGTTTACAGTTATACAAATTTGCCTAACAAAGAAAAAAATACAAAGAATAAAGAAAAAAACTTTAAAATATTTAAATTCAACTATTCGAGAACATTTTACTTTTTTAAAACAGATAGGTACATCTACAAGAAACCGTAAACCGTTGACGTTCTGTTAAAATGACATTATATCAAGTTAAACTTCAAAAGTAACAATTACTACCTGATAACAATTACTTAATAAGGTAAAACCAAAAAGCCCCAAACTTTCTGTATGATTATTTTTAAATTTTACGTATGTTATGTTTATGTTATGTTCTTTAAAATCAAAGAAGCGATTGCCATACATTACTAACATCGACAGATGCATGAGCAATACATTTATTTTTATTAGATTGAATTAAAAAAGCCTCTTTTATTTTTCTTTTAGATGCTATCGCTTCTTTCATTATAATTTTGGCGTTATTAAAATTTATTTTGTGCTCTGTGTCCCATGAATGCCGACAAATCTTAGATTTGTGAAAATCTCCCTTTCTTAAATAATATTTATGTTCTTTAATTCTAACATTTAAGGGTCTAGATGTTTCACCAATGTAAAATTTATCGTATTTACATGGTATTTGGTATATCACATTTTTTGTTTGTTGTTCTGTATTCATTAGTTTAGTATGTGCTAAAATGGATCTAAGTGTATTTTGTGTTTTGAAAGATGTTCGTATGTTATATTGTTTTCCTATCCTTCTTGTCCCATTCCAGGTTGTGGATGGAGATTCTGCTTTAAGTTGGTTTACACTTGGGAGGCAGAACGGTTCTGGCCAGTTACCTATGGAGTGTTTGCTCCTTGTCTAGCTAGATCGTTTAATTTTTTATTACCATCTGTCCCTTGATGGGCTGGCACCCTGAGTAGGAGGACTTTGTTTACTTTGTCTAATTTGTTCACCTTCTCTAGGTGTTCTTTGACCGACTTCGAATTGATAGTTACTGAGTTGATCGCTTTTCAGGCTGATTCACTGTCGGATAAGATGGCTATTTCTTGTTTCAGATAGTTACTTACATCCATATACCTACATTGGCTTTTGCACGTTTGTCCGCATTTAAAGAACCACATCCCGCTGCGTCAGCGATGTCGACGAGAGCGGGCGGACGAAACGCCACGATTACGGTTTATTTATATTCCATTAACCGTGAAAAGAGCCGGCAACAGCGCGCCCCGTCGCTGCCCGATTATCTCGACGACCAGCTGTTCGGAATTTTCGCCTTTCGTCGTCTCCGGCTCCGGCTCTACACGATAATTCAGTTTTCTTAGTTCCTTTCCGGTGTTTGTGTGTGTGCCCGTGTCGATTTTCGGTCTCCATGTCGCCATTTTGCCCTTACCGGCACCCTTTCCACCGCCTTCCTACGGAATTTTGACGTTTTTGCGCGATTTTCGCCGTTTGTTTACAAATTTTTTCTATGTCGCGAGTGTGAAACGTCGCTAGACGACACAGAGACGGAAAAACAGTCAAGAACGGGACGAGACGTCATCGACGTCCACCATGTTTCGACGAGGTTCGTTGTCGAAGGAATTTATGGTCGTGGAAGTGTATTAAGTTTTTGTCCGCGATTAATTCTTTCTGGAGTTTTAATTGTGGATTCGGTAGCGCGCAGGCGCGCGTTTTGTGCTTTCTATTTGCTCTATTTTTATTGTTAAGGAATACGTAATACCTAAACGATCTAGGTCAGAGGTCAAAGGAATCTTGATGAAAATGTTGAAGATTTGTATGGTAAGTACCACTTCTCCCTAATAATAATCTTTTCATCTTAAAACTAGCGAGATACCGCCAGTATTTATTGTTAAATAACAAATTGTTTATCTCGGAATGCGTCACGTATCTAATCCGAATATATTATACCTATCTAAATGTTACGGGAGTATGTAAACCGTAATGGCTACGCCTGTAGTCAACAATAGACTGAAATGATTATGTTCATTCATATATGAACGTGGCGTTTAGTGATATATGTTTATCTATCTACTTGAAAGAGTTTTACTTTAATGGAATCTCGCAATTTTTGATTGTATATTTTTTAGTTATCACACAATATGGAAGTTTGTATTTTTAATTTTAGAGAGTACAACTGAACGTTTTCACGCGGTCTTTAAACGTTTTTTATGTGTTTAACGCATGCTATTGATTCTCGCATTAATATATTTTTATTTTTAAATATATTACAATGGGAAGTGGTATTAAAAACAATAAATGTTGATAGTATTTAACATAATGTTGCTAAATGGGGGTCATGCCTAGATTGGTTGATTAATGTACAAGTCTACATCGAATGTGAAAAATAATCTTCTTTTATGTATCATATTGTTGTCACATTGTTGTCGTATACTGTCACTGTCATATTGGAGCTACTATACACTATACTTTAATCCAAAATATGCACTAAGAAATGAAATATTTACCTAAAACTGATACCAAAAATGTTTCCAGTGTAGGATTGATGCAGCAGTTTATGATCTGTAAGCATGTCCAAGATAAATAAACCCGTGTTATGGCTACGACCTATTGACATCTGCATTATTTGGTCAAAACATTCATGGTCAACATTCAGGTTCATTTTAACGACATTATAAGACCTATAATGAAATTTGCCATAGAGTGGTATAGAGAAAGAGGTCAACAGCTTTTTGCCCTTTTTTGGATCTCGTTTCAGGATACAATTTGGATCATTTATGTCGAACCGTCCACTGTCTACGAAGTATGATATCATCGAAAATATCTATGATGAAGCGGTTAATTCAAGCAACAACTAAGTGATTGTAAAACAAGAAGTGATTGTAACTTCAAAAAGAACTTAAGTTATGAAGTTTACAAGAGTAAATTTAGGTATAGTGAATTAATCGAAAGCAAACGCCAAACCGCAAAACAATGAGTAACAGTTTTTCAGAGCCAAAAATTCGACTGTATTCCAAACATAGAAGAATTGAGGCACAATACGTCACTATTTTATTCAGCTTGACAACAACTTTAAAAAGTATAGTTTCAAAAGCTAAATTGAAGGGAACAGAGGACTGCAAGAACTTTAAAATGAATATCTAATAATATGAGATTATTTTAGTAAAATAATATTGGCAGACTGAGACAACAAAATATCTCACACAAACATGGAGATATTTTCGAACCACGAATAACGATAATTTTGTCGTCACGTTTCGTTGTCATGATAAAGCTCTTATCGGTGGTTATTTTTTTTCGGTTCTTGTTTACTCAAGCAATAAAGTTTGCGGTAGATTGTTGAGAAAGCATTGAACAGCGTAAGTAGACAATTCCTTGTATATTCATTATCTTGTCTTTGATAACTGTACTCCGTCGATATCACCATAAACTTCGTACTTGACTTGGTGTTGTTTAGGATTTCAATCTGGCTTATCAAAATCTTTGAGGTATGGTTCTGATATTAGCAGAAGTTAAGAGGGTTAATTGCCACTAGGACATCGTAACAAGTTTAGTATACCATCCTGGACACTTCATCTGCGTGGTTTGTATTTTAATAAATATATGATTTTAATGCATGCGACAGAAATAAATATAAATGACCGGTTGACAGACAGAGAGATAAAATACAAAGCGTGTACAGTGTTGCCGGTTTTATAATGTGTATAGAAAAAAAATAACTATTTTAAAAACTTTCATGTACATACACTACTGAAATGAAGATAACAGACCATTTACTATTATAATGAAAAACACTAGAACTGCAAGAAAAATAGCTATCTCCATTTTTCGTTTTATATGGATTATAACGTAATGTTCACAGGCACCAAACCTTCATACCTTTTATAGAAATGAGTACCTGCGAATATTGTGTTATGCTTCTGGTAGAATAAATTAAGATGATAACGATCTTGCAGGCTTTATTGCCTTTGTGGTCTTTAGTATAAAATAACAAACTGAGCAACAAAACAGTATAGAAAGATTCATGTTTTTACCCAATTGAGTTTATGTTTGTTCGAAAATAAAAAGTTAAACTTAACCACAACAAAGATAAAGCATGACTTAGTAAGCCAGCAAATCTAAAATTTTATAAAAATCGCATTGTTTTATCATTGTGTGCTAATAATTTCGCCCACACAATTTACCACGGCATTTCTGACGCGATGGGATTTGAAAGTTTTTTAATTTGTCTGGCCAAACTAGTTTTTTATAATTAATTTGCAATATTCTAGGTTACTTGATTATATTTATTTATTAGAAAATCGAACTATACAAGGTGATTGTAGATGAAGATTGTATAGGAGAGAGGAAGTTAACCACCGCGACCTTATAGGTTGAAAAAAGCTAGTATTTGAGATGGTTTTGCAGAGGTTAGTTCTCGATCTCTGATCTCAGTCGTACCAAAGAATTGTTGTCGTCTTGGTGCACTTAGTGATGAGGTGTTCTGGTGTTTCCCTATTTTCCCCACAAAATCTGCATTCGTTGTTGTTTTTTAGCTTCAATCTGCTGAGGTATTCATTGAGGAGACAGTGTCCTGTTAAAAACCCCGTGACAATCCGAAGATTGTTCTTACTTAAATCAAGGATAATCTTTCTTAGAAATGCTGGAAGAACTGGATACAGCAGCTAGAAGAATAGACCTAAATATGAACTACACTAAAACTAAAATCATAACAAACACAGATGAAAACATAACAACCAGAATAAACCAAGAAAAAATAGAACAAGTTGAATAGTATGTAATGATTAAACTGAAAAAAGAAAACCAAACAGCTGAAATAAAGAGACGAGTAAGACTGGCCTGGGCAGCGTTTGGAAAATTAAATTACATATTAAAAAACAAAAGATTATCCACAGTACCTCAAAACCAAAGTATATAATCAATGTGTACTCCCGGTACTTACTTACGGATCCCAGACCTGGACACTGACAAAATCAAATATATAATGTAGCAAAATCTCAAAGATCTATGGAAAGACAAACTACATATAAGGCTGGCAGATAAAAAAAGGAATGAGTGGATCAGAGGAAAAACAAAAGTAAGGGATGTTAGAAGTTAAGTAGCAAAATTGAAGTGGAAGTTTGCCGGTCACAATGTCAGACAGAAGGATGATCGATGGAACAAATGCATCGTAAACTGGAGGCCCTGGGAGAATAGAAGAAGTAGAGGAAGACCTCAGATGAGATGGGCGGACGATCTGAGGAAACATGCAGGCACAAGATGGATGAGCACGGCGACAGAGAGGAAAGAGTGGAAGAGATTGGGGGAGGCCTATGTCCAACGATGGCCCGAAGAGGCTGAATATATAGATAGAAGTTTCTTAGATTACGGATGGAGTCTTCCTTAGTTTTGCTTTAAATTGGTTTCCATTTGGGAAGCAGAACGGTTCTGGTCCAGTTAGTGGAGTATGCGCTTCTTTTCTAGCTAGGTCTTTTGCTTTTTCATTACTTTCTATCTTTTGGTACGCTGGCACTCAGAGCAGGAGGACTTTATTTGCATTGCTTAATTTGTTCAACTTCTCTAGGCAACTTCGAATTGATGGTTAAGGATGCTTCACGCTACACCCGTAACGGGTCCGAGCCGTGCGTCGGTGAAGACACGGCCAAACATTGTCAAGTGTTCTTTACACATATACATTCATGCCAGGCCGAGCACGATCCGAGCTTCGCCGGAACTCGTCCGTGCCCCGTCCCAGAAATGTCGGCGTACATTTTTTTCTCGGATCCGCTCCGTTCCCACCACGTTGCGGAAAGCATGAATGTACATTTCCTGGTGCCCCGACTGCAATCTGCAGTTATGGTATAAACAAAGTACACTTTTTATCATGTCCGTAGCAGGTAGTGAATCTTACAGCAGTATTTAATGACAGGGAATGCATAAAACTGGAGAATGAAAGGATGTAATGAAAAAGATCTTGCCCTTTGAGCAGGTGTTGTTCTTTCTTCATCAACTGTAATTGGTACCAATTCCACTTGCGAGAACTTTGGCATTGTTCGTATTAAATCTTCGTGTGTCTATGGGGCTGTGTTGTATAATATACTCAGAACTAATACGAGCCCCGTTATCAACTCGGTGTAGCATAGACAGAAGGCCCGGACGTGGCTCGGTGTCTACTTCACGAAACGTGCCCGGCTCGGGTACGCGTACGGTCCGGTGTACCGTGAATCATCCTTTACAAGGTGATGTTTTAATATGTAAATATACTTAATTCAAACAATATTTTTAAAAGTTATTTTTGTTTTTTGAATTGTTTTGATTTAGTAATATTCGCGGTAATATTGCTTTTACATTTTAAGGTGATATTCTATTTGTTTTTCTTGGTTGTGACTATTTAAAGGTAACCTTGGAAATGATATCGTCTACATTCCATACAAATGTCAACAAAGCAATTTTTAGAGATGTACATTTATAAATGTATAGTTACGATGTTTCTATTTTATTATAATTTATGTCGTACCGCAAGGTATAAAATAAAATCAAAAAACATAACTTTTCACAAGTTGGTATTTTGTACAGTAGAGTATTTTAAGACTGGTTCAGTAATGAATCTTATAGATATGATCTAACTATAAAATACATTTGATATTATACTAGGGCTGGCATTTCTGGTCTTGGGTGTCAATTTTCGTATGTACGAAGAGTACGGTTAACACGCTTAGCAAAATAAGATGTACTGAATAAAGATAGAAGGCATAGTACCGTATGATCGAGAAAAAACGGCGTCAGCGATGGCTATGGAATGAAGATCGCTGTCATTTTATATAGGAAATGTTATAGATCGTCATTTCCCAGTCAACTGGACGCCGTTTGTTTTCGATCATACGGTATTTTCCCAAGCGCATGGAATCTAGCGTCAGATCAAGTGGTTATGTAATAAATACTTCGTATTTTTGCCCTCTCCGACTTGCTAAATTGCCACAGCGATTCACTCCTATACATGTAAACGCCGACCCAAGGTTTCTCTTGCCAGCAGGGTATGCCTATTGTTCTGTTTAAGTTATCTGTAGATATTGTATTTAATTTTATGATATTCATAACACTCTTTTTCTTTGTTATGAAGATCTCGAAACTACGCCGATGACGATGTCAAATCTTGAGAAAAGGTTTAGAATAAGTCGGTGGTCAAATCAAATGGCAAAGTGTTTGTTTTAATTTTGCTTGTTCTTGTTGTTCTATATCCTATATGATGGTTGATAGATATAAATCGTCAAAAAAAGTTCTGCTTAGATTTTGTTAAAGAATGTTAATTACATAATATAGCTGTTATTGTACTAAAAATTTTTGTATTTACGTAATTTTATTATATGTACGCTCAAGATAATAGCTTGTTTAAATATCCAATTACAACCAAATTATTGAAAGTTTGTTGAATCAAATTTTATTTTATTTTATTATGTAAATATGAAACTCATATTTTTAGTTGGAATTTAATACTTTTTTTTAAATGCGATTTCTAAATAGATTTTTTGGACTATGATTGGGTAATTGCTTACATAAGTTAATAGCTTTAAAAGTGATTTTATATCATTTTAAGTTTATTATTAACGATCTTAATATGAGCCTTTATTGTTGCGAAATATAATATGCCTCATAATATAGGTACTTAATAAAAATTATTTTTAAGTTACAAAACTATTTCATTATATCGCAAAATGGTGTTAAATGCGTTATGGAATTTTACCTAACTTGATTTTTTTTTATTTGTGTTTAATATGTCAGAAATTTTTATTTAAACCTAGTAGGTATAATTTGTTAAATTGACACTTAATTTTTAATATAATTTGATTATGAAGTTTAAACAGGATATGTAAATATCTTACATACAATTATTGTTATGTTAGTATTAATTATTTCAATTCAATATATAATTATTTCAATTATTGTTATGTTAGTATATTAGTTACGTATAATAGACATAATATGAATTTAACCTGAATTTCTGACCGATTCCATATTATCAGTGAAGTAGTCCTGTGTATGGACATAGATATGTGTAAATGAATTAACCAAATATACAGTGATTAGTTCTGATCTTCTGATCTATCACATACAAACGAGATGTAAAGAAACTGTTTTTACAATTTGATTTGACCATAGACTTCTTCTTCTTTCTTCTCAAACTCTCCTTTTCAAGAGAGAGTTGCGTTGCCTAGGCTGCCAAGACCATTCTGGCAAAGTACTTTTCTGCTTTTCTTTTTTCTTTTTTTATAAATACTGTCCTAAGGGTAGTTTACTCTTGACTCGAAAAATATCAAACCCCATTAAAACGTACGTCTATGAGGTATCGCGTTTCTTACCCTGGGCAAAATGTACGTCTAATTGCCACACAGCCTCCTACCAAAAATGAAAAAGATCGCTCAACAAACAACCAAGATATTGGCTTGTATCCATCTTAAGTGGGACACCCTGTAGATACGCAAAAAAAATTCTTTCTTGCGGAAGTGTACCATTTTCATTTATTGATAAAATATTGTAAAATATAGCAAGATTTGAAAAGTACTTAGCAGTTGGAATTCGTAAACAGACGCGTTTTAGCTTACAGCGTGTTTTGATTGTTTTGGTTTGGTTTGTTGGTTCATTTTTGTTTATTTTCGTTTTTTCTCGGTACGGTGTTGATGTCTAAATTACAGTTAAGACATCTACATCTACTAGGTTAGGTTCATACCTACACAAGAAAAGTGTTTAGAATGTAAAGCAGGAACCCGTTTTCATGTAACTGATTTCAGTTATTCTAAAGTCGGAAAAAAGAGAAAGATGCATTTCCGCAGAGACATTTTGATGATTTTGTGTTTGGGAAGGCTACTGTATACTACAACCAACATTATTATAACAATAAAAGTTTACTTTTTCACTACAATACTACTATCTCATTTAAATTCTGTTTTCTATCGGGAAACAGTTGAGTATCAATTAATTATACATACCATAGCTATTTACGGATCTATAAAATATTATTAATTCGAAAAATATATTCGATCCACAGCGCACAGTCTACGGATTTAGAACGTGTACGATGTTGCTACGTCACGGAGACAGCACACCGTATTTACAGGATGTTCTATATTCATTTATTAACCAACTACGTAACTTTGTTGCTAGGTGAATAATAAGTCAATCGTTATTTATTTTAATAATTTTTTTACGTAAGCTGGCACTGAGGCTGGCAAATAATATGTGTACATGTACTCTTAAGTTTCGCTAAATTTATAATCGAGTTTTTTTATAATTTTAAAACGTTTGCGTAATATTGACGTCATGTATTTTGGACTTCACAAAATTTATATGATTTACACGTTGTTTCTCATATATTTTTTGTCTTCTGTTGCCATATATCACTCAGCTCTTTGTAGCTGATACATTCTGAGATTTAATGACATTTAAACCAGACAAGAAAACAAAAAAAAATGGTTCCAGTCGATATTACGGACACTAAAAACGTTAAAATTTCCATACAGATTAGGTTGAAACATCGAATAGGAATTATAGGAATATTTTTATAGTTTTCTAGGAAACATTTTTATAATTTTAAAGTTATCTTTTGATTTATTATAAGCTTTTAAACAAGTTGATTTTTTTTATTTAAATCTTTGCATCTTACAAATCTAGCACCATTATTGGAACTTTTGAATTTTATACATTGACTAGCGCGTACCAGCGACTTCGTTCGCGTCGAATTAATCATTTGGAATGGTGATGATAAAGTAAAGCAAGAATTTCCTTTAACATACAAACTGGATAAAATTTTCTCACGTTTATGTCCGCATGAGAAAAAAAAATATGGCGATATTATTATATAACTTGGTAATATTTGAGGGGTAGTTTCATCTCGTTGGAATTTGACTTTCGGAAAATCCGTTTGCTAAAAATAAGCTTTTTACGTCAAGCAGTTTAAGCAGAATCGTGGTTAAGAAACTATCCAACTTTTTGGAACACCCGGTATAATTTAAAAAAAAAATTCAAAATATGTAAAAAACCCAAATAAATTATGCTTGTCCAAGCGTTTTCCGAAAGACTAACCGTTTTTTAAATAACAAATATTGTAATATTTGAGGGACGTTTTCACCCTCTTGGAATTTGAGATTCGAGAAACCCTTCCTTATCGAACCTCTACACCCCACAGTCAATCCGTTTACCAAAAATCAGCTTTAAACTTCAAGCAGTTTAAGCAGAATCGTGATTACTCAATGGTCATATTTTATGAAACACCCTGTATAAATTTATAAAAAGTCTTAAAATATGTACAACAACAAAATAAAGTACACGTGTTTAAGAGTTTTCCAAAAAACTCACCGGTTTTTAAATAACAAATATTTTAATATTTGAGGGATAGTTTCACCCCCTTAGAATTCGAGTTTCGAAAAATCCCCTCTTATCCAACCTCTACATCCTAAAGTCAATCTGTTTTTCAAACATCAGCTTTTTACATCAAGCATTTTAAGCAGGATCGTGATTAATCAGTGACCAGATTTTTGGAAACACCCGTTATACATTTTTAAAAAATCTTAAAATATTTAAAAAAAAATAAAATAGACGTGTTTAAGCGTTTTTTCGGAAAACTTGACTGTTTTTTAAATAAAAAATATTGTAATATTTGAGGGGTAGTTTCACCCTCTTGGAACTGGAATTTCGAAAAATCTCTTCTTATCGAACTTCTACACCCTAGAATCAACCTGTATGCCAAAATTGAGCTTCTTACGTTGGGTGGTTTGAGCAGGATCGTGATTAATCAGTATGTCAGTCACTTCAGGATTTTATATATTAGTGTAGATTATAAACCAAATTTGCTTACAATGCAAAATTTGGGTCAAGATATTTTATCCATTGTTATTCAATTATACATCTTAATATTTATGGAAATGTAAAGCAATAAAACATCAAGATGACATTTCTCTTGGTCGGTAGAGAGTTGGTGTATTGTAGCTTTCTCTATTTAGATGTATTTTAATGATAAAGATACAGGAAATGCAGAAGGTGACATGTTTATATTGTTAGTCTAATTTAATATATGAATTGATTGCAAAATGCGAATTCAGGTCTCATTCTACAGATTTAGTTATATAATCATATGCATTTTCTAGCTTAGTTTTATATTACCTCTAAATATTGACTGTTTGGATGATTGTATATTAACGTCATTAGAGACTTTGTTGCAGGTGATAACGAGAGAAAAATTTACACATCACAGCTCGACGTTTTCTAATAGGCTAATAAGTTATCGACTAGTATTTTAAAGAAATTTTAGCATAACCTTATCAAAAATTAGTGTCTAGAAATAATATCTTTATTATATCAGTTATTGTTTGTATTGAGAATCTGGCCATTAGTTTTTGGTAGGGGTGGCGGGTTGGTAAGAGGGTATGGGAGGGGGTTAAAAATTTTAAAAAATCGTAACTCCAAAATTACAGTAGCTAGCGAAACGCGGTTTTCAATTTTAAGATTAGGAATAATATTTGTAACAAAATTTGTAATAACATCAAAATCAAAATCTAGAAAATATTGAAAAAAAGTTTTTCGATATTTTCTGGAAAGTCTCAAGAAAAAAAAATTTCAACCTTTTATTTTTTCGAAAAAAAAACTCAAAAGCGTATTTCTGGGCCACCCTGTATAAATGAAAACCAAAAAATCTTTTGTACTTTAAAGAGTAATCTTTTGGTTGGAACGGATTTCACAGTTTTAGAACCAAATTTTTTTTGACGGCTTGGAACAGACCAATATTTTCAAGTATTAAAAACACTCGTACTTAAAATGTACATTTTTTGTACCTGACTAAATAAGTAAGTGGTTAAACTGTAACCTATTCCGATGAGCTCTTTATTCGAAACCACACCGGATATTCAACCTAGACCGGCAAATATTTAAGATCGATGACGTCACCGTTGTCTACCTGACTGCCGAGTGACTACCGCTGGCTTTGATCGCGTTTCGTTGTGTTTACTCGACTATGCTCCGGGAGAAAAAAATCAGTTTTTTTCGGTTACGAGTCGATGTTAAAACGCGACTTGTTCCGTTTTTAGGCCTTGAGTTTCGGTCGAAATCGGTGGGAGAAGGGTAGGGCGGAGATACGAAATTTTGACATCTTGTTGTCGTGCCGTCGCTATTTTTGGAACGTTACTCGCAGTTTGCCCGATAGGTAAGTCATCGACGAATCAGCCTTTAAAATACGTAAGCTATTGTAAGAATGTCTATAAATAACCTTCAAAGACCTTTAGTTTTTTTTTTGTATTTGGATTTTGACGAAATCTTCTTACAAATATGGCAACATTGTTGGCACTGGCGTGCATATATAATGTAGACAAGAGGCATTGCCCACCCTAGATAAAATCATAAATGTTTTTTTTTTCATTTTCATCATCTCATTTTAATTAAGCTCATGATTTAGTCACGTGATTAAGTTTGATTGGCACAGCGTTGCCCACTTTTATATATTTTCTTTTAATCAAAATATTTTAGGAAACAAAAATAAATAAATTATAAATATGTAAACTATAAACAGTTATTATTTACATCAACAAAACTCACCTTCTTAACAGCACTTAAGGCACATAAAGGGCCATTACTACCGCTTTTCCGTTCTAAATATTCTAATAAAGTTGCGATGAGTATTTTATGGCTATTAAGCTATCTTGTACAGGGTGGGTCAAATTCGACGCTTTTAAATGGAAACACCCTTTTCTGCAGGAGATAGACAAAAACTAATATTGGTGTCTGGAGCTCAATTTTTGTCAAAAACATGATGGTGAAAACCGCATATCGATATCTGTTACCGTTTCGGAGTTACGGGGTGTTTTTCAAAAATATGCATTTTTAACAAATCGCTGTAACTTTTTTGCTATGGAAAATTTTGTATTTTTATGAAAACATTTCCAAAGCACCTTTTTACGTAGAATTTAATGGTTTAAGTATAATTTTTTTAAAATAAATAATTTAAGAATTATCAACAGAAAATTTGATTTTTTATATGGGACACCCTGTATATCTTTAATTTATTGAAAATAATTTAAAATTGCCTTTCCAAAAATATAACACACTTGATATTTTGCTTGATTTCTCTTCGAGATATAGATTATATAAAAATTCGCCCTCTTTAAATAAGTAGGCTTTGAACGGCACCGGCTGTAATGAAAAAAATTTTAGCTGTGAGCATTAATTAAAACGAAAATAATATTTGCTATGAGAGATGTAGAATTTTATAACAATTTAAAATATATTTAACCAACATCAACACATTTCAACTATATCAAATAACAATAAAAATAAATAGCAAACCAAGACATGAGATTTTGCTACTGGTGTTCGACATATCGACCGTCTTCTGTTATGGACAGACGGGGCAGTTTTTGAACATTTCTCACGGAATTCATTAACTCAGTGGGGGTGAAAGATACCCTCTCATAACTGCTAAGTATTTCTAATTCTTGTCTAGATTATACGGAAGAATAAGGAACCTTTATTCTTCCGCAAATATATCCGTAGGATTAGATCCATGGGCACTAAGTCAGGCGGCCTCGACGGCCAACGGCTGGGATCTTGGTTAGCTATATTTGCTGATAACTTCAGCGTTCAGAGGCGGTGCGTCGTTTTACTGGAAAAATATGTTTTCGAGTTCCATTAAGGGCGTATAAGGGGGCCAAAGCCTACTAGTTAAAAGTGGCGAACTTTTAAAAATTCTGTATTTAGAAGGTGATTATAACAAAATATCAAGTGTGCTATATTTTTGGAAAGGTAATTTTAAATTCTTTTCAGTTAATTAAAAATATAGAGGGTGTCCCAAATAAAAAATCAATTATTCTGTTGATAACTCTTAAATTATTAATTTAAAAAAAATTATACTAAAACCATTAAATTCTACGTAAAAAGGTGCTTTGGAAATGTTTTCATAGAAATACAAAATTTTCCATGGCAAAAAAGTCACTATCATGTTTTCGGTAAAAATTGAGCTCCAGACACCGCTATTAGTTTGGTTTGGTCTATCTCCTATAGAAAAGGATGTTTCCATTTAAAAGCGTCGAATTTGACCCACCCTGTACACTTCGCACTAACAACGATGAGTATACCAACCAAGAGCTCGTATGGTCACGTGCGGCGGATACGTGATTATATAGTTTTTGTTCTCAACCTCTTTTATCAGCGGTTCTTCTACTCCCATTAGCGCTCGGCCTTCTTCATTTCTCCTCTTCATAATTTCTTGAGCGTTGTCCAAGTTCAAATTTCCTTCTTGTGCGCCTATACATAGATATTTTGTTTTGTCTATGTTAACTGTCAAGCATTCTTCGTATTCTTCAATACGTTTGCTTAGCATATATTGCATATCATCTTTGTCATTGTCGACTATTATTTAAACATCTTTTATTATCAATTTTCATTGTCATCAATTGTCATTGCCATTTCATTTGGTGTTACAGTTAATTTTCCCTCGATTTTTCCTCCACTTGACTTAAAAGACACAAAACACACGTAATAACAGGAATCAAAATTTATCATTTTCCAAAATGCAGGGTATTTGTCATAGGTTAACACAAAATTATAACATATAATTCTATATGTATAAGTTCATACGTATCGGCGCGCCATCCGTTTGTTGTTCATCATTCCGTCAAACCAAGAAAATTAAAATATCATCTGTCATTTTTGAAATAAACCAATAAAACTGGTTAAAAACAACAAGAGACGACGCAGGACGGATTTATATTTAAACCCATCCATAGTTAACTTAAAAAATACAGTAAGTAATTTTTTTTAGTAAAATAAATAGATTGGTATGGGACGTCATCTGCTTTTCTTCTGTCATCGTCTGTCGAAATCTTACCTGAGAAAAAAAAAACAGAGTATATAATGTTATTTATGTCAGAGTCAGAATGGAATCCCTCAATATATCGAGTCGTTCGACACACTACCGAGAAATGGCGGACTTCTTTGTTCCTAAGAGACGTTTTGACCTACGTAACTGCCCGAGTGCATAGCGCTCGAGCTCGAGTGGAGAGGGGTATTGGATCGAGCACCTCGCCAGCCAACTTCGATTTAATGCGGACATCTCGAAATCCGAGGGCATATTTTGAAATGGCCGCCGTACAAATTAACCACGAGAAAAATAAATTCATCCTTCGAGATCTTCCAACGCTATTTATTGTGTGTTTGTCTCTCTTTTTCTTACTTGATTCACGGTATAAAGAACGGCGATTAAGGAGAAGGAGTACATTGTGTGTATACGTTGGCCGATAAATTACTTTGCAATTATTTTTTAAATACGAGTATTTTTGTATTTCAAATTGATATAGTATTGTGCTCCAGGATATAAGGTGAACAAGTCTTTTGAAAAAAAATATACGAGAGTTGTCTTTTATATTTTGCATATAGAGGTAGAAAAAACAACTTTTAAACATTATTGTTTTTCGAAGTAGTCTCCACGAACGGAAATGTATTTTCAGTTATTGTTAATTGCCTCGAATCGTTCGAAACATGGATATATCGAAGAATGCTTAAAATTCCATGGACAACCCATATCACAAATACCGAAGTCGAATAGGCAGAGAAAGAGAATTGCTCAATATAAGAAAAATAAGAAAAACATCATACTTAGGGCATATATTGAGAAATGAAAAATACCGTGTCTTACAATTAATAGTTAAGGCAAAAATTGAAAGAAAAAGAGGTCTCGGCAGGAAGAAACTATCTTGATGGAGAAACATCAGAAACTGGACTCACCTAACTTTTGAAGAACGCATAAGGAAAGCCGAGAATCGTGAAGATTTTGCCAATGTGATCGCCAACCTCCATGAAAGACACGGCACGTAAAGAAGAAAAAGATTGCTCTCGTTTATTGGTACCCTCAAAATTAATGTTACTGGAGTTCCGTTTTTGTTTATTGGAATATTCCTCACTTTTAACATTCCATAAGCACGAGTGGTCTCTATAAATTTCAATAAATTCTGTCCAAAACTGCCTATTTTCCTCCATGATGAAACACCACAATCTCACTACACGATGTATGTCTGTATTAACATAGTAGCAACAAGTCGGTGAAAAAGCCACAGACGTTCAAACTTGTCGTTGATCCAACCAAGTTGTATGCAAGATTTTTAAACATGCTGAACTACCAAACGATCCAACCGCGTCTTAACGACAAGTTGGACGACAAGCCCACAGACGTTACGATTATCGTTCAAACAGTTGGATCAAAGCAAATCGTCCAACTTGTTGTACAACAGGTTGGATCGTCTGTGGGTGTAACCACCGTAAGAACAAGGCCGGACAGCTGTGACGTAAAAATCTCGTGACGTCACCAACTGGAGGCCCAACTTTATTTAACAGCGTTGATAATTACCCGATAAAAGTTCAAATTGTGAATCTTTTTTAACTCACCAGATATATTTCGAAGTTTTAAAATGTCTTTTTCCGAGTTTTTAAAAATATTATATGTATTTTCTAAAGCTTTTACTTATCTTTTACCTCACCTCAAACCTTTCATATTTGAAAGTTACATAAGCTACACCCTTCACATCGATTAACTACATGTAATATAGTTTATGTAGTTTTTAAGAGTAACATGTAGTTTTCCGAACCCTGATAGTAATACTGATCAAATTATCTCTCAATATATATCAATATTACTAAATTCTTTAAAATGCGATGAAAATAATAAAAAATGTCTAACTTTTATTTGTATCTGTGTTCAATATTAAAGTTATTAACTTGAGTTGAGTAACAGGTGGAGCTTGAAGTAATAAAATATTGTTTTAATGAGTAAAATATGAGGTATGTTTTACTAGAGAACTTGCAAACTGATCCTCTTGAAAGTAGGTTTGGAAAATATAGACAGTTAGCTGGGAGTCAGTACAGTATTTGTGTTGGGACATTTATATGAGTGCGAAAAGAAACTTAGGATTCAGTCATTTAATGTCCCTAAAAATAATTTAACATTTTCAAACAACACTGATATTGAACAAAATTCACTTATAAAAAACCTTACTAAAGGCAGTTTTGGGTTTCCAAAAGATGAAATAACTAATAGTTTTATTTGAATATATAATTTTTAACAAAGTTTTGCAAAGCCATGAGGAGTTTCTCAAAATTCACAATAAAAAAATATTTTTATCAAAATATCTTTGGATTACATTAAAAGTAATAACACCATTATTCAAATTTCCGCAATGTACCCTATATATAATGCTAAGTTATTGTAAAAATTGTCATAAATTCTATTAGAAATACACGTCTGAAAAACTACTGTTGTTAAAAAATAATGATAGACTTGGAAAAGGAAATAAAAGAAACTTAGACACACTTGCAGCATAAATAATACAATGACGATGGGTAATGTGAGATGGGATATCAATCTGATGTTTTTTAAATTTTATGTTTAATTATTATTTATTAAAAATTCGGTGCAATTAAAGTTTATATCCATTATATACGTATAAAGTGTATCAAATGCAATCAAAGTTAAGGCCTCCAGTTGATGACGTCACGAATAAGCTGTGCGGCCTTGTTATTACGGAGGTGGTTACGCTGTGGGCCGTTTTAGATCAGATTACATACAACAATACAGTTTTTCTAGGTGATTGACGTTGTTGATGGACATGTTCTTCGATCGTCGTTAAGACTAATCCGTCCACGTTTAAATTTTCCATACCAACGAAAAATTATCATTACTCAGACACAGATTATATTGACTGAGAACAGAAACCAACTCGACAAGGCATTATTGTTGAGACAATTTGTTTCGAAATTTGTAAAAAATTGTTGTGTGAACATTTTTCTGCTTACTTATTTTTTTTCCGACTGGTTCGTCAAAACTTAAATTCAGTTTAGGTACTATAGCTTTAAACGAAGCGGTCTAAATCTTTGGCGTTAAGTTAACTAAAGATGACAGTTAATCTTAACATTTGATATAAAATATAAAAGACAACCCTCGTATAGTCACTATACTTATACTTTATAACAAATTCTGTTAAAAAATAATACTGCTGTTGCGGACCTTATGTTTAAATCAAACATGTAATTTCACACTTTCCTTTGTAAACTCAAACCGGTTTCAGTGGCATGGGTACTCTGTGTCTGCCCAGGTACATTTCAAACATCGACAGAAATCTTCAGCCAATCAATTCTTCCTCTCATAGTGGAACACGTTTACAATTCAAGCAATTATACCCTTATTCTTTTAAAATACTACACAAACTAAAGATTTAAAATTCCAAAACAGCCATCACATTTTATTTTTTTTCCATAGGAAGTGTTAAAATTGTCTTATATCTATCAGAAACAGTAGATAAAATAGTACTTTAACCGCAAGGGTAGATTAAATGATACTTTAACAGCCAGAATAGGTTAAAAAAATTTGTACCTATATCAAAGACTACAAAGACGGGACAGTGGGACAGAGAAACGATTTTAGAAAAAGACAGACGGGGTCGCATTTTAAAGGAACAATTTCCAAGCAATTACATTCTTGCCAAGTATAAAACAGATAACTGAATTCAATAAAGTATATCTTATTATAAAACGAATTATAATACTAAATATATAAATATCAGCTTTATTTATTTGTCAAATTACATAGAAAGCAACGCCAACCCAGCACAATATTTTTTCTACTCGTAATAAATTCCTTGAAATAATAATTTCGGAATATTTTTCAAAACGTAACTCGCTATGGAAAAAAATATTGTTTTCTACACGACGATAAAATTGCATTATCCAATATTATAAAAAACCATTTTATCGTCTTGTATAAAAAATAACTATCAACTAATAAGCTTCAAGTAACAGTTGGCCTAGTCGACAATAATAATATCTAAAGTATAGAAGTTTTACAGAAGATTTTTATTGCTTTGTAGGTTGTTATAGTTTATATACAAGGTCGCTGATATGTATTGGAACGGTCGATTATTAGGTAAAATATAAGAGGTACCGCAAAAAGTTAAACATCAAACTTATAGGGTTTTTAAATATCTATTAGCGGGTAATAAATTTAAGTATACAGGGTTGATCATAAGGTCGTGGCGCATCAAAGTTTCATTTTTTTTTAAATGGAACCCCCTGTATATTATTGAATATTTCGGTTCTTCCTTCAATTCTAAGCAAAAATCGAGATACACACAATGTATTTCAAACCAACCGTTTCCGAGTTACTGACTTTTGAAAATATCACAATAAATTAAATCGAATTGTGATTTAATTAATTTCGATGTGTTCGGTTTCATCTATAGTCTGTCCAACGACAAGATCCTTGACAGTGATAGATGTGTCTGTCATTTTAATTTCAAATTAGTTTATTTTATTTAACAAAGAAATAAGTTGGTACAATTGGAACGCATATAGTCTGTTCAACGAGAAGATCCTTGACAGTGATAGATGTGTCTGTCATTTTAATTTCAAAGCAGTTTATTTTATTTTACAAAGAAATAAATTGGTACAACTGGAACGCATAGCAGGAAATTAAGATATGTATTTAAAATTTGACTGACAAGTAACTTCAAAATATTGTGAAAAAAACTGTATAAAACCGAAAAATGTAATCGAGTTATTTTATTTAATAAAAAACGGTATGTGTTAATACAAAACAAACAAAAACAAGACGCCACATACCAAAAAATATAAAAAAGAACTATTTCTTACTTTCAAGCTTTATGAAACGTCCCGCATTTATGAGATTATATTTATCAATATAACTTATATACAAATACAAATTTGTAATATTCCGCAGGAATAAATAAAACAACATAAATAAAACAAACTATTTTATTAATAATAACACTTACCAAATTTTATACCTCACAGGTTATTAATTAACTTTAATCTTAATTTTTTTAAACCAGTACCTTTTGACATTATTTTTCTGCAGTACTAAAATCCATTATTTACCTATCGTGTGATGTCGATATTTTACAGCTACTCCAGTTTTTAGTATGTGTTTAGAGTATGGTCCTTCTACCATATTCGAGATGCACTTATATCTACGACGAGATGGTATACGAACTTTATTGATAGTAATTTTATTGGTGTACCTGTATAAGACTTTCTGCCTGGGCAGCGAGTATTAACCATAAACTGTGCTCTGGGTTCTACAGTTAATTTTCACTCGATTTTTCCTCCACTTGACTTTAAAAGACACAAAACACACGTAATAACACGAATCAAAATGCATCATCTCCCAAAACGCAGGGTATTTGACAAAAGTTGTCACAAAATTATAACCTATAATTTAGCAAGACTTTGACAAACGTCAAAAATCTAAAGGCGAGTTCATACGCATCGGCGCCCGTTTGTCGTTTATCGTTCCGTCAAACCAATAAAATTGAAATACGATTTGTCATTTTTGAAATAAACCAATAAAACTGGTTAAAAACAACAAGTGACGATGCATGACGAATTTATATTTAAACCCATCCGTAGTTAACTTAAAAATTATTAGAAACTTTTTTTAGTAAAATAAATAGATTGGTATGGGACGCCATCTGCTTTTCTTCTGTCATCGTCTGTCGAAATCTTACCTGAGAAAAAAAACAGAGTATAGCAGGAAATTGATATATTTAAAATTTGACAAACTTCAAAATATTGTGAAAAAGAAACTGTATAAAACTGAAAAAATCTAATCGAGTTATTTTATTTAACAAAAAACGGTAGGTATGTGTTAATACAAAACAAACAAGAACAAGACACCACATACCAAAAAAATATAAAAAAGAACTATTTCTTACTGTCTAGCTTCATGAAACTTCCCGCATTTATGATTATATTTATCAATATAACTTATAATATGTACAAATACAAATTTGTAATATTCCGCAGGAACAAATAAAACAACATAAATAAAACAAACTATTTTATTAATAATAACACTTACCAATTTTTATACCTTAAAGGTTGATTAATTAACTTTAATCTTAATTTTTTCAAACCAGTACCTTTTGACATTATTTTTCTGCAGTACTAAAATCCATTATTTACCTATCGTATTATGTCGATATTTTACAGCTACTCCAGTTTTTAGTATGTGTTTAGTATGGTCCTTCTACCATATACGAGATGCACTTATCTACGACGAGATGGTATACGAACTTTATTGATGGTAATTTTATTGGTGTATAAGACTTTCTGCCTGGGCAGCGAGTATTAACCATAAACTGTGCTCTGGGTCTGCAGTTAATTTTCACTCCATTTTTCCTCCACTTGACTTCAAAAGACACAAAACACACGAAATAACACGAATCAAAATGCATCATCTTCCAAAACGCAGGGTATTTGACAAAAGTTGACACAAAATTATAACCTCTCATTTAGTAAGACTTTAACAAGCGTCAAAAATCTAAAGGCGAGTTCATACGCATCGGCGTCCGTTTGTCGTTCATCGTTCCGTCAAACCAATAAAATTAAAATACGATCTGTCATTTTTGAAATAAACCAATAAAACTGGTTAAAAACAACAAGAGACGACGTATGACGGATTTATATTTAAACCCATCCATAGTTAACTTAAAAATTATTATAAACTTTTTTTAGTAAAATAAATAGATTGGTATGGGACGTCATCTGCTTTTTTTCTGTCATCGTCTGTCGAAATCTTACCTGAGAAAAAAAAACAGAGTATAACGATGCAATTCTGCTCAAACTGTGATTCTTAATAATTTTTGACATAGTTTTCAAGTTAGCTTTTATACGTGTGTGAAATGAGATTCTATAAGTCTGGAAATTACAAAATTTTCGTTTAACATTTCAAAATCAAAACTTCATAATTCGGAAATTGTTTAATTTAGGTACATAATCGTAAAGCTTCATTCAGAACCTCGCAATTAGTGGAATAAATTAGTGGTTTCAATTAGCGTAAAGTTTGTTCCTTTAATTTTAATGTAAGCATTCAGAACGTTTCCATAGTTAAGGGGGAATTGGCTATACTCTATGACCAATCTTGTTATTAGTGGAAATGTCTCGGTAGACGGAGCAAATATAGAACAAGTATATTCATATAAATATCTGGGGCACGAAATAACAATTGGTCGCGATAACCAGACGCACGAGATACAAAGGAGAATAGGACTAACATGGGCAGCATTCGGCAAACTAAGATATGTGTTAAAATCAGATCTACCAATGTGCTTAAAGAGGAAGGCGTTAGGTTACGTTATGCCAGTACTAACTGATATGGCGCAGAGACACTTACACTGACGAAAAAGTCCATAGAAAAAATCCGTGTAGCCCAACGAGCTATGGAAAGAGCAATGCTTGGTGTATCTCTAAGAGACAAGATACCCAATACAGTTATAAAACAGCGTACACGAATAACAGATGCTATATATCTGCTTAAAAAACTCAAATGGAACTGGGCTGGGCATATTGCCAGAAGAACGGATGATAGATGGACCAAGGTAATACTAGAATGGCGGGCAAGACAGGATACTCTCAGAAACAGACGCAGACCTCCGACAAGATGGTCAGATGACTTGAGAGATTTAGGGGAAACTGGATTCAAGAAGTGGCACAGACCCGAGAAGAGTGGAAAGATTTGAGGGAGGCCTACGTCCAGCAGTGGACACTTCAAGCTGGTTGATGATTCAGAACGTCAAAATTAGTGGTAGACATTTTCAATTAGTAGAAAAAGTTATCAAACTTTTAACTTTTCCACTAATTATACTTCAAAATTTGCTCGCGCGAAAATTTGCGAGAAATGTCATTTTGGCCTTTGATTATCTTCCGTCAAAAATTATGGTTAGAAATCAAAAGTTGATTGTTTTATAAAGTAACCAATCAAAATCAGTCTATTTGAGTTATATCAAGTGGTTTATATTTAATAACACTATAAAGAATGGAGTTAATTATTATAAAACATAAACTTGTTTCGCGTTGTTGATCGATTTGCATACCTATACGCAACAGTAGCATAGTATTTAAACGATCTATTAGTTAATATGTGAATAATATCAGTGTTATGTCCATTCCAGCGTATATGTAGAAATACGCAAATAAAACAAAGGAAAAGCTAGTCGATTATTACAAACAATAAAAACTAACAGGTTACTCCGAAATGAATTTAATCGGTTTTCAAGGTCGCCAACGTACAGTATGATTATCGAAAATGGTCGAACATAACCGAAGCACCGTTTAGTCAGTCAATTTTAACTAATGTGATTTTTTATATATAGACATGACCTCTTTTTTACATTAACTACAACAATATGTTGAAATTTATTTTATAGATAAATTTAATTCTTTCAAACAAATACTGACTTGTGTGTTCGCAGAATAGTAGTTAACGATTTATAAATTAGTTGATGGTGTTTGATTGTCTAGTAGAGTTTGGTGAAATTATGTATGTATTTTCTGTATTTTTAGAGTAAGTAGTGCCAATTTTATCTCGATATATGTGTCAGAGCGAGTTAATTTTGGTCGAGGTATTTAAATATAAATAAACGCGAATTTGATTTGGCAGTACTACCGTAAAATATTGTATACGTATTGTAACGTTTTTAGTTCGTTACATGTCTTTTTTAAATATAATATATGATGTCTGGCCTATCATCACCGGATTCCCTCTCCTTCAGGGCGGATAGTTTATTTGACGCGTAATTTTTACGTTCCCTAGTCGCCAACCCTGTTATCGTTCGACACAACCCTGTTACTATTCTGTGGAGGCGCGCGCTGTCAACATCGCTTCTGTCAACTCTCCGTGCTTAACCTCACTTTGTTTTGACGCTCTGTTGTATCCCAGCTTTTAGAAATGGTGATTATTTAAATCTTGCTTATAATTTGAATCAGCTGCTATTTCGAAGCAACAGGTAAAGATGAAATATTATCCTTTTAGATTCGATATTATTATTGAATATTTTTAGGGTAGAGTTACGGATGTCCCAACTTGTATTTGTGTTTTGCTGGCACGTTGGCGTCCCTTTTCTTTTGTCCTCCAGAATGTCACATGGAAGAAAGGACATGTTGTTTGTTATTTATTGAGCCCTCGGAAGTATTTCGAGGTAGGTTTAGTTTGTTTATTAGACCTTGTTTGGTTTTAAACAAGAGTTTCATATTTTTAGGGTCCAAGATACGGACTGTGTCCAAGGTACGGACTGCGTCCAAGGTACGGACTGTGTCCAAGGTACGGACTATTTCCAAGGTACGGACTGTGTCCAAGGTACGGACTGTGTCCAAGGTACGGGTAGTGCCTTATGTACAGACATTTTCTTATGTACAGATGTCCTGTGGACGAGTACAGGACAATTCCTTCGCTACTTCGTCCAAAAACCGACAATACGGGGAAGGAGCGTTTCGAGGAAGTAAACGGACGAAGGTGCGTTTTAACGAAGGAACGAAGGAACACACAGTCGCATAAAATCGACATTTCCCATAGTAAATATAAGATTTTTGGACGAAGGGACGCGACGAAGAAAGGAAGTGAAGTAGCTAAGTGTGAGTCTTCTATTCCTTGGTTAGCTGGCACTACTAGAGTAGGAGGACTTTACTTTCTTTGCCTAATTTGTTCAGCTGCTGTAGGCATTCTTTCAATTCTTTGACCAACTTCGAATTGATGGTTACTGAGTTGATCGCTTTTAGTGCTGCTTAACCATCGGATAAGATGGCATTTCCTGTTTCCGATAGTTCCTATCTATTATTAATAGTGTAACTGGTGCTTAGCTAATTACGTCACTCTGAATTCATTATCTCTGTCTTTTATTAATATAAATATTCTAATAAATCCATGTTTGAACATAGCGGTTTCGAAAAAATCATGGTTTCTATTTTTAAGACAATTTCAACCAGCAACAGATCAATATCGTTTTAAAAGTTGAAAATTGACTAATGATCAAACAACTAACGACTAGAGCATAGAATATATTTGTCCTTTTTTACCTATACTGTTACAAAGAGATACACAATGTAGGAGCAACACATTCATCAAACGAAAACAGTCTTGAAGTCATTTGGAAAAAATGCGCTTAATGTTTCGTCGGATGTTATTTATCCGATAATGAACCCACTAATTTGTTTTAAAAACAAGATAATTTTCAAAGCTGTTGTAGTTTTTTATACTTACGCCAAAATGGCAAATTGTAAATTTATGTAAATGAAAATATTTTGCTTGATTTTTTTATTGAAATATTATTTTTTTCGATAAAATAATGATGTCGCTCTTATTAATAGTGCTACTCAGAATTCCCCATCTTGTCAAGTCTTTTGATGGATATGGATTGTGTCTTTCAATACTTGAATTATTCTGATTTTTGAATTGATCATGGATTCAAAAATGATTTTAAACTGTAGCACACTGCAAAATATATACAGTGGTGGCCAAAAGTATGGAAACTTTTTACTTTTTAAAATATCACAGAAAATATTGCTATGCTTAAACTCTCTGGAATATAAATGAACAGCTTATCAGCAAATAAAAGTATTCCAAAAATTACACAGCGAAAAAAATCTGTTTAGCAGTTTTTGTAGGAGAACAATAGATTTCTTGTGGCCAAAAGTATGGAAACCATAAATAAATACATTAAAATTATTTAGTTTAAGCTGATAAACGGTACGATTTGCTTCAGATAAATATAAACATCATGCCCAAGTCTAAATATTTCTCTACGGATTTAAAAAATAAAATAGTTGAATTATACAAGAGCGGTTATAAACAAATTCAAATAAGTAAAAATTTAAACATTTTAAAAGGCACCGTTTCGAAAATAATTCGTAAATTTAATAAAACAGGGAACGCTTCAACAGCTTTTAAGTTAGGAAGACCAAGAAAGTTGTGCAACAGGACAATGAAAGTAATGAAGAGAATATTAATGGGAGATCCAAGAAAAACATCCACAGACATTTCTCGAGAAATGAGTGAAAGGGGAATATCGGTGTCTGCACGCACGGTGAGAAGAAGGTTGGATGACATGGGACTTTTTGGAAGAGTTGCGGTGAAGAAACCACTAATATCAAAGAAAAATAGGATGGCCCACTTTAAATTTGCTCAAGATCATCTCACCTGGTCTTCTCAGAAATGGAATACTGTACTGTTTAGCGACGAAAGCAAGTTTCAACTGTTTGGTAGTGACGGGAGACGTTATGTCCGAAGACCAAAAGGTACACGGTACAGCCATAAGTACCAGATGCCCACAGTAAAACATGGGGGTGGGAGTATAGTGGTATGGGGGTGTTTTTCTCGCTCAGGTGTTGGTCCTCTTGTTAAAATTGATGGGATAATGGACCGTTTTTGTACAAAGACATATTGGAGAATAATATGCTGCCTCATGCTGATGAAGAAATGCCACTCAGATGGTTGTTCCAGCAAGACAATGATCCCAAGCACAAATCTCGGTTTTTTCAAAATTGGTTAAATGAACATAATGTTCCACTAATGGATTGGCCCTCACAGTCTCCGGATCTTAACCCCATAGAAAATTTATGGGACCATTTGGATAGCAAAATTCGAAGCCATTCTATTTCAAATAAAAATGAATTATGGGAAGTGCTAAAAACTGAATGGGCGGCCATTTCCAGTAAAGATTGTACGAGATTGATCGATTCGATGCCACGAAGATGTAAGAGAAGTAATTAATTCAAAGGGATATTCCACTAAATATTAGTAATTTTATATTATCTTGAATTTTAATAAACATTCTTCTTAAGTTTCCATACTTTTAACCAAGAAAATATTCATAATTTTTTATATATTTTTTGATAGCTGTAATTTTTTATTTAAATGTATTAGGTTTTGTAGGAAATTATTTGTAGGTCACGATTATATAAGTCGTTTTATTTCATATTTTAATTTCTCAGCATAAATGACAAATTAAAAAAGTTTCCATACTTTTGGCCACCACTGTAGGTACGTTGCGTTGGTTTAAAAACAACAATCACAAAATGAAAAGAAACTTGTAGACAAAGAGTTTTATATTGTTTAGCCACTGATAAACTAATTCGTTTTAAAAAATTTTAGGTTTCAAAAATGGGGTAAGCTCTGAGCTGTTTTTATTTCTACTTATCTACACTATCTATTATTAACGCTTAATTTTGGAGATTTTTTATTTATGAAAGTAAAAGAAAGTTGTTGAACAAATTCTTTGCAATTTGATTTGATTGTAAATTGACCGAAACAAGATTGACCACAACTAGGATGCGGTCGTTACTCTATTATCAAAAAATGGGAATATTCATATTTTCAGGTTCAATTTATTCTGTCAATAATATCTGTTTTCGAGATTGAATATTATTATTTTTACACTTGATAATAAATTTCATTTTTTCAATACTTTCAACTAGACATTATTACGTAACGGATTTAATCGTTATTTTATTTTAATTGGTAATATATTATTTAAATAAAACTAGTTTTGTAAAAAAAATTATTTTACCGTGTATTCAAATAGTAGTAAACTTGTTCTACGGTTTAAATATACAGGGTGAGTCTTAAATAAGTGCAAATATTTTCAGAGCTGGTAGATCTCGATAAAAGAAACATTTTTTTCTCTTTACCATTGATTTATTTAAAAAAAATCACAGTCGCCATTTTCAATACGGTAACTACTCAAGTATCAAATACTACTGCAGTATTCACAGTTAACAAAAAATCTGGATCTTGGTACAGCTACTGTGTGTGAAACGCCAGCTTAATTTTTTCTTCAGTTGTATGAACCCTTCGTGCGCGAGTCCGACCGCACTTGACCAATTTTTTTTTGAAATTGTATTTATTTTCAGGCTAGAAATGGAGAAAATATATAACCAGCTATCAGAACTGCACAAAATATATATTCCAATTATTAACCATATGATGTTGAAGTGGTCGTTTTCTAGACAGTTATCGCGACACGTCTTCAAAGATAATTGCAAACAAATAGGTGCAAAATTGATTATTAGCCGCACCATCACTGTACTAGTTTTGCTTGCTTTCTTTTCGTACCGTTTGAAATTTGTCTGTAATTGGTCAGACACCACTGAAATAGCCGTTGCTAGTTTGTATGGTTTAACAGTGCATCCTTAACTCTAACTGTCTCACCTAAATACCATTAGGCCAATAAATTACTAGGACTGGTCAAATTTAATTTAATTATACATAATATATCTTATACGGAGCGATGTACAATGTAGAATGTTTAGGGAGGGGGGATTAATCATCGCGACCTTACAGATCTATTGTGTGTTCCCCTTTGACACGAGTATCAGTTTGGCCAGCATCTAAGACGGCTCCACAGAGGCCAGTTCCATCTTCGACATCAGCCTTACCAAAGTTTATGGCATGAACAGTTGTCGTCTCGGCGCACTCGGTGATAAGGTGTTCTGGTGTTTTCCCATTTCCCCACAGAATCTGCATTCGCCGTTGTTTCTCAGGTTCAATCTACTGAGGTATTCGTTTAGGAGACAGTGTCCTGTTAGAAACTTCGTTACAATCCGAAGATTTTTTTTACTTAAATCAAGGAAAATCTTTGATTTTTCTCGGTCGTAAGGAACTGTTCGAGTGTCTTAGAGCGTTGGAGGATTCCCTTTCCAGGTTACAGATGGAGTTTTCCAGGTTCTTCAGTTCCGCTTTAAGTTCGTTTCCGCTTGGAAAGCAGAATTGTTTTGGTCCAGTTAGTGAAGTGTTCGCTCTTTTTGTATTTAGATCGTTTAGTAGTAGACGTAGACGTTTGTTTTTTCATTACCTTCTGTCCCTTGGTGAGCTGACCACAGTCGGAGAACTTTATTTTTTTGCCTAATTTGTTGAGCTACTCTCTACTACTACTAAGGCTAAGAACATAGTGAAGCGACGAGGTTAGCGGCGAGCAAGCAGCGCGACATCGCATCCAAAACAAACCTGTGAAGACAAGTATGTGCAAACATAGTAAAGTGATCTGCTCTAGCGGTTAGATCGAGCGGCGAGATCGATTCAAATAAGTTTGTTTCCGTCGCTCTGTCGCGCTGTAGAAAATGACAGATTTTCAAAAATTAATAGATTTAGTATTTGTAAGAGAGATTTTATGGGATCAGAAAGATATTATATAGGTCTCGTCTCCATAAATAAGTACAATGTAGTTCCCTTTTCTCCGTGCGGCGACCACACATTTTAAAGCCTAAACAAACAAATTTCAACATGCCCCTCGCTTCCCTGCTCCCTTACCTCATTACATGCCCTTGCATCATTTCTTATTTAGTCAGTTAAAGACTGTCAGAAGTACTCCAGGAAGAATCGTATCAAATGCAGCCAGATCTCGGTCCACGCCGCATTTAAACTTCAAAAGTCTGCCTCAACATCAGCAGGGAGGGAAACGGGACAGACTCAATGTTCGAGAAACTTCCTACAACCGCCCACGTCAAAGGCGGACCTGGAACCGAATACAACACTTCGGCGTAAGGTCGCGTTCTCAGGGAAGATGTATAGGGATAATAGATGTATTATGGCATGGTTGCAAGGTTTTAAAATTCCGTTTGTGACGAGACCATCACATAACATAATCTCAGGTAGACATAAATGGTCGGTGCAACAACATAAGACAATTGAGGGCAACGTTCGGAGATTGCTTAGTATAGGGGCTATTTCTAAGGCACAGCCATGTAAAAATCAGTTTATTACAGAGATATTCACGTTTCAGTTGTTTATTTAGATGATTTTTAATTACTAGGAGATTCTTATGATGCATGTTTAGCAAATGTATTAGAAACAATTGGACTACTCGAATATGGGGTTTATTGTAAACTATAAAAAGAGTATTATCTCCACAAAAAATTGTGACGTTTTTGGGGTTTAAATTAAACTCTATGGATATGACTATTTCTGTTCAAGAGGAAAAAATCACAAAAATAATTTTGCATTTAAAAAAGTTTTTAAGATGGAAGAAATGCACTACAAGGGAGTTTGTAAGGCTAACAGGGAAGTTGATATCCATATGTCCAGCCATAAGTACGGTTATTTATATACCAAATTGTTTCGAGAGAGAAAAAAATTTAGCGTTAAAGAGTAATAAAGGAAATTATAACGGAACTATGAAAATTTCTAAGAAGTTATGTGTTGATACCGATTGGTGGATTCGAAACATACCTATTAGCAAAAACTTATTATCATATAGTAAATACTCTATGGAAATATTCTCTGACGCATCAGATATTGGATGGGGTGTTTGTTGCAATAACATAAGTTCTCAAGGTCTCTGGCCTACCTACGAATGAGAAGAACACATAAATTTTAGGGAGTTACAAGCTGTTTATTTTGGCTTGAAAGGCTTTGCTAATGACTTATCTAACGTTTCTAGCTTGTGCAAGGTAGACAGTGTTGTCTACCCTATATGCCAGTGCAGTAGTGTTACTGCACTGGCATATACCTATATTACATAGAACATAATGTGTTCAATTTCCAAGTTAAACAATATCCCTCGAATAATTTGGCAATGGTGTGAGGAAAGGAGATTATTTATCGTAGCCTCTTATATTAGATCTCAAGAGAATAAGGAAGCTGACAGGGCTTCCAGGGAATTTAAGGTCGAGACAGAATGGAGTTTAGCGAGCTGGGCATTTGGGAAATTGGTCACTATAAGTGGGGTTTACCGGAAATAGATTTGTTTGCTACGCATATAAATGCTAAATGCAAGAAATACATATCGTGGCACAGGGACCCAGATATGTACGCCATTGATGCCTTTACAACAAACTGGGAAACATTTTATTTTTTGCTTTCCCTCCATTTTCAATGGTCCCAAAGGCTCTGCAAAAAGAAAAAAAATTATTTCTGATCAGGCAGAAGGTATAATGGTTGTACCCAACTGGGTTTCGCAACCTTGGTATTCGGTTTTAAGGGCGATGTTAATAGATGAGCCGATTATTTTTTTAAATTAATAAATATTTACTTCTTTTAGCGGATCTCCCCACCCGTTAGCCAACATCTTTCTCTGACGGGAGGTCCGGCTATCAGGCAAGCCTTGCTCTTAGGGAATGTTCCAGAAGAAGCGCTGGAAATTTGCATGTCTTCAATAACAAGTAACACCTTAAAACAGTCTAACTCAGGGCTTAAATAATGGTGGGAATTTTGTAGCGTTAAGAACTTAGATCCCTTCTCGGTTTCGGGTTCCAACGTTCTAATATTTTGACTCAACTCTTTAACGAAGGCGCATCTTTTAGCTCATTAAGTTCTTATAGAGCAGCCATAGCACAGATAGCGGGCCCAGACCTCTTACAAGATTTTCGTATGCAAAGGTTTTTTAAGGGAATATATATGTTGAGACCTAATAAGCCCAAGTCCGAAAATACCTGGGATCCTACGTACGTAGTACTTAATTATTTAAAAATAAAAAATAATTATGAGTTAACCTTGGAGGGGCTTACGCATAAATTAGTGACATTACTGGCCTTAGCATCGGGTCAACGTTTACAAACACTATCGCTTATTGATATAAGGGAAATTTTTCGGAAGTTAGGGGAAATACATATAAAAATTAGCGCAAGATTAAAAACATTCGGTAGAAATAAGCCGCAACCCTTTTTACGCTTACCTTATTTCAAGAAAGACGCTAATTTATGCGTAGCTAGCACGTTAGTAGAGTATCTAAAACGAACAGAGAGCATTAGAGGAAGTATAACTTCTGTTTTCGTAACAATCAAGAAACCGCATAAGAAAACATCCACTCAAACCTTGGGGAGCTGGATTAAAATTGTCCTAAATAAGAGTAGGATTGATACGGATCATTTTACCGCTCATAGTACACGGCATGCTGTAACTTCAGCAGCTGCCAGGAAAGGGTTAAATTTTGATACCATCAGACTCGCTGCTGGTTGGTCTAAAAATTCTAGAATGTTCGCTACTGTTTACAATAGATCCTTGATGGATAATGAGAATAGTTTTGCTGAGAAATTAATCTTTATATATTTTCAATATAGAAATGGGAGAAAAGATTATGTTGTTGTTATTACTTTAAAAATCTACATTGTACTTATTTATGGAGACGAGACCTATATAATCACAAGATTAAACGAACTTACCTGAAGTGAAGTTCAATCTTGATTATATGAGGTCTCGTCGAAATAAATAAGTTCCCTCCCACCCTCAACCTCAATTTACAACAACATAATAAGTATCTTTAAAATTGACTAAATAAGAAATGATGCAAGGGCATGTAATGAGGTAAAGGAGCAGGGAAGCGAGGGGCATGTTGAAATTTGTTTGTTTAGGCTTTAAAATGTGTGGTCGCCGCACGGAGAAAAGGGAACTACATTGTACTTATTTATTTCGACGAGACCTTCATATAATCAAGATTGAACTTCACTTCAGGTAAGTTCGTTTAATCTTGTGATTAATCACCATAACCGGTAGATACATTTTAGATAAGTTAGGTATATGATGAAGTGGCAACAAATTTTCATGAAGGTTATAAAACTTGTCATACTTTCTCGGGTTTTTGAAAACTTCATCTAACCAAATGTTTGCGACACTACTGCCCAGAATTTCAGCCACTGTTAACATTTTAAATGATCAATAAACAAATGAAAATAATAAAATTGCACAAGTATTTTGCTATTCCTCGCCGCTCTACTATGTTTCAGCACCTCGAGGCTTGCTCGACGCGGTATCGCGCTGCTTGCTCGCCGCTATCCTCGTCGCTCCACTATGTTCTTACCCTAACTTCGACCTGTAACTCTCTAACCTCTAACTTCGACCTAAAACCTCTAACTTCGAATTGTGCTGCTTGACTAATAAGATGGCCACTTCCTGTTTTCGATAGTTCCTATCTAAGATAAATTGTACGCATCTTTTGATAGCGCAGATTTCTGCGTGAAGGATGCTGGGGTAGGTGCCCATTGGTTTGGAGTATTTAGTTTTTAGCTCAAGCATTGATAAAGTTAAATTTACTCCAGGTTGTAACCACTTTTGCCACATACTATTGGAAAAAATAAAAATTGCATGGCACAAACATGTTTTGTGCTTCAAATAAAAATAGTGTACTGTGTAAAAATAGTGTGATTGCAGTTTAAAGAACTTTTAGTTTTTACCTTTATAAACCAGGCAACATTTAAATAAAACTTATTTCATGTCTTCATGTCGTCAACAACGACGATATTGGATTAGTGCTACGATCTCGCACTAATGAGCTACTTTGTATATATATTACTAGCGTGTACCAGCGACTTCGTTCGCGTCGAATTAATCATTTGTAATGGTGATGATAAAGCAAAGCAAGAATTTCCATTAGCGTACAAACTGGATAAAATTTTCTCACATTTATGTCAGCATGAGAAAAAACAATATGGCGATATTACTATATAACTTGGTAATATTTGAGGGATAGTTTCATCTCGTTGGAATTTCACTTTCGAAAAATCCGTTTGCCAAAAATAATTGGCGTTTTCACCCTCTTGGAATTTGAGATTCAAGAAACCCCTCCTTATCGAACCTCTACACCCCACAGTCAATCCGTTTGCCAAAAATCAGCTTTAAACGTCAAGCAGTTTAAGCAGAATCGTGAATATTCAATGGTCATATTTTATGAAACACCCTGTAGAAATTTATAAAAAATCTTAAAATATGTAAAACAACAAAATAAAATATACGTGTTTAAGAGTTTTTCCGAAAAACTCGCCGGTTTTTAAATAAAAAATATTTTAATATTCGAGGGATTAGTTTCACCCCCTTAGAATTCGTGTTTCGAAAAATCCCTTCTTATCGAACCTGCACACCCTTAAGTCAATCTGTTCTCCAAAAATCAGCTTTTTACGCCAAACGCTTTAAGCAGGATCGTGATTAATCAATGACCAGATTTTTCGAAACACCCTGTATACATTTTTAAAAAATCTTAAAATATGTAAAAAAACAAAATAATATATACGTGTTTAATCATTTTTTCGGAAACTTGACCGTTTTTTAAATAAAAAATATTGTAATATTTGAGGGGTGATTTCACCCTCTTGGAACTGGAATTTCGAAAAATCCTTTCTTATCGAACCTCTACACCCTAGAATCAACCTGTATGCCAAAATTGAGCTTCTTACGTTGAGTGGTTTGAGCAAGATCGTGATTAATCAGTATGTACTTAAGGATTTTATATATTAGTATAGATTTGTTATTTAGTTGATCCATTAAATATCCTATCATTTATTAATAATAACTAATATTAACCTTTATTTACTAATCAATCATTAACAATATTAGTCTTCATTTCTAACCGCGCCAATTATTAGCATTAAATAATATCTTCTCCGGTAATATCTAAAGATAATTAAATAGCCCTTCTTACACAATATAACAGAAATAATCTTGAAGAAGGAATTATATATACGAATGAATTTTGAAAAAAAAAGTTTTAGGTTTGGTTTGGTTTGGTTAGGACCTGAAAGTGGAATTTATTTTAGTAAGCAAGTTACCTAGAAATAATCTTGAGTATTAAATTTGTACTAAATTACACCTATTTTTTTTTTAATAAACCAATTGCTTAAAAAACCCTGTATAGTATAATGTGAGGAGGATGTTATCATTTTAATGTAGCACAGTCACTGGCAGTTAAATTATATTTTGGCAGTAGCTGTACATTTTTTACCCAAGTGAGACACCATAAAATCTAATAAATTAAATTGAAGTCAAAAAGTTTACGAAAGAGACCAAGTACACGAAAACATTTTTCTCGAGACCCCTCGTATAGCTTCTCTCTTAGCGCGTTACAGGCCGCACTTATCGGCGCGGATCCGTCCAGAATCCCCATCCGCTCGTGCGGTCTGTCCGACACCCGCCCACGCTATTATCCGGATCTCTTCCAGTTCCTCTCCGAATGTATGACTACTAAAGGTCGACCGAAACACACACACTCACACACTGATGCGATGCGGGACGTCGACGGCGACGCCGACCGACGCCGCCAAATCTCTCGCGGCATCCGCGGCACAACGGCAATGATGCCAAATGGGCCGTCCGTCAATTGGACATAAAGCTTCAAACCGTGAAAGGGTCTTTATAGTATTTGTCCACGACCACTTAATAATAAATTGTAGCGTTTTTTAAACAACCACCACTGCGAACGGCAGCTTTTCATCGGAGAGCAGTCGTGGATAAGGTATTTCACTGGAAAGAAAACTAATTAATAACAATAAACAAAAAAATAGATATTGGGCGCCAGGCATGTACAGAGAAAGAAAACACAGTTGTATATTACTTAAAACTAATGACTATATTTATTCATGATGTTCGTTGCTGATACATGACATTGTAGAGTTCTAGTGAATATGTAGTGGTTATATGTCAAAGAAAGTGGTGGTAAGAGTTGTACTAAATATCTATGAAAACAACTATGATAAAATACAAGACATGTAAAGTTTAAGAGAATATATGAAATGTAGCATTACTTTAATTAATTTGATATATTTTATATGATGTTAGTGCAATAATAATATCTATAAAAAAGTAATACTATTACAAGACATAATGCAATGAAACCTAAGATCTAAATTATATTTTAACTACTAAATCGACATGAATGTTCTTAACAATCTAACCACTCAACATAGTCTATACGATATTATTTAAGATGTACGTTATTGTTTAAGACTGTAAATGTTTTGAATGTTAAATGCAAAACTATAACTTAAATCTACACTTAGCTGTTCTTTATGCAATCCTGCTTAAAACAGTAACATCGTGAGGTGGTCTCGCATTTCTCTGTACTCAGCCATCCAACACAACCAAAGGGGCCAGAATGAGGACACCATGACTTGATACACCCGTAACTAACTAGCTTATAGCTGGGAACGAAGCAGCATGGGACTCAAGCTACATCCACGCTGTGGCACTTATATGTAGGAAAAAAATCATTCTTACTGGGGACACTCGTCCACAGGACATCTGTACATAAGATAATGTCTGTACATAAGACACTATCCGTACCTTGGACACAGTCCGTACCTTGGAAATAGTCCGTACCTTGGACACAGTCCGTACCTTGGAAATAGTCCGTAACTTGGAAATAGTCCGTACCTTGGACTAAAAATATGAAACTCTTGTTTAAAACCAAACAAGGTCTAATAAACAAAATAAACCTACCTCGAAATACTTCCGAGGGCTCAATAAATAATAAACAACATGTCCTTTCTTCCATGTGACATTCTGGAGGACAAAAGAAAAGGGACGCCAACGTGCCAGCAAAACACAAATACAAGTTGGGACATCCGTAACTCTACCCTAAAAATATTCAATAATAATATCGAATCTAAAAGGATAATATCTCATCTTTACCTGTTGCTTTGAAATAGCAGCTGATTCAGATTATACAGCAAGATTTAAATAATCACCATTTCTAAAAGCTGGGATAAAACAGAGCGTCAAAACAAAGTGAGGTTAAGCACGGAGAGTTGACAGAAGCGATGTTGACAGCGCGCGCCTTCACAGAATAGTAACAGGGTTGTGTCGAACGATCACAGGGTTGGCGACCAGGGAACGTAAAAATTACGTGTCAAATAAACTATCCGGCCTGAACGAGAGGGAATCCGGTGATGATAGGCCAGACATCATATATTATATATAAAAAAAACATGTAACGAACTAAAAACGTTACAAAATCAATATTCTACTTCCTAGCTGAAGGAATATGGTGCCCATATTTGTATTATATTGATAACAGTGAATTATGATAAATTACACTTTGCATTTACTTTACATTTGTTGCTATGCCAACGTAACACTCACAACATCCCGATGCGCGACGTGGATGATTTGACGTTTTTCTTATCTTTTCTTTTTATTAATTTTGACGGTACAAAAATCAATCTCCTGATTGACTAAAGAATGTTGGTACTATATTTTCATGCAAAGAACTTGAAATAATATCAATGAAATTCAAATACATATAACTTTAAATAAAACACAAATTACCAACTTTAGTTACACAAAACAACAAAAAGTCAGATGTTGGTACTCCAGTTTATCGTTCTCCAACAACTGTACTCAACTAAAGTTGGTAGAAGTATGTTTTATTGCAAAAAAACCTGAAGCAGCATCAGTAAAATTCGAATACATGTATAACGATAAATAAAACACAAATTACCAACTTTAGTTACACAAAACAACAAAAAGTCAGCTGCTGGTGGTACGATCTATCATTTTTCAACAAATTTATTTTACTAGGTAGAAAAAAGTACTAATATACAGATATGCCGTAAAACACATCTAATAATAAACTTCCCAAATATTTGGAAATAGAATAGTTCGAGATGACTGCGACTCTCGATGCATAGCAACTGATGATATTGACGTTTTTATTATCTTTTAACGTTAATTTTGACGTTTGAAATTGCCAAATTTTAAGTAGGTAGTGACATTTTCCCCTAAAACATGAATACACTAATTAATAGTAAGATTAACATTAAAAATACAAATTCAAACATTCCTCATAATCATTATAATGGCCGTGGACAATAGTATTCAACTCGCAATTTATAGCCATTATTCACTCGGGTGACTTGCGCCCCTCGCCTACGCAAACGTCACCCTGCGGGAATAATGGCTAGCATAAATTGCTCGTTCAATAATATACTATTGTAAAACTTGGAAAATAAGTTCGTTATAATAATGCTTTTCTTAATGACTATTCTAATAAAAAATATGCATTCCTTCGGAAACTCTCTATTTATTTATCTAGTAGCGCTAAAACACTCTATTTAAAAGCCGATTAGAGGCAATAGTATGATTCATTGGCAAGCAAGCAATATTTAACTATCAATTTTATCCAGATCAGTAAATGTTTGTTTTATTATTTTCATGTACAATGAGAGTCTGCTTGCCAATGACCAACTAAATGGATATTTGAGGTGAATTTGCATTGTGAGACCAGGTCGAGTAAGCCCCAGCAATAAACGATTGTACATATTGAAATCTAAATGACATTAATAATTAATTAATTGTAAGTTTTAAATATTGATATTCGATTTGATTAATTTATTTTATTTTTTATTCTGAATATACAGGGTGTTCGAAAAATGTACGGCCAAATTTCAGCGGGCTATTAATTCCTCATCAAAATATCTGGAAAAAAGTTCATATAACTTAATAAACATGCGGGTCCGAAAATGTTTAGTTTTAAAGATACAGGATGTTAAAACTTTAAAGGGTTAGTTTTTTTTATAATTTTCTTATATACCATATTTTTTTTGAATTTGCTGTAGGTAGTAAAATTGTAAATAATAATTTGTTAAAAAGTACCATACGATCGAAAAAAACGGCTTCAAAGGCGGCTGGAGAATGACTGAATCGATGATAATTTTGGCGAGGTCAATCTCTAGACGTCGTTTACTTAATATTGACATAAAGCCTGTCAAAAATTAACACTAATTATAGAAAGATTAAAAAAGGATAGATCGTTTCCATAATTTTTTTCTCAAATTTTAAATTACGCCATTTAAAAATTATATTTACTCAATATACAAATAAAATATAAACTTTCTTAAGGCCAACTAGCAGTAAGCACCATTGAAGAATAAAGAATAATAAGTAAGGTTAGCTAACCTTTTTTTACGAAGCTCTATACATTTTTTTATCAAAGTTGAATCTTCCTCACAAGAAAATTAAACAGTGATGGTCATTCGCAAGCAGAATTTCGTGAACAATCGACTTTGTACGACAATGTTGAGATCAAAAGCCAATGTCTAGATACTTCTGTAATTAATATTCCTTTTTAATACTATAATTAAAAAAGGCTTACGAACGTTAATCATCAACCGGTTTTGTTCGGTCTGTTACATATTTATTTAATACCTATTTAAAAGTTATATTTGAGATCTATTGGTGGCAACTATAAAACAAAAATTCCATTCATTAATAGCTAATGAACCAATGTATCACGTAAAATTTCAGTTAATTAGTTGTATGCAATAGAGTTTTCCACAATGATATATACAGTATTGTTAGTAGTAGGCAAATTGGGCAAGTCCATATCAGTAGCATACGTTATCACAAACAATTTCGTTTCAAATGGGATAATAGTATATTAAACGAGTTTCGAAAACGACGTTTTATACACGAGTTCGACAGTTTGTTGAGAGCCACAAATCGAACGAGTGTACAAAGAAGTTTTCGAACGAATTTTTACGCTATTTTTTCTACGACTACAAATTAGCTGCAGACTCACTCAGTTTTTGTCAGTTTTGTGGAATAATTTGCGATGTAATGATGACACTTTTCTGACGGAACTAACCTCTGTAAAACCGTCTCATATATTGGCATTTGTCAAAGCCCTGAGACTCTATGATGAGTTATAACTTAAGAAAAGAGGCCACAATGGATCTACAATATCGCGGGGATTAACTTCCATACAATCTACAACTCGGATCATCATTTCTTAAAAAAAAAATGATTAAAAGCACAGTGTTTCCTTTATTTACGAATGGAATTTTACCTCACACGTTCTTTGTTTTAAAATGAAAAGAAATAAATACAAATAGAAGACCGGACTTCTCTATTCCTGATCTAGCAAAATATTGGCCACATGAAATACCTGTTAGAGCTATTAGAAACGGGTTAATAGCCCTAGCGTTAAACGTGGGGCGATTGACTGTCGCCCTTCCGCTCGCAGCCAGCCAGCACCAGCAGACACATCTGGAATAATCAATATTGCACACCCCCTCCTGGCCCCTCGGCACCCCCGTCGCACCGCCAACTCCTCCTTGATTTTCTTTGACGGTCCGTGTTTAGTATAAAGACCAAATCGCCATATCCACAGTCATTTGTTTCGGTAGGTGCGAGCGGCGGTCGCGGATTTCCCCCGGGAAAATGGCGCGTTTTCCACGATTTTCCGCGAAAAAATTGTTGTTTTACGGGTGTGGTCTCTTCTGAACCGTCTGTGCCACGTACCCGCACGATTAACAAACGAAAATTGCCATTTTGCGACGGAATTGGGTCAAATCGTCGGACTAGTGGTCGGACGCGGGGACTTGGCAACGTTGCAAGTGGTCTCGGATCGCCGTGTACCCTCTGGAGGATTTTTTATGGTCATATACGTAATATGGTTATGGTTCTTTTGATGTCACACTTGGATACAATGTTATAATAATACTGTCGAGGGATGTAGACGTTGATCAAAATATTGGAATAGTTGGTGAGTTCGTTTAGTTAGTGAACAGGTGACTGAACTATATACGGGGTGGTTGTGAATAGTGAAAACGTTTCTACATTTCAGTAGGTACTTATATGGTTCAGTTCTTTTTTTTGGCTTAACATATTGTTCCCTTCATTACAACTGTTCATTGTACTATACAGGGTGGTCCGAACTGTATTCCGGAAACTTTGGCAGCATAATCTGCAGACTTGAAGATACAGGGCGTTGAAGTTTCATTTTTATTTCGATTTTGTCCAAATAATTTCTGAAGTAACGTCAATATTTGGATGAAAATTGGTGTTTGGGAGTTTTTTGACATGAGAAATTTGATTTTGATGTCAATATGACTCCTACTTGTAGAGGTCGCCACCTACATATTTTTTAACTGGTTTGAAGAGTAATAACTTTTTGTCCGTACCTGTATAAAACTACTGAGTAAAAAATATACATTTACGTTTTTACGTAAAAAAGTCTCTTATATGATATATCGCATAGTTAAATAATTAAGTTCATTTATTTAGTAAACAGCTGACTGATCTAAATACGGGGTGGTTATGAAATCGTTCCAATGTTATTGTAACACAGGGTGTCCGAATGTCCGAAGGGAAACTTACGTAGTATATTCCGCATATAAAAATATTAAAAAGTTCCTATAAAGGTATGTCCTAAAATGCTTCGTTTCGGAGATACAGGGTAGAAGTTTCATTTTTATTTCGTTTTTCTCCTAATAATTATTGAACTATATTCGATATTTGGTTAAAAATTGGTGCCTGGTCAAATTTTTGACATGAGAAATTTGATTTCTATGTCAATATACTTGTACGGGGCGTCACCTGCATACATCTGTTTTAACTGTATACTGAGTGGAAAAATATATACATTTCCGTCATGTATTACGTAAAAAATGTCTCTTGGTAAAAATCGCTATTGGCAACCTTTCTCAAGATATTTAGACTGGAAATAGTCAAATAATACATGTCATTATTTGTCATGACAAAAAATAAATATGTTGAGTAGATAGTTATTTGACTGAAATGATAAATTTGGGAACGTTTTTCTTATTAATCATAAATTTATCTTCGGAAAAATTGTGATAAAACATTTTTGATAAACAAAATTGAAAGCCATTTTCCTTATTTTAAGAAAATATAAACATTTATTCTCCATTTTTATATATTTTGTATAAAAAAATCCGTTATTAAAAGTTGTCGGCTACGAACTAAACGTACATGTAATCTGATTTTTTTTATTGCACATAAAAAGCTAACAGCTATGTTATCGTGTGTAGGTAGAGACGTCGTCAGTCAGTAATCAAGTCTAATTTATAATATTTATTTATGCTCTGTTAATAATGGCTCGATTTTCAATTGCAACATTCATCTCTGTAATCGTACTGGAACTAATAATTAGATCTATTTTGTAGCTCAGCGAAACCATTGAACTTGAAAGAAATAAAATCACCCATTTTAATAACTCTATTATACGTTCTATTATAATAATTTACAACATTAATTAGAATGTTGTTGGAATTCCGCAGCTAGCGTTGGCAGTGCTATTATTTTTTTCAATATGGTACCGTCAACTGGAGGAAAGTCTATCAATAGCTTTTATATAAATAGACTAGCGTGTACCAACGACTTCGTTCGCGTTGAATTAATCATTTGTAATGGTGATAAAGCAAAGCAAGAATTTTCATTAACATACAAACTGGATAAAATTTTCTCACATTTATGTCAGCATGAGAAAAAACAATATGGAGATATTATTATATAACTTGGTAATATTTGAGGGATAGTTTCATCTCGATGGAATTTGATTCTCGAAAAATCCGTTTGCCAAAAAATAAGCTTTTACGTCAAGCAGTTTAAGCAGAATCGTGTTAAGAAATTACCCAACTTTTGAACACCCTGTATGATTTTTTAAAAAATTTCAATATATGTAAAAACAACATATAAATTATGCTTGTCCAAGGTTTTCCGAAAGACTAACCGTTTTTAAATAACAAATATGGTAATATTTTGAGGGGCGTTTTCACCCTCTTGGAATTTGAGATTCGAGAAACCCCTCCTTATCGAACCTCTACACCCCACAGTCAATCCGTTTGCCAAAAATCAGCTTTAAACGTCAAGCAGTTTAAGCAGAATCGTGATTACTCAACAGTCATATTTTATGAAACGCCCTGTATAAATTTTAAAAAAATCTTAAAATATGTAAAACAACAAAATAAAATATACGTGTATAAGAGTTTTTTTCTGAAAAACTCACCGGTTTTTAAATAAAAAATATTCTAATATTTGAGGGGTGGTTTCAGCCCCTTAGAATTCGAGTTTCAAAAAATCCCTTCTTATCGAACCTCTACACCCTAAAGTCAATCCGTTTTCCAAAAATCAGCTTTTTACGTCAATCAGTTTAAGCAGAATCGTGATTACTCAATTGTCATATTTTATCAAACACTCTTTATAAATTTTTAAAAATCTTAAAATATGTAAAACAACAAAATAAAATATACGTGTTTAAAAGTTTTTTCGGAAACTTGACCGTTTTTTAAATAAAAAATATTGTAATATTTGAGGGGTGGTTTCACCCCCTTGGAACTGGAATTTCGAAAAATACCTTCTTATCGAACCTCTACACCCTAGAATCAACCTGTATGCCAAAATTGAGCTTCTTACGTTGAGTGGTTTGAGCAGGATCGTGATTAATCAGTGAGTCAGTCACTTAAGGAATTGATATATTAGTATAGATTCAGTTCTCAGAAATTGGAAATATAAATGCATTATTATGTTATCTGTATATAGTGTGTCCAATATATATGGGGATCTCGAAAACGGTAAAAAATACTGGGTCGGTTACCCAAAAAACTGAATTTTGTTCTGTATGAAGCAATCCGCGTTCAAAAGTTTTGTTGTCCGTTGGAAAAAGCTGATGTTTGCGTTTTGCCAAATCTTTATCACCAGAGATATTCTATTTTGGTAGAGGTACCTTAACCTTAAAAATCATTTTTTTTATGACTGTTAGGCAAAGCATTACGAACTTTACATACTAATAAAAGATAGTCGAGACAAAATTACAGTCTTCCATCAAAACTGCCTCATAGAGATTGCTTCATGCTAGAAGCAAAATGTTTTTTTGAAACATATATTTTTAACGGCATTTAACAGATATTTTTAAGAAATACAATGGCATCCTTTTTTTATAAAAAAACTAAAACTAAATTTGAACGCAGTCCCCGTCTGCTGATTTCTTTGACGAACCCCGTACAATCAACATATTCCATAAATTTCTTGAATTTACCAATAAAGTAAACTTAAAAAAGAGTAAACACAACACAACGTTGGAACCAACGTTGGACGCATCGTGTAGGGTCGGCTTTAGTAAAACATTGTCTTCGATAGGTATGCCTGCAAAATACATAACGTTAAAAAGTGTCTAATATAAAAAATAAAATATTTTTTTTCCATAGCAACTGTTAAAATTGCCTTATATCTATCAAAAATAGTATAGATAAAATAGTACCGTATGATCGAATAAAAACGGCGTCAACGATGGCTATGGAATGAAGATAGCTGTCATTTTATATGTAAAATTATATGGGAAATGTCATCGATCGTCATTTCCAAGCCAACTGGACGCCGTTTTTTTTTATCATACGGTACTTTAACCGCAAGGGTAGATTAAATAGTAAATGATTCTTTAAAAGCGAGGACAGGTTATAAACTTTATTTCTTCTCGCCCTTTTTTTAGTTTTTTTCCATTTTTGAAAATTTTTGTATTCCTTTTCATAAGTTATTCGGGATTTAAATGGAAGTAGTTTGGATATGGCGTTTGTCGCCTCAGCCTCAATATCTGTTGGTAATTTACTTATTTCGTTTTGAGCCATTTTTGGCTCCAATTCAATCAGCAATCGACACGAAAGAGATTTAAAAAATATTGACTCAAAACTGACAACTAAAGAGACAGCTTTATTTATTTGTCAAATTACATAGAAACCAACGCCAACCCAGCACAATATTTTTTCTACTCGTAATAAATTCCTTGAAATAATAATTTCTGAATATTTTTTAAAACGTAACTCGCTATGGAAAAAAATATTGTTTTGTACACGACGATAAAATTGCATTATCGTCTCCCGAAATCTTTTCGCTCGACGATAAAATACCATTTTATCGTCTTGTATAAAAAATAATTAAAAGCTTTGTGGTCATAAGACAAAACCGTTTTGAATTCTTTTCATTTATTTAGGTTATTGATATACGATTATTTTGTTTAATTTAGAAATTTAAATTTAATAATGAGTAATCAGTTAGAACTCGTTTTCTGAACTAGGTCATTATTTAATTAAATTCTAATTTTTCTATTAGCTTGAGCAAATAGAAACGGCTATAGAATACCATATTTTGTTTGTGACTGTACTACAAAAAGCATTTTGTAAATGAATATATTACAATATTTATTACGTTAAATAAATTACACAGGAAAATGTGTGTAAATATTGAAGAAAGATTGGTTTTTCTTATTATTATCACTATTGAGAAAATTTGTAAAAAATATGAAAATCAAATATTTAATTTCCCGTTTTGTTCTAAAAATTCCCACGAATTACTCAAAATCAATTATAATGTCGTCGAGAGACAATATTCAGGAGGAGGAGGGGCTTTAGTTGCTGTATATTTACTCTCTCATTCCGACGAACTAGACATTATACTGCCGTGTTAACAAAAAATAGAGATTTTTACTCAAAAATAACATAAAACACCACAAATACATTGAAGGTACGCGCACATTGACCAGAGCCGCACTCGCCGCGCGTGCCGCACGCATCGCACTTTTTTTTCTTGTCGCGTACACTGACCCAAGCCGCACGCGCCGCACTCGCCGCAGTATAGCGAATAATGCGGCGAGTGCGGCGCGTGCGACTCGGGTCAGTGTACGCGACAAGAAAAAAAAGTGCGATTCTGGTCAATGTGCGCGTACCTTAAGAGCCCATTTCACTAGTCCGAAAAAGTAGCAAAATAAGCGTTCGGCATTTAACGTTTTATGTCAAACTGGCTAGGTAGGTATTTTTACACAAATGAAGAAGGAAATTTAAGATAAAGAATTATACTATATCCGTATTGTAGCACATTTTTAGACAACTTCTTATGTTTGGACTAAATTTTCTCTAAAATAAAGACATAATCTAAAATTCCGTTACAATAGGTACGGAAATAGATTGAAGTTTTGTGATTACAGTGATATATAATTTATATGGTTTTGTAACAAATTGCTAGCTATTTTATGGCAAATGCTGAAGCTCTGCAAACCTTAATCAAGCGTTAATCAAAGCACGTCTGTTTGGAATTTTTCTCGTAAGTATCTAAAACCTGTTTGCACAGGAGAAACATAGAACTTTTTCAAATGAGCTCTATTCCTATTTGTAAAAAAAATTATCCACCACATAGTAGTTCAAAAAGCGAAAAAGATAGCGCATCAATCAAAATAATTCGATTTTTTGTCCTATTTATCTTACAATCAATTGACTATGAGGTCTTAATTCAAATAGGCTATTTAATGTAACTTTTAACTTACGAAGTTTTCAAAGTAAGCTATCGTTTATCATTATAAAGGTTCAATTTACTCAGTTTGGTGAATGAGTTTTAATGCGAAATACAATTTTTTTTTCGAATAACACATGAACTTTAGAATTTCCCATGAATACGGTTTTAGGTCATAATATCCTTTTTCCCTGCTGGATCTCGAAATTTCCAACGAATCGAGAAATTTCCGATGAGTTGGCATCACTGGGTATAGATGTTTTGCCTTATAAAATCGGGAATAATTTTCTTTCTGCGCCTTTACGATACGTCTTGAAAATATCCTTGCGTTCTCAAGGTGAATTTGACCCTACGTCGCTCAGACACCCTTGCTCCGGATATAACATACACGTGCACGTACAACTTCCATCATACACACGCACAAAACCTCGGCCGGGGCCGCGATTTTAGTAATCGTTTGGAGTGTACCTACATATTATGTGTACGTATATGTTTGTGCGTCTCCGAACAGTGTAAAGACGACATTTTTAGAACGGCTAATAAACCTCTTCTATTACTAAACGGTCTCTGCTTGTTCGAGAAACCACTCAGGTATATACACAAGATACATAAAATAGAATGCTAAATAATGTAGGTTATCGACCCCTGCGGCCATAATATGGCGTGTAGTGTTACTATAAGCGACCGGTGCAATAAATTTAAGCTCGGGACGAAGAACTGACCCGGCGAGGAGTGCTGTATCGGTCCGAGAACAAGATTTTCATTACAGGTATGCTTTACGTTGGTAGTATGTACTTCCTCGAAATATTACCAAAGGTTTCGTCTTTCTTCTATCCCAGCGATAAAAGGTGGCGAACCTTTTGAGCTCGGTGTGTCAACATTTTGAAAAACGTTTTCATATGAAATGTCCTGGCAATGAGTTCTGCTGTTTAGTCCCAGTGAATATCGAACAGCTCTCTTCTGGAGCTTGAGAATGCGGGCAAATTGAGTCGCACAACACATACCCCAGAATGGAAGGGCATATCTGAGGTGCGACTCAAAAAGTGCATAATAAACAGTTCTAGCCACTGACAAGTTAAGCTCCTTCGAAACAGATTTTAATGCAAAACAGGCAGAGCTTAATTTTTTCGACAAAGCGTCACATGCATGTCCCATTTCAGAGAATTGTCTACAACAAGCTCTTAAGAATTTTACAGATTTTACGACGTCAATGGTGATGTTAAGTACAAAAGGCTGCAGCGAGTTTTTATACGACAAAGCTTTAGTTTTAGAAATGTTTAGACTCAGGAGGTTCGAATCGCACCAAGATTTAATGGTGATTAAGTCATTTGATATAATCCTATGAAGTGCCGTGACGTCCTTGTTACTCCAAGTGAAGCTAGTGTCGTTTGCAAAAATACATATTTTACCACTGATGTTTATGTTAGTAATGTCGTTAATAAAAAGAAGAAACAAAATAGGGCCTAGTACTGAGCCTTGTGGTACTTCACATTCTATTGGCTTGCTAGAAGACAACGTGGTATCCACCCTCACAAGTTGACTTCTGTTGCTCAGATACGACTTAAACCATTCGAGAGATGTTCCCCTGAACCCATAGTGCTGCAGTTTATTAATTAGGATTTTATGATTTACACAGTCGAACGCCTTAGAAAAATCACAGAAAATTGTTGCTGTAGAGGCTGGAGTAAACTTTATTAAGGAGGGAAAAAATAGCGTCATAAAGGTATGGAGCTCTGGATTCTTGAAACGTCAAAGAGGGGCCACAAAAGGATCGAATGGATTAAGCGCAGTAGTAATATAGGTATTTCAATAACCTAGTTCACCAATTTTTTTGTTCTTATCAGTATAAAAGTCAATTGTCGATAAAGCAAATGTGATAATCACCTGTTCAAGCAGATATGTAATTTTATTCAATTGATTTGTATTATAAGATCTTTAACGCTTATCCTGAAACATTATAATTGATCCAACCATTCTTATATTTATGTTATTGATATATTCAAATTTGTATCACGTTATTAATATATTTCTTTTTTATTTTTAGGTAAGTACCTGCCCGTCTGTTTGTTAACTATATCGACATTCAAACTGGTAAGTCGATATTAGATAAGGTAGAATTTTGTAGGTAACAAACTGTGACGTATTTATCTGTCTGTCTTTAGATAAATTGATATTTTATCAATAAAAACTAGTACTTTGTGAGATAAAATCATGATGTAATTCAACAGATGAATCTTTTTTTTTGGTTGTTAAGAAATGTTTACAGTTAATTGTTAATTTATCTTGGATCGCAAAAATCTTGTATCCGAGTTACTTCCTCCACTAATATTTTTTATATACAGGGTAGTCCTAACTGTATTCCGGAAACTTCGGCAGCATATTCTGCAGATAAAAATAAGTATAAAAGTTCGTATAAATGTATATCTTAAAATGCTTAGTTTTGGAGATACAGGGTGTTACATTTTTATTTTTATTTTTTCCAAATAATTTCTGAAGTAACGTCAATATTTGGATGCAAATTGGTGTCTGGCAGTTTTTTGACATGAGAAATTTGATTTTGATGTCAATATGACTCATACTTGTAGAGGGCGCCACCTACATATTTTTTAACTGGTTTGAAGCGTAATAACTTTTCGTCCGTACCTGTATAAAACTACTGAGTAAAAAAATATACATTTACGACATTTTTTACGTAAAAAAAGTTTCTTGGTGAAAATTGCTACGAGTAATGGTTCTCGATATATTTGGATTCGAAATAGTACCCGTCGTCATTGACATAAGATGTTGACTAAATAGTTATATTAGATTGAAATCATAAATTTCAATAATTGTTTTGATGCCAAAAGTTCAACAGAAACTGTTTTATTATCATTTTTTCGAAGAAAAGCTTATGATTTGTTTAAGTAAATAAGAAGTGTCTAAATTTCTCATTTCAGTGAAATAACTATCTACGATTACTCAACATGTTTATTTTTAGTCAATAATGACATGTATTGACTATTTCGATTTTAAATATCTTGAGAACGGTTGCTCGAAGCGATTTTTACTAGTAGTGGGAACTATCGAATGAATACTATCGAAACATTCGATAGTTGCAATTCATTCGAATAATTCGATAGCTAGTAAAAAAACATTCGTTGAAAACTATTCGAATAAAAATTATCGAATAGATGCGTCATCTGCCTTGAAATATGGTATTCTAGTAATTCGGCAGCAAAACCATTCATTTATAAAATTCATTCATTTATGAAATTCATTTATTCGTTAGGATCGATTATAATAAAATATTGACTGGATTTTAGTTGTCGCCCGGCGACTAAGGTTTCTTTCGAGAAACCCGACAGCGGTCGGTGGCAATGCTATGAAAGAAGCCGGCATCTTTGATTTTTTGCGGAGTCATATAAAGATAAGGACACATTATTTTTTTTTTATTGAGGTGCTAGTATTTACACAGAAATACATTATGAAGGGCGCTGTTGCCATATATTGGTATTAGTTGATATTAGCAAAGAATATTATTGTTTGGCTTTAGTTAGTTAGGGATAGTATGTCTATATATTTTGCATTTTTTATTAATATTCTGTTGTTACACTGCAATAATACTTTGTTATTTTGGATGTAGGAAAATTATTTTAATGTTTTTAAGCAAAGACTGGTTTAATAAAAATAATAATAACAGTAATAATTTGTTATACCTATTAACAACAAAATTTAAAATAATTTAATATAAACATTTTTTTACGTAGTAGCAAAATATAAACAAAAATTTAGATGTCAAAATTATTTATATTAGATCCTATTTAAAAATAATATAGTTTTTAAATTTTTTGGCAACGTTGGTTTATTAAATAATAATAATTACAGAACTAATTTGTTATATTAACAACAAACTTTAAAATCATGAAATATAAACATTTATTAATTTTCTAAGCATGCAGTGTAATGGAAGAAAAATATAAATAAAAAATTAGAAATCAAAATTATTTATATTAGGTAGTTTATATTACTATTTAAAAATAATATTTACCTTTACTGGCATTTACTTTAAAAAATAAATGAAATATTTCTTCGCAAAAAACTACATGTAAGAGAATTAGCATAAACAAAATACAAACATCGTTAACTTTTTTTTAAATTGGCACGTGTAAAACTTTCAATTTAATTTTCACACCCCATAGTTTGAGTTCGATAACCACACATTTACTTAACCACATTACTTAAATATGATTATTAAGTTCAACTAATTCATATTATTAAAACATCTAAAATACAAATATGTATCTATTTTTAAAATTAATTCTAAGTTCATCTCATCTCTCTTAAAAATTGCTTCTTCTCAAAATTTCCCATTAAAAAATAGACCATATATACCATATAAAATTAAATAATTGAAAGATCGGGCTACGGAAAATCACACAAATTTTGGGAAAAATTTTGACACCTGCACACGCACACAATCGTCAATTAAAAAACCTACTATTTTAGTATTTTAAATATTTTAATAAACGCAAAAATAGCACAGTATTTATAAGGTGAAGTTATAAAAATTTGGAAGAACTAATAATGCACTGACGTACACAAAAATCAAACGAATACTAAATTTTATTTATCAAAAGGATTCGATACTTCTGGCTCAACGATAACCATTTAGTTGTACGGCGAGGTTGTCACATATGCTTTAGTATACAAATGAATGAATGATTTTATTCGAATAAAACCATTCGATAGTTGAAATCATTCATTCAGTAACCATTCGATAGTCTAATTCATTCGATAGTTCCCATCGCTAATTTTTACCAAGAAACATTTTTTACGTAGGAAATCACGGAAATGTATATTTTTTCACTTAGTAGTTTTATACAGGTACGGACAAAAAGTCATTACTCTTCAAAACAGTTAAAACACATGTAGGTGGTGCCCCTACAAATAGGGAGTCATATTGACATCAAAATCAAATTTCGCGTCAAAAAATCTACCAGACACCAATCTTCATCCAAATATTGACGTTACTTCAGAAATTATTTGCAAAAAATCGAAATAAAAATGAATCTCTACACCCTGAATCTCCGAAACTAACCATTTTAGGACATACATTTATACGAACTTTTTTACTTATTTTTATCTGCAGAATATCCTGCTGAAGCTTCCGGAATACAGTTAGGACCACCCTGTATATGGGTTTAGATTGTATCTTATCTACTAGAAGTAGTCGTATTTATTTCATTTTGTAAATGACACGGAAAAAGTGATCACCTCCAGTAGTATCTTTCATAGTTATTTATTTTTTACTCGTTGCAAAAAGGTAGTAATTATTTACTGTTATTTTTGTAGATTATATAGGGTGAGTGTTAAATAAGTGCAAATACTTTCAGGGGTAGTGTATATACTACCCCTAAAAATATTTGTACTTATTTTAGACTCACCCTGTATAACAGAGATAGACATATTTGAAGAGTATATTACAAATATTTATAAAGTATAGCTCAGGTCAGCAATTTTTAACAGACATAATATTAACACACTACAGCCTGCATATCTCCGAAACTAAGCATTTTAGTACATAAATTTATATGAACATTTTTACTTATTTTTATCAGTAAAATATGCTGCCGAAGTTTCCGGAATACAGTTCGGACCACCCTGTATGTTGCCAGTACTTTATAAGCTACATTTAGGAGAGCTATACCTGTGTAGTTTTGACACTGATTCTTATCTCCTTTTTTATGTATATGGCAGATTATTGCTTCTTTCCACTCTTTTGGTATCTCTTCTTTCTCCCATACAACTGTACAAAGGTGCAACTTGGACCCTCCATACTTTAAATTTTTAATTTGCCTTGTTTTATAATGCTCTTCTATTTTCATTAAAATTTCCTCTTTTTATTTCTCAATATGTTTTAGTTCTTCTTTGTTTCGCGTATTGGTTCTATTTTCATTCCGTAATATTGAGAATCGGATTGTTTGCAATCCAGCATTGTTCCAATTCGTCCAATTTCTGCTCCAATTTGTTACCTTAGCAATCCTACATTTTAAAGCAATATGCATTTTCGCAACTAACTGCTCCATAGCAACTTTTATTGGCAATACAATTTTAACTTGCACTGACTCGATAAACACAAACTACGTTAAAGCAAACTAGTACCTATCTATTTATCGTGGGTTATCGACCCTGGGTGTCCGTAATATACCTGGTAGTGTTGGTCTAAGCGGCGGCCATCGCTTGCAATAAATTCGTACTGGAGAAACGGCGAAGAAAGAAAGAAATGGTTTGGCCGGTCGTCCAGCGACGGCAGCAACGGCGACCAAGACGACAACGTAGCTCGCGATCGGTCGGTTTCATTGTGCGTTTCGTCGGTATTTATGGCACCATTATCGGGCTCCGACTAGTCGAACGAGGCTCCCTATTTGGCCGCGAACCCGCCGATGGTGCGCTGAAAAATCCGCAACGGATTTATGTTAGCGTTAGAAAACGTTATCGGATGTTGGTCGGCGGACAGGTTCCGAGGCTTCTCTCTAGCGTTTAGTTGCGCTTCTCCAATTTTCTTTGTTCCGTTCGGTTGCTTGTTAATCCGTTTTGAAAACCCGCGTGTTCTTAATTGTTTCAGTTTTTTAGATTTCGGAAAATTCATTTTTAGTGGTCATCTTAGAAAATGTTTTAAAATGTTTTATAATATACAGGGTGGTCCCCCCGAACTGTATTCCGGAAACTTCGGTAGTACATTTTGCAGATAAAAATAAGTAAAAAAGTTCGTATAAATGTATGTCCGAAAATGCTTAGTTTCGGAGATACAGGGTGTACAAGTTTCATTTTTATTTTGATTTTTTCCAAATAATTTCCGAAGCAACGTCAATATTTGAATGAAAATTGGTGTCTAGAAGTTTTTTGACATGAAAAATTTGATTTTGATGTCAATATAACTCCTACTTGTAGAGGGCGCCACCTACATATTTTTTAACTAGTTTGAAGAGTAATAACTTTTCGTCCATACCTGTATAAAACTAGTGAGTAAAAAAATATACATTTACGGCGTTTTTTACGTAAAAAAGGTCTCTTGGTAAAAATTGCTATGAGTAATGGTTCTCGAGATATTTGGAATCGAAATTATCAATACCTGTCATCTTTGACATAAATTAACATGTTGGCTAAATAGTAGCTAATACCACACTAAAATCATAAATTTGAAATATTTTTGCACCAAAAGTTCAACAGAAACTGTTTTATCATCATTTTTTTTTGCAGAAAAATTTATATATTTATTATTTATTTAAAAAAATTATTTCCCGAATTTATCATTTCAGTCAAATAAGTATCTACTCAACGTGTTTATTTTTTTGTCAATAATGGCATGTATTGACTATTTCCATTCTAAATATCTTAGGAACGGTTGCTTGTAGCGATTTTTACTAAAAGAGATTTTTTGCGTAAAAAGTCATGAAGATGTATATTTTTCATATATATAGTTTTATACAGGTACGGACGAAAAGTTATTACGTTATTACTATTCAAAACAGTTAAGACACATGTAGGTGGCGCCCCCTACAAATAGGAGTCATGTTGACATCAAAATCAAATTTCTCATGTGAAAAAACTTCTGTGTGCGTGTTCTAAATACTTTGGGCACCGTACATAAAACTCGAGTTTTATGTACGGTGCTTTGGGTGAGCGTAGCATTGTTACGTTTGTCTGGATACCAGGGTACGAGGGTCACAATGGTAACGAAAAGGCAGATGAAAGAACCCTTCTGCGGCGTTGTAAAGGCAGTCACAAGAATAACCACGGAACGATGGGTGGCTAACAAATCTCTAGAATGGTGGAGAAACTCACCAGGGCAGAGACAGGCGCCAAAGTTCGTTGTAGAACATTCGCCAAAATTCACGGTAGACCTGATAAGCAAAGGACAAAAATACAGTCAAAGCTGGAGTGGGTCTACTAACAGGGCATTGTAAGCTAAATAGGCATCTAAAGCTAATAAGAGGATGCCATTGAGGATAGGCCATTGCCAGGAGAATGTAATCTAAGGATCAGAAGAGGACCATAATAGATCTGAGAAGGTCGCAGTGGATCAGGCCGAGACCCACCTCTAGGAATCTAATTATATACCAGAAGAATTTCAGCACCATAAACAATCATATTTCTTTAACACAAGTTTTATCTACACTGGTTACATTCTCCAATCGTATTCTTTTCAATGAGTTTAGAAAGAACCTTCCATATAGCCATTCCCCAATCTTCCTTTATTGGTTCTAGAACAAAGAACCGCATATTTCACTATCGCACTTAAAATATAGTAAACGCCACGAATGTTTGGGAGTGATTCATCGGTCGCTACCATGTGAACTAATCTGTTCAAGGTCACATAAAACTTAATTCCACTGCCGTGGTGTGTCAGGTCATATAATAATCAATATATAATCTATTGTAATTTGTTGTTTTAACTGTCAAAGTCTTGTCAAAACATATATTTGGTTATAAATATAAAATGGAATGCCCCATTGGTCGCACTGCAAGCACACCAATGAACTGACGCACAAAAACGAATCAATCAAAGAAACGCGATATAGTATCGTCTTTGTCAATCACGCTAACATTTTAGAATAAGTAGGAGGAGCGCAGGCAGATGATTAGACCGGGCCTTTAAAAACCTACGTCTGCGGTAAAAATTTACGTTTTTAATGTAAAAATGATAGCGCGCGTGTCGATTCTAACTTCATCAAGCGATGAATCACTCCCAAATATTCGTGGCGTTTATTTTAGAATGTATTCTGCCTTTTCTTATTCTGATTGACAAAACCTGTACATTTCTTCATCTATCAATTACGTCAGCTTTACCTATTAAACTTGACGAAGTGGAGATAAATGACACAGTCTCGACCGAAGGCTTTGAAGAAACCAAAGAAGTACGACAAGGTTGCATTCTGTCACCGATGCTTTTTAACATCTATGTCGAAAAAATATTCGAACTTGCTCTCGAAAATGAGTCCAGGGGTATTAAGGTCAATGAAAAGCCCATTAATAATATCGAATATGCGGACGATACCGTTTTATTGACCTCCACTATGGAAGGTCTTCAAGGACTGCTAAATAAGATAAATGCTGTGGGACAACAGAATGGGCTACATATTAATACCTCAAAAACAAAGACCATGGTGATTAGTAGACAAATCCAAGATGTTAACCTCACTTGAAGCGGCAAGATCATTGATTAGGTGGATAGGTTTAAGTATCTCGGCTCTGTTGTCAATAACAAATGGGACTGCGACGAGGAAATTAAAATTCGAATCGGCATGGCCAAAACAACGTTTCGAAGGCTTCAAAATATCCTACAACAACGCTTACTATTAGACCTCCGACTGAGAGTAATTATGTGCTATGTATCTGTCTATGTCCTGTTGTATGGTGCGAAAACATTGTCAATCAAAGAGGACCAGGAAGAAAACAACACTCATGGCTCCGTGACCTCCCTCATGGATCTTTACTACAATCAATTGAAGAGGGTGTACAAACGATCTCCAACGTGCAAGATTGCATATGGGACCGGAAGAAGAAGAAGTTTGCCGAAAATTTAGGCATTTAATCTTTAATAGGGCTCTATTGTGTTTTATTGCTATGATTGTTAAAATTAATTGTTTTCTGCGATATCATCATTTTCTTAAACCTAAACCTTTCTATAGAGTTATGTAGTCATATTAAGTTTCGGTAATGACTTGTTTATGGAAATCCTTACGACAATCTTTCAGGTTTGACAAGTAAAATTTAATTGGCACTTGTATAATTTCCAAACTTGTGATATATCGTTGAAAATCATTAACTTATTTTTTAAATATTCAAAAGTTCAATATAAAATAACAAAGATTTCAGCAATTTTAGAAGAAACGGAATAGTGAACGATATCCAATCGATTGCTTTGAACAGATAGGATGTTTTAACACATATACCAAACTTCAATGTGATATGATGACATTATGATTTTACCATTGCTTTACCAGACATGATAAGCACACCATGTTTTCAATAAGTTATAGAAATAGTTATTCAAGAATACGTTAAATTATTGTTGTGCAACGAATAATATGCTTCAAATGCTTTCTTTACAGCTATATCGATTATACCTACTGATTTTAAACGAATATAATATGACGGTTTTAAGTATGCATTTCTAATTATATTTTACCTCAATAACCAAGAAGCAATCTACAAGTATAAGTTTTTCGTGGATCTATAACCAGAACTTGGAAAACACAGTAATTTAATGCCATTTATACCCGAATTAAATTACATACTTTACATATTCTGAGTAAAACGGAAAACCTGCTAAATAATCAAGTAATCTGGGGACATGTATACAGACATTCAACATTAATTTCCCATATGAATATCCTCGAACACTGTCCATATTCACGACGGACGAATCAATTTATAATTAAAGCAGAAAAGCGACATCAGCTAGACGTTGTTCTCGTGATATAAAAGAGGGTGGCTTGCATAAAAATAATTGTGGCTCTTAGTCACTTTATTTAGTAATGGGGCCTTGATGAATCAACGCAGAGGGTGAGCAATGTACGTAGTTCTCTGTGACAGATTTTCTTGAAAAAACGCGCATGCTGAGAGGTCATTGACCATAATATGTATGTATATGTGGCCTTTTTATACAAAATGCATATTTCGTGCTTAAAATAGCCAGAAAGAAATAAAAGTTGGTTGGTTATTGGATAGTTTACTTATGTTAGGGTATTATTAACCAAACCAAACTATGAACATGCATGGCACTTCGTTGATAAGTGTATTGTTTCGGTCTTATTTTAGCAGAATATTATGTGATTTGTTTTTGGGATGTCAATATTTAAAATTAAGCTTAATTCACTTTTTTGGCTTTCTCTGAGCCAAAATAAATTGAAGACTTAAGTAAAAAATAATGTTCTAAGTGCCAAAAAATTGGTTTGTCATGTTTTATTTGTAAAATGTCTTAAGTAATCCTTAACCAAGAAGTTCCATAACCAACAATATAACGGGTGGCCAACAACATAACGGTCGTCTCAAAAGTGGCTCGCAGTTTTCAGATAAAAAAAACAGATTTCGTATGTTAGTATATGACATAAGTTAGGATTGATTGACGTATTCAGTTGTTTTTGGTCACTTCCTGTTTCACCGGCAATGACTTCAACTTTTGATTTTTAAGTGGCACCCTCGGTATATTTCTACTTTATTCCATAGAAAATGACGCTCAAGAGAATGACATATCATATGTCAACTTTTGACATTTTCGCATATGGTTTATTTGAAATTGTAACAAGCGGTTCATAACGACAATTTGACTCGAAATACCAAGTATGTGGTACCAAATTATTTGTAAAAAAGGCTTTTTCCAAATATGCTAATGAGCCACACTTGTTCCATTTGAAAAAAGAGATATGATTGAAAAAACGATTTGGGCATCTTTTGATTGGGTTAATATAAAATTAATACTAATTTTTAATTAAAAATTCGAGTTCGCGAACCAGTTTGCGCAAATTAACTGAGGGTCTAAACCGCCCTTTAGGGGAAGGATTTCGAAAAATGGCTTTTTAGCACTCACTTTTGTCAGTTAAGGAACCTTTGTACGAAATGTCATACTACTAGAACCGATTATAACAAATTTTTCTACAAACTTTTACCACAAATTACCTATAACAGATGCGAAAGATAGCGACTGCATCGGAAACCGCTCGGCAAACCCCACACGCCTATTGAGTGGTGTAAATACACCAGTCGTTTAGTCCGGAAACCTATGCTGTGACGTATTCGCTTGCTGGAATGACATAGTGCGTGGTTATATGTTTCTTTTTAAAAAACGGGTGTAGTTTTTGTTGAACTTTCGAACTGTTATTTTAAGTTTTCAATTAATTTGTATATCTAATTTAAAATGGGATACAAATATATTAGTTAAAAAAATGCATTTATAGTATAAAAACAATATTAAAATTTAACTAATAATGTGACAAAATAGTACCTTTCTATTGATTCTATCGTTTTTGCGACTATATAAATCTTTATTTGTAAACTTTAATACATCAAATATTTTAATCTAATAAATCATTTAATGATGTAAATAAGAGGAAATTTCTCACATTTGGGTGGTCAAATTTTTTAGTTTTCATTATATCAAACAGCCTCTTGAAATGTTTTCAACTCAAAATGCCTATTAATTATGTTTGACTACATCAATAAAAAGGGTCTTCAAATACATCAATGTGATATTTGTCTTAAATTTGCAAATGAATACTATTCTCTGGATAACTCGAAATTATTTACCCATTTAAAAGCCTTTGATCATGAAAGTGGAAAAATAAATTGTTCATTTTATTTACAGGCTGGAAAAATCTTATTTATATTCAATGTCTCCGTTTAAGTGTTAATAAAAAACACTATTAAAAAATTGCACTGAAGAAAACATTCAGAGACTGTTTGATATAATGAAAACTATAGAATTTGACCACCCATTGAGAAATTTCCTCTTATTTACATCATTAAATTATTTATTAGATTGAAACTATTTTATGATATTAAAGTTTACAAAAATAAAGATTTATATAGTCGAAAAAAGTCCGATTTGAAAATAGAAAAGTAACTATTTTGTCACATCTTTAATTAAATTTTGTTAAATAAATTAATTTTTATACTATAAATATCTTTTTTTTTCCTAATATCCTATAATTGATATAATATGACCAGCAATCTATTAAATTACTGTGAGATTATATGCCTCGATAACAGATTGGTGCAGATTATTTTCACTCAAACAAATAATAATCCAAACCATACATTGATGCGGATTGTCTATGAACTCTTTCTGAAGGTCAGAGAAACCTGAACGCGTGATTTGGTGTTCTTTCGCATCTGTTCTAGTTAATTTGTGCTTTTACGCCTAATTTCACCCTTTTTGAAGATGAATTTCCGAAAATTGATGTAGTAAAAATTAATTTTTCCATTTTTATTTAGTTAATATTATGTTTCTGTGTTCAAAAAATATGTGTTGGTTTTTATTTTTTACAAAATTTGTAGGTATTTAAGTAATCAACAGGAACACGGGGTTGATAAATCAGACACAAACAAATAGAACGGGATTGATAAATTAAATTTATTGATAGAGAAATGCATGTAAAAGTTTTATTCAAAAAATGTATTTATTTTTAATGATATTCTTCATTTTTAAAAAGATAAAATCCCTAGGCCCCCCCAGGATGAATTGCTAGTTACGCTAATGCTGAAAAAACCTGTCTGTGTGCCAAATTTCAAGAAGTGTCTAGCCCCAGCAGGCAACTATTAAGCTTGACCAATCAGGTTGGTTAGCGTGGTTATTTGGAGGGTGTTGATTCATTTGTGTTTGTCAAAACCTCTAACGTGATTGGTCGGGTTCAATAGTTTTGCCTGCTGGGGCTAGACACAGGTCAAATTTCGTGCTTCTATGCCATGCGGTTTCAGCTGTGCGCTAATAGCTATGTGAATCGCCATTGAGTTTTATATACCGGGTGAGTCTTAAATAAGTGCAAATATTTTCGGGGCTGGTAGATCTCGATAAAAGAAGCATATTTTCTCTTTGGCGTTTTTCCAAAATAACCGAGTTTTTTTACTTTGAAAATTTCACACCTCTACTTTTCAACCAATAACATGCTTTAATGTTGACTAGTTGCCATGGCAACTGAAAAAATTTCCGGAAATTTTTTCGAGGCGCCACGAAACTTTAGTGGAAATTTTTTGACAGTTGAAAAGGTAAACATAAGATCTACAATCATAATGTGAATGAACTACAATGTCTATATATTGAAATATTACCCATTTGAGTTTTAGCATTTGATGTAACTAAGGTTGGTAATATCTTTTATTTAAGGAAATATGTTAGATATACCTACATATGAATTTCTTCGAAATTGCCATGTTCTAAAAAATATAGTTCTGCCGCCTTTATTTAACTAAAGCTGGTATTTTTCTATTTAACGAAATATGATGGATATACACTTGATTTTGATTTTCGGGTGTTATCTGGTTTTATATTTTCAATTTCTTCTTTAATGACTTGTTGGTTTATTTTTTTCCAAATCGCGACATTTCGCTATACACTTCTTACTCTACGTACAGACGTTTTAAAACTAGTAATAGCTTAATGACAGAATCGCAAACAAAAATGACAAAACACATAATATGTCCAAAACATCAATACCTTGGCCAACTTAACAAATTGAAATTATTTTAAAATGTCATGTTGGATTAATATTTTTTTTTTCAAATTTAGGTGTGAAATTTTCTTACCGAATACTACGCAAGCGTAAATTATTCCTGGAAATTTTCTTTCGGGCACGAATATTTTAGGAAAATTATCCCTCGTCTTCGACTCGGGATAATTTTCAAAATATTCGTGCCCTCAAAAAAATTTCCGAAAATAATTTAAGCTCTTGTGATATTATAAGTGAAAATTAAAAAAAAAATCTGGGTTTTCTTTCTTGTAAATTTAATCTACCACCTATGTTGCGATATTTTCAAGAAATTTTGTTTTGTAACTAAAAACAAGAAAAAATTCCAAAATTTTTTCATAAAATTCCAAATTTTCAAAAAAAATTGGCGAAAAAACTCATCGTGTTTCTGGGGTTTTGACTTATTTAAGACTCATCACAAGATTTGCACTTATTTAAGACTCACCCTGTATATTAAATAGATTAACCAGTGGCGTACCATTTTTTCCCAAAAATTGTTTATTTAGTTATGAACATACGATATAAATTTAGATATCCTCAGCTTATAAGGATATGTTTATCGATATTTTTGTCATTTATTTATTAGAATTAAAAAAAGTTTACAGTATTTGTTTTGTTTTTTTAAACCATATTAGATGTACGATTTATAGCAATTCGCACATATCCACTTCGTGGAATTGTTGTAACGTCCGTGGCCTATTTAACGAAAATACGAATGTAAAAATAAAAACTAGGTAATTCTATACAGGTAGAAGTCAGGTGAATGCTGAGCTTAATGCACTAAATTATGTGCTCAAGGCGAGATCTAGATTTTTTAGTTCTGAAAGCGATTATTTATGAAAATGTCGAGAAATATCAACACTCAACATAGTTAATATCAATGTATTGCTGATGTGAAATTATAAATACGAAGGGAGGCCTATAAGGGATTGACCTTGCCAAAATTATCATCTATTACCGTTCCTCGGCCGCCTTTAACACCTTTTTTTTCTCGATCGTGTTTAACCGTTTGAATAGTTTGTTGAAATACCCAGACCAATGTTGTCACATTTAATATTCCGATTATTTGAATATATCACCAAACTAAATTTTGTATTTTTAGGGTTCCGTACCCAAAAAGTAAAAACGGGAACCCTATTACTAAGACTTCGCTGTCCGTCCGTCCGTCTGTCTGTCACAAAGGTCTATCTTATGAACCGTTATAGCTAGACAGTTGAAATTTTTACAGATAAAGTATCTATGTTGCCGCTATAAGAACAAATACTAAAAACAGAATTAAATAAATGTTTATAAATAAAAAAGTACTTTCACTAAACATTATCTTTTAAGAATTTTACATAGAACCTTTCGAGTCCTCGGTGGCCGCGTGGTTAAAGCGTTAGGACTTTACGCTATGACGTTGGAGCCGTAGTAAGGCAGGTTCGAATCCTAGTCAAGGCTACTTTTTTTTAATCGTTTTTTTTTAATTTTTACATATTTATTATTGATTAATACAATTTTTAGTAATAATTACTCATACGCGCATTCAAAATTTCAGCTAAATCGGAAAAAAGTTTATAATAATATAGTGTCTAATGTTGTATAGATAATGAATGGTACGGAACACTTGACCAATTTTTTTTTCATGTAAGCTTATGTTTTGTATTGTTTGATTATTTAGTAATCAGAAATGATATTCTTTGTTTAATAATGTCGAAACGTAATTAAAATATTTTAACAAAACACGTAGCTACTTATTAAAAATCATATTAAAGTAAACAACTAAATGTAACGTTTAAAAATAGATACAGTAAGTAAATAGTATTGCATTACGTACGTACATCTGAAATCTGGTCATATCGTGCGTTTTTTATGTCATTCTGAGTAATAATTTCTTCGAGGTTATTTGATCGGAACAGTGAAAAATAACGCGATACGCAGACAGTCGCACTTGAAATGTAAATTTGCCTGTAATCGAGGACATCTGCGTCATCGCGAGATTTGACATACGCGACAGAAGAAGCAATGCCTTATTGGGTAGGAAAAGGATAGATATAGCAGGTAATAACTCTAGAGTAGTTAAACGTACTTGATACTCGGTTTGATATTATTTAATTTTCAGCTAAACAATGTTTTATTGTACCAGAAAAAGATAGATGTATCAGGTAACAACACCTGAACAATTAAATGGGTTGTATGCACCTCTTACCTTCGTAAAGGAGTGTGTTTACATATTTGCTGATTAACACATTAAAAAGAACTTTAAAACTTTAAAAAGTCTATTACTCTCTCTTGTCTTAACAAAACAAGACTGGAAACATAGAAACAAGACACAGCATCTACATGTGACTACAGTGAGTCGTATTTTACATAATAAGATCTTTAACAATTCAAGTATTGAATTTTCCTCAATCTGGCAATCGCTTATAATACGTAACACTGCTGAAAAATGGTTAAAAAATCATAAAAATAGTGCACCTATATGTGAAAAATCTAGTTCTGATGATATCTGAAAAAATTGAAAAAAACTGTTGACTGTCCTTTGGACGTGAAATTTCTTTTTATTTTTCTGCTACAACTTCAAATAATAAAGGCATTTTGAAAAAGCAATCAAAAGATAAAAAAACGCTGCTAAGACTATCAAAATGTTGATCTAATAACAATTTGACGTTTATACTATTACGTCAAAAGCAACTTTTTTCCAAAGCCTACCATGACTTCACTGAATCATCGTTTGTTCTTCACTGTTATTAATATCTTAATTATTAGATATTAATACATCTGGTATTATGGTATTCTGGTATTTTGTCGATTTTAAAATAAACTAACGGTTTCTATCTTATTTTTTTGTTAGAATGGGCATAATCAAGAGGGCTACTGATACCGTGTTGTAAAAATAAGGTAATTAACGGCTTATTTTTGGTATTTATTATAATTTTGCTAATATCTTCGGTTTGAAAGAAGATATGACGATGCGGTTTCGCTGACTTTTTAAGCTTTTACTACTCTTTACTATCAGCTAAAATAACACGCTTTGTTAAATTGTAAGAGAGCGCCCCCTAGCGTCTACGTTCAAAACCTTATATTATTACTTTTATGGTATAATATAAAGTTAGAAACGCTCTTTTAACGTTTGTTGGATTCTGATCATCCAGTCCGGAGTTATTAACATTTAAATAAAGACAGATCTAACCTTCCCCCACCACTTTATTTTAGCAGATAGTGGAAAATGGTTCTAAAAAAAATCCAAAATTTAATGAAGATTATGGAGCTATTATTTATAGTACCCATTATCTAGGCAAAATTCTGTAAAAATTCTATTTTCTTATTTTCCATAGCAGTTGCGCCCTCTAGCGGCCGTTTTACAAACTTGAAAATAATTTCCAGCAATTTCTCATAGCGCCTTTAGTTATAAATACTTTTTCCCTACGGCTAATACTTTCCAAGATACAGCCGAGAGCGATTCTTAGTGGGACACCCTGTACTTGCGTGATATTGTATATAGTGTACTCGTATAATTCAATGTTACTGAAATTGCCAATAACGGTTAAATAAATATTTGTATTGCCATTATCATATTATTTAACTTAAAATAAATCTTAAAACCCTAATACCCGACACTAGTGCGGTCAGTCCCCGAAAATATCTTTATTGCCTATTGTTATACGAGCAATGTACCGGATGTGTCCATCTGCAAACGTGTTAAAGCTGTCTGAACTTCATTGGAACATATACCCTTAAAATGAATTGGTCCCATCTTTTGGCATGTCGCACTGTACACAACAAAACTCCCTTTGCATTTATAATGAGGGTCTTGTGCTATCAAGCATTAAGAAATAGAGACAGAAACTATAATACTTCACACATAAAAATCAACAATTAAAATACAAAAAATCTGTGTCTCTAATCATACTGATCGCTACTAAATATTTTTAGTTTATTTAGTTTCTCTAATTATTTTCGTATGGATTACTTTTCGTACAGAGACCGAGGATTTTTAGATCGGAAACTTATTTATAAATCGATGAGTGGGAGGTGGAATAACCGACATTTCCAGACTCTAAAGAAAGAAACGTATAACCAATCGCGTTTGTGTTAATTATTTATTGAAAAATTCAGCAAAATGGTGTAGTAATCTTCTTAAAACAATCAGAAAAACATTGGTAAGAATTTTTATATATCAATAATATAATCATTACATAAACAAGGTTATCAATATATTAACATTTTAAATTAGTTTATATCAATATTATACACTAACGGCAGAGTAAATTTTGGTTAGTGTTAAGCCGATCCTACACGATGTGTCCAACGTTGGTACCAATGTTGTAACCATAGATAAATGAAACAAGTTTAGATTGGAAAGTGCCCATAAGGACAATGTGAACACTATTTGGCGCTATTCTTGCAACGGTCGCGACCCAAAACTTTTGAAAATTTCGGACCGGTTCGGCTTTTTCCGGAATTATATCGCCAAATATTGTTTATTCAAATTTATTATTATTTCCTTTTAATTTTATAAATAAAATACAGTGTGTTACATACAAGAAACTTTATTTTATATAAGGACATGTATGAAATACCTATGAAACAATGGAAACCGACGTTATGCCACGATCCACAATGGTTTTTGCAGTTTACAGTTCACAGCACAGCTTTTTGAGTTTTTAATGCCACTTTTTCACAATTATCACCGGTTGGAGTAAATAAAACTTGAATTAAACTCACAAGATAGCAATAATTACTTTGAAAATGGACGATATAAACACTTTTCGGAATTTCTTTAATGAGAGCGGTTTAGATTTTGAAAGATTTTATGATTTTTGAAGATTCTGACTTTGACAAGAGATATGGACAAGAGAAAATCATTTCTGTTTTTGTTTGCCGTCGTTCTGAGCGACCACTACAGCAGCGCCAGATCTCGTATAACGGTCGCGACCCAAAATTTTTACGGGCTTTCCAATCTAAACTTGTTGCTTTTATCTATGGTTGTAACCAATATATGGCACAGGTTTCTACAATATTGTAATTGACAAGTGTGTCTCCTACACGATGTGGCAAATTTTTATGTGTCCAACGTTGGAAGGTGTTTGGCATATCATGTGGTACCGGCTAATAAGGTTATCATCATCATCATCATCATTTCGTTTCTCGTTTAGCTTATTCAACCATTTCCATATTTCCACATATTTAGATACTCTCTTTGTAGTTGGGCCCATTGTTGTCTACATTTGTTCTACTTTGTTAATTTTTATTCCCCCACCATGTTTTGTAGCAAATTTTGACCCACAACTAATTTAAAATTCCTTTATGTTTCGCTATCAACTGAAGTTGCAATGTTAAAAGTCGCAGGGTTTTGTATTCAATTTCTTCTTGTATTACGTTCTTTCTAGATATTTATGTACTTTATATTGATTTTCTGTAACTAACATAAAAAAAAAGAAATTCCTAAACGATATAAAGGTATAAACAGTAGAACACCTGAGCCTCAACTAATAGTTGCGTGACTTGAGAAAATATATCCTTCCTTTACTGAACATAAAAAGCATTGGTACCAACTAATCGAAGTTTTTTCATAATGAAAATGTTCCTATCTACGATACTACTCTTCTAGCTTCTCGAGTATCTCGAAACAACCATAGAACGGCTATCGCCTCTCATTGATTTTTATTAATAGCTCTTGTTATTTTTAGATCTGTATGTGTTATTTGTACGGCATATTATGAGACGATAGAGTAAACATGCTCAGTTAACGTTTTATAGCGGTTTTGAATTGGATGGTGTTGTTTAACCATGGAAATTAAGATTTAGAATATAATTCCGATGTGTTCAAGGTGGTGTTGGATATGAGAGAGGGGCCTTTATTAATCACCACTATCGTAAAAATCTATTGTATCCAAGGGGATCCAATCGGATTTTTTTTTATTTTAATCAATTTTCTATTTCGTCCTATCCTAAGTCCTATCCTATATAAATAAACCAGCGTGTAGCAGCGACTTCGTTCGCGTCGAATTAATCGTTTGTAATGGTGATAAAGCATAGCAAGAATTTCCATTAACATACAAACTGGATAAAATTTTCTTACATTTATGTCAGCATGAGAAAAAATAATATTGCGATATTATTATATAACTTGGTAATATTTGAGGGGTAGTTTCATCTCGTTGGAATTTGACTTTCGAAAAATCCGTTTGCCAAGAATAAGCTTTTTACGTCAAGCAGTTTAAAAATGCTTAAGTTTTAAAATAAGCTTTTTGGAACACCCTGTATGATTTTTAAAAAATTTCAAAATATGTAAAAAAACCAAATAAATTATGCTTGTCCAAGCGTTTTCCCGAAAGACTAACAGTTTTTTAAATAACAAATATTGTAATATTTGAGGGACGTTTTCACCCTCTTGGAATTTGAGATTCGAGAAACCCCTCCTTATCGAACCTCTAGACTCCACAGTCAATCCGTTTGCCAAAAATCAGCTTTAAACGTCAAGCAGTTGAAGCAGAATCGTGATTACTCAATGGTCATAGTTTATGAAACACCCTGTATAAATTTATAAAATATCTTAAAATATGTAAAACAACAAAATAAAATATACGTGTTTAAGAGTTTATCCGAAAAACTCACCGGTTTTTATATAAAAATTATTTTAATATTTGAGGGATAGTTTCGCCCCCTTAGAATTCGAGTTTCGAAAAATCCCTTGTTATCGAACCTCTACACCCTAAAGTCAATCTGTTTTCCAAAAATCAGCTTTTTACGTCGAGCGCTTTAAGCAGGATCGTGGTTAATCAATGACCAGATTTTCGAAACACCCTGTATACATTTTTAAAAAATCTTAAAATATGTAAAAAAATAAAATATACGTGTTTAAGCGTTTTTTCGGAAACTTGACCGTTTTTTAAATAAAAAATATTGTAATATTTGAGGGGTGGTTTCACCCATAAAATAATTAACTAGAAAGAAGTGTCAACTCTGTGTTAAATCGTGGAAACACGATACGCCACCGAAAACCTTCGTTGTCGTCTGGAGAACTAATTTTCCAATTGACAGGTTGACATGATAAGGACATGATGGCTTCATTTTCATTTCCGTTTCCGGTTATTCAATGGCGGGCCCTCTTTCAGTTCAAATGTATTTTGTATTTTTTCTTTTCATAAATAAAACCAAAAAATAATTTATTCACATATATT
>NW_022147505.1:1573993-1632890 GCF_002938485.1 Sitophilus oryzae
ATGAAGATCGCTGTCAGAAAATTATATGGGAAATGTCATCGATCGTCATTTCATAGCCATCGCTGTCGCCGGTTTTATCTTGATATTTTCAGTGAAAGTGAAAGCTAGTTCTAGACAATAACAAAATATTTAGCAACGTTAGGAAACATTCATATAGCACCAATGTCAGTGGAAAACATCATGTTTGAGCTTCTCAACGGACAAGCGGCTTTCGCTAGTACATAAACCCTATGTTTTAGGGATTTATATTGGCTTATAGAGTTGATAACAGACACAACTATACAGGATTTATTATAGATGTCCTTATGCATGACAAGCTTAAAATTATTTTACTAGATGTTCGAAATACACTTCTTGATAGCAAATTCCACACAAAAATAAATTTAGTCAGATTCAATTTTACTCTTCTATAACTTTTAAAATAATTTTTCGATGTTGGTAAAACTTTTTATGTAATGTAGACCAGTGTCTTAAAAAAATCTAATAGTCAGTGTTGCCAAGTCAGTAGAAATCCTACTAAATCTAGTAGGTTTCACAGAAGTCTCGGTAGTGAATTCTGAAATACTTTAAATACAAAAAAAAACGAAAAAAAAACCTATTTTATATATTAGAAAGTTTGACATAAAATTTTGAATACCCTGTATGGTTTAAGATTACGATATTTATAGCAAAGTTAGTACAGACCAACTGTAGTAAATACCTAGTATAGTTTTGATTTCAGCACATTTCTTGCGTGTATTTTTAATATTTTTTTTAAAAAAGGCTGATTTCTTTTTAATTTATTAATGTTTTTGAAGCTTTCTATTAAAACAAATTTAATAATATCTTAGGATTATGTAAAGTGATTAGAAAGGAAGCCAAAAATGCAATATTATACAGGGTGTTTCGTTTAAAAACTGAACAACTGAATATTATTTAACAAAAAAAAAATGAAACCTGCAAACACAAGCGCTCTTTTCAATTTTTCGTTGATAATGAATCAGTAAAACTGCTTTAGTGAGACTGACTGACATGTGAGAACCCGCCTTAACATCCGAAGATACGTATCTAGATATTGGAATATGTTTTACGAAAATTGGTTAACAATTTAAAAATTTAGAGGGCTCTTAAGCTGAGTAAAATTATTTTTCGCTGGAATTTATTATCGAAATACATATAAAAACATTATATGTGTTTTTCTCGTAATTTTACAAATTTTAAATTTGTTTACTCCAATAATTTAATAATAAAATTTTATACCCTTGTTTCATATAAAACTTCAGATATTTTAAACGCGAAAACAAGATAGAATTATTTATTTTATCTATACGTTCCCGAGTTTTATTTCAATATTTTAATGAACAAGAGTTTTTAAACGAAAAACAGGAAATGTAATGGCGCTTTAATTTTGATTTAAATTTCATTAAAAATATTTTCTAAAAGCTTTTACATAATGGATTCAAGTTTGTTAAAAAATACAGAATAACAAACAAAAAATGTAATATACAAAGTACCATGTGAATGCGATAAATTTTACATTGTTGAAACATCTACAGTTGCATGAGACATGACTAAAACATAACAGTAAAAAATTAGTCATGTTTCGTTCAGAATACAGTCATTAAAACCTTAGTCATGTTTTAATCTTACTGTAGAAGCTTGCCCAATAAATTCTTTCTTCTTTTTTGTATGATCCCGATAACATCTTTTGTTTACTATTTTATATCTTTATACACGCAAAAATTTCTAAAAACATATGCAGACATTTTTAGTGTAACTAACCTAAAGATATTTTCAGATTTTGGATCTAATGTTAATCAAGGAGGTCCATTTGGGCGGTAGGGACCAGGAAAAGACGCGGAACTGGCAATGGTGGCCCGCAGATACGGACTCAGCCATCAGCCCGGGAACGAATGCGCTTTTACCATTCTGCATGGCAACGGACTCAGTGATAACAGACTTTTCTATGTTATTTGTCCACCAGCTGAATGCAGGTACAGAAGAATTATATTATAGTAAATATACAGACCTTGTATAACCAATAGTCGACGAAAAAATTAACTGATCATGGTTTACATCTAAAGTAATCATAAAACAATTTCCGATGCGTGGTCAACTTTGAGTGACAAGCAATGGCGACAGCAGTGCAGATTGTGATGGTTATGAGATTAATCTTAATGTAAAATTGGGAAACAATATATTTATTATCATTTTTAAAGATTTTTTACGTTTATTTTAATTTAATAGTTAATATTTTGGTAATCAATTTATTTATTAGCAGTATATATTATGTTAGGATTTTAATCAGATTTGGGGTGTCTATGTTTTGCTAAGTGCATCAACAATATTTTACAAAGCATCGATGTTGAAGAAGGTAACATTTTCTGTTCATTAAAATGTTGTATTATATTTTATAGGGCTTGTTTCTCTCTACAATTTCCTGTGTCACAATGTACCGTTTGTGTCCGGGAAGGGATCATAGTTTCATAGTTGTCGATTTCCGGAAGAAATCAGTACATGTATATTATTACGTATATTTTTCATTTTATTGATTTTATGGAAAGCTTTTGTTCATTAAAATGTTGTATCCTATGTTATAGAGGCTTGTTTCTCTCTACAATTTTCATCTCACAATGTACGTTGTGTCAGGAAGGGTTCATAGTTCATAGTTGTCGATTTTGAGAAAATCAGTACATGTATATGATTTCGTATATTTTTCATTTTATTGATTTTATGGAAGCACTGTTCATTAAATGTTGTATCTGTTATAGGGCTTGTTTCTCTCTACAATTTCCTGTCTCACATTGTACCGTTTGTGTCAGGGAAGGGATCATAGTTTCATAGTTGTCGATGTTCCAGAGAAATCAGGATATGTATATTATTTCGTATATATTTTTGATTTTATTGATTTTATGGAAAGCACTGTTCATTAAAATCTTGTATCCTATGTTATAGGACTTGTTTCTCTTTACAGTTTCCTGTCTCACAATGTACCGTTTGTGTCCGGGAAGGGTTCATAGTTTCATAGTTGTCGATTTTTGAAAGAAATCAGTACATGTATATTATTTCGTATATATTTTTCATTTTATTGATTTTATAGAAAGCACTGTTCATTAAAATATTTATCCTATGTTATAGGGCTTGTTTCTCTCTGAATTTCCTGTCTCACATTGTACCGTTTGTGTCCGGAAGGATCATAGTTTCATAGTTGTCGATGTTCGAAAGAAATCAGGATATGTGTATTATTTGAGCCACTGTTTTATTGATTTTATGGAAAGCACTGTTCATTAAAATATTGTATCCTATGTTATAGGGCTTGTTTCTCTCTACAATTTTTCTGTCTCACAATGTACCGTTTGTGTCAGGAAGGGTTCATAGTTTCATAGTTGTCGATTTCCGAGAGAAATCAGTACATGTATATTATTACGTATATTTTCATTTTATTGATTTTATGGAAAGCACTGTTTATTAATACAACATTTTAATGAACAAGAAGAACAACAAATAAGACAAAACAAAATAATAAAGTATTAAAAAAGCTATTTTGTTCAAATAATGGCAAGACCTAAACAATGATTCCAAAGTTATAATGAATAGTAGCTTTAGTTAATTATTTATTGAAAATACGAAATAATTTGTAGAAATTAAATATAAAGGCGTTTTTATTTTTGTTGTAGGGTATGGTACAGTGGACTCTACTGGCTCATCCGTGGGATATCTCGTCTAAATTCTCTCTGTGATAAACGTTTGCTGTGGTTAAGGGAGCAATACCTGCAACTGTACCACGAGGATGGGTACTGTTGCGGACCACTGGCTGCGGATGCCATTCGGGTACGTCCAAATAAAATAATTTCGTAGTACAAAAATAATAATATTTTTACGAAATTCATCAAAAACTATAAGCGATACCATTTAACCTTTTAGTTACTTATTCGAGGGCACGATTTTTAAATTCATTGTTACCAATCATGGATATGTTTAGCGTCGGAGTGACTGACTGGAATTTAAATTTCCCGCTGGGGATTTAGGTGGTAACTCTGCTGTAAAAAATGTTAAGTTGCCACAGTTATTTATTTATTTCCTGACATTGTCGTTAGTTTTTGAAATTTTAGTTTTCTATTACGAATTTTTGGTTTAAATGAATCGTGTTGTGATATTTTAAGCATAAAATTTTTTACTAGCAGACCTTGCAGTCTTGTCTGTTTTAACTAACTTATATTTTTGTTTAGTTTAAAAAAGTGAGTAGAAAATATTTTTTCATTAAAAATACGTCTTTGCCAGAAATAAACATAAAAATTATTATAAAAAAAATGAGTGCGAGAAGATTTTAGAAAAAAACATTTTAGGAAAAAATGAGTTTTTATTTTTTTCATATTGTTCCACCACTTCAAAAAAATTCTAAAAAATTCCTGAGTGTAAAGAAGTGAAAGACATTTTCTGGCGATTTTTAGTGAGTGACATATTTCACAAAAATAAGATTTAATTTTCTTTCCGCCGCTTTTTATTTAGAATCATGATCATATTATTTTTCATGTTTTTGAAAACCTGGAAAGCCGTTTGAGTTAAAGAGCTAAAATGTAGCTGAATTATTTCGAGACCAAATCAGTCCCCTGAGTGCGAGTCAAAAAGCCATAGGGCAGATTTCCTGTATTAATCGGGCTATACTAGGAATTAGTAGTTCGTGAACGAACTAGTTCCAATGAACTATTCCGACCCCGGAATAAAAGGAACTAGTTCCTGGTTTCTCAAAGAACTAGTTCCTCAGGACCTATTCCGGGATCGAGACTGTGACCGATATAGAATAATATGCGACGGCGACGGATCGGCTAACGCGCGTAGCCCGATGGTAGGCAGGAGTGGGGAGTGCCAGCCGTACGTTATCGGATCCGGACCTAGAGGAACTAAACTAAATAAAAGACTAGTTTACGTACGAACGGATAGGGCCAGAGCGATCGATGCTAGGCAGGAGTGGGGAGTGCCAGCCGTATGCCGTATGTTATCGGATCCGGACCTAAAGGAACTAGAGGAACTAAATAAAAGACTAGTTTTTACTAAGGTTTTTACGTATGGATCAGCCAGCGTGATTGATGCTAGGCAGGCGTCGGGAGTGTCAGGCGTATGTTATCGGATCCGGACATAGAGGAACGATTAATAGACTAGTTCACGGGAATCTGTTGAGTCGGCAGATCCGAGATATAATACAAGGCGACGACGATGGATTCGGCCTTGTCTATTGCCGCAGCCGGCGCGGCGTAATTACCACAGAAAATTGTCGTGGATACTGTTTTTGATTTTTACTTTGTTTTTTAAATATTTTATGGGAATGTTTCACTTTAGGTCCCTAAAATTAAGAAATATCTTATAAAACGAAGTAGATATTCTGAGTTTTTAGACAAAAACAAAAAGCTTGAAGTGAGGAAAAATGCAATTTTTCGTAAAATTTTTGTAATATTTGCTCCAATTGATTTGTGATATAGTTTTTTAAATTCTGATTTGAGTTTTTTTTTTATTTTTTTATCTGCAATAAAACTTAACTATATGTTTTTAACATACACAATTACCCGTCTCGTTATATCTCCGTACATTATAAAAATTATACAGATCATACTGTAAATAGTTCGGACGGACAACGAAACGCATTAGCAAGCAAGGGGGATGTCAATGTTAGTCGGGAACTATTGTGAACTAAAGACCTAGTTCAAGGAACTATTCCTCTGGAGGACTAGAACTAAGGAACTAGTTTCTCCCAAGGAACAAATTCCCACCTATAGGCTATACCCTTCTATCAAACCATTAATAAAAAAATCCCATGTCTCCTGTCTCTGTAACATATTACATTATAGTCTAGTAATCTAATTTGCTTTCTACAGTCCAGAAAAATCACGTTTAAATTAGATTTATGACACTTCTCCCTTATTTCTAGTCGTTTGGCGGAAGAGATTGGTCTCTAGCCGGTAACAAACCCGGAAGTAATCAATCTGGCGAGACTTCCGGTGCCCTACATGAGAAGGTATCAGATAAAAAACAGATATTAAGCAATCAGGCCTTCAAAGTGAGCAAAGTAAGTACCGATAAAAATCGCCATTCGTTCATAAAAAAAGCAGCATTTTCATTGGAAATATTTTTCGTCATAAATTACGAAAGAAAATAAATATTTAATCTCGATAGTTTAAAATATTTAGGGTTTTAAAGCCAGTATTGGAGGATTTTATGGGTCATCATGGAAATTGTTAGCTATTACTTTAAAGTGGCCTGTTAGTTTATTTGGAGTAAACATAAAGCTGGGAAATTCATAAAAATTTACGGGTTTGTTCGTATATAAAATTTCATTTTATCACCCCTTTTCGCTGAAAGAGTTTTTAATAAAAATAATTAATAAAATTTTGTGTCCGTAAAGATAATTTTTTTTATTCAAAAATTTCCTTTACTTTATTTGTGATGGGCATTACGATTCTTCTTAGTGAATCGAATCACGCGATTCAATTTCTCATAATGAATCGATTCTTACGATTCGTTCATTTGAACAAACTACATACACATTTTGCGTATTACAATATAAATATAGATCTATGCTGGCCACGATTGAATTGAACGAATCGTATTGTATCAATGAATCAATTTTCACAATTCTTTGAACGAACGAGCTGTAAAGACTCTTTATTACGACTCGTTCGTTCAAATTTTATGGATCCGTGCTGGCCACGATTCAATTGAATTAACCGTATTGTAAGGAGTGAATCAATTCTCACGATTTTTTGAACGAACAAATCGCATTGTGATCCGATTCAATTCTAAAGACTCTTTATTACGACTCGTTCGTTCAAATTTTATGGATCCGTGCTGGCCACGATTCAATTGAACTAACCATATTGTAAGGAGTGAATCAATTCTCACGATTTTTTGATTGAACAAATCGCATTGTGATCCGATTCAATTCCTACGACTCTTTTTTACGACTCGTTCATTCAAATTTTATGGATTCGTGCTGGCCACGATTCAATTGAACGAATCGTATTGTAGGCAATGAATCAATTTTCACGATTCTTTGAAAGAACGAACTGTAGTAACTAATGAGTCGCATTGTGATCCGGTTCAATTTTAACGACTCTTTTTTACGACTCGTTCGTTCAAATTTTATGGATCCGTGCTGGCCACGATTCAATTGAACGAATCGTATTGTAGGCAATGAATCAATTTTCACAATTCTTTGAACGAACGAGCTGTAGTAACTAACGAGTCGCATTGTGATCCGATTCAATTTTAACGACTCTTTTTTACGATTCGTTCGTTCAAATTTTATGGATCCGTGCTGGCCACGATTCAATTGAACTAACCGTATTGTAAGGAGTGAATCAATTCTCACGATTTTTTGAACGAACAAATCGCATTGTGATCCGATTCAATTCCTACGACTCTTTTTTACGACTCGTTCATTCAAATTTTATGGATTCGTGCTGGCCACGATTCAATTGAACGAATCGTATTGTAGGCAATGAATCAATTTTCGCGATTCTTTGAACGAACGAACTGTAGAAATGAACGAGTCGCATTGTGATCCGATTCAATTCTAACGACTTTTTTTTACGACTCGTTAGTTCAAATTTTATGGATCCGTGCTGGCCACGATTCAGTTGAACGAGTCGTGTTGTAGACAATGAATCAATTCTCACGATTCTTTGAACGAACGAACTGTAGAAATGAACGAGTCGCATCGGATCACAATTTAATTCTAAGGACTCTTTTTTAAGACGCGTCCGTTCAAATTTTATGGATCCGTGCTGGCCACGATTCAATTGAACAAACTGTATTGTAAGCAATGAATCAATTCTCACGACTCTTTGAACACACGAACTGTAGAAACGAACGAGTCGCATTGTGATTCGACTCAATTCCTACGATTCTTTTTTACAACTCTCACGATTTATTTTTATTACTCGTTAAAATGAACGACTCGTTCAGTCTTTGCCTAACTCTGTTATAGATAGAACTAAATTGTTTATTTAAGGGGGTGATTCTTGGACCTACTTCAAGAAAAAAACTTCATATGAATGTTCTAAACAGCTTAACTTTTGAAACAGAGCGTGGTGAAATTAAAAAAAATTATAACTTTGATGTTAATGTAGGTATTTTTAAGAAATTTGATACATTTCTTCTATGCCTCAAAATACATTTTTTTACAAAGAAACTTATATTTTTAATTTTTTTTTAAATTTGTACAAAACTTTATTTTGTTTAAACTTGTGTATTATTCATTTAATCTAAAATATTTTCGTTGTTGATTTCAAAACAGCGGATGCTATTGATGCGTTGCTTCAGGAACGAAGAAGTGAGTGATATGTTGAACAATATCAATATCACCAGCTTGAATAGAAATTACACTATTTTTTGTGAACTGAAACTTTTTTTAGCTTAGATATCTATTCTCTCATTGTCTTTCATTTATTCGATTTGTTCTAGAACAAATCTGAAGTTGTCTCTGAAACTGAAATCTGTCAATTCCAAACACTGTGAAGTTAGACAATAGTTGGACAGAAAAACATTGCTGTCCTTGTCTCGGCAGCCATACTTGTCGTCAGGAGAATGACAGGAATGACACTACTGACTGTTTCAATTTTCCTATTTCACTGTCACCCCTGGAGCCTAATTCTCTTGAACTGGAATTTCGAAAAATCCCTTCTTATCGAACCTCTACACCCTAGAATCAACCTGTATGCTAAAATTGAGCTTCTTACGTTGAGTGGTTTGAGCAGGATCGTGATTAATCAGTATGTCAGTCACTTAAGCATTTTATATATTAGTATAGATAAATAAACAATGCTTTATAGTACAAAAAGCCAAAATAGCTTCATCGACAAAACATTTACAAAACCACAAAAAAAATATACAAATAATAAAAAATATACAATACAAATCAATCCAAAAATATTTACGTCATTAAAATTACAAATAAAATTTTACAATAGGAAAATTGTAAATGGATATAATCATGTAAGAGTTATGTCAAATATTAAATACTAGACCTTTAACCAGTGTGTGAGATGATCAAAATTTTAAAATTCAAAATTGTTCATGATTAAGCATCAACAAAAAAGTCGTTTACCGCATATAGCATACATACTCTCTCCAGTAAGTATGATTTCTTCTTCTTCTTCCTGTGCCTTGTGCTTAGCCGCACTTTGGCGATTGTCTGTACTCTTCATACAATGTGTAGACTGCCGTTTTCGGCTCTTCGAAATATGGTGGCTGCGTCGCTGATGTTACACCAATCCCGTATGTTTCTTAGCCAGGAATGTTGTTTTCTTCCTGGGCCTCGCCGTCCCTCTATTTTTCCTTGTGGAATCAGCTTAGGAATGTAATATTTGTCTCTAAGGATATGGCCGAGGCATGAGACTTTCCTTTCTTTAACTATGTTAAACATTTCTCGTTCATAGCCTGCAGTTCTTAAAACTTCTTTGTTGGTTGCATGTGCGGTCCATGGTACACGTAAGAGTTCCGAGAGTCCACATTTGTATCATTTCCGAATTGAGCCTGTGAAATGGCTCCAAAACGAAATAAGTAAATTAGCAACAGATATTCAGGCTGAGATGACAAACGCCATATCCAAACTACTTCCATTTAAATCCCTGAATAATATATGAAAAGGAATACAAACATTTTCAAAATTGGCTAATTCAAAAACATGTTGAGAAGAAATAAAGTTTTTAATTTTTTTTTTTTTTTTTTTTTTGTTTTTTATTTTTTAATCAATTAATTTTTTGTCTTTCAATTTATAATAAGTTTTTAAAGAATTCATTTTTTTATTTAAATTAATGATTAAATAAAAAAATCCGTTGATTTAAATCACGATTTAAATCATTAAAAAATGAACTAAAAACAGATCACAGATCCATTCATCTTCTGATGACAGGTAACGAAATTTGTGTGATTTTTATATTGAGGTTGGAAATTTCTCATACCACCATCGTATTAAACCGAATATTTTTAGAACCACCCACATACTGTCTCAATCTTCACTGTTGTATGTGAATGAATATTATGTCTCGTAATGGTATTTGTGCGTAAATATGGTGTAAAAAATCCTTAAATGCCTTTGTTCTCAATTCAAGATGATTATTACTGAAACTTACGAATATAGCAGTACCAAAATCGGTACAATACAATGCCAAGCTTTCACGTGAAACAATTGAGACCATTAATCCACGAGCTAATTTGCATTGGCTCATTTTTTTGTTATTGAAACATATAATCATGTTTATTTATCTCGTTTATATTTTTTTGCCCCGTTTCTTGTTAAAACTAGGATATGGTATTGCTTTTAATATGTCATTTCGGATAGACTACTAATTTATATTCAAGCTTTCAGTAGTAGTTTCGTGCGTTGTGACCTTGAATATTGCCGAAATAGGTATGAACAAAGTTTACAGTCTGTAAACTTGGGTATGAACGATTGTATAGAATTTTTTGTTGCGAATCTGTTTTTTTTTCGCAGCCTCTTTGTATATAGTTTGTCCATTAAGACTTTACATAATTATTTATAAATAAACTCATATTATAGTACCGTTGAAGGATTGCAGATATTTCTCTTTTTATTTTTAAATTTATCACCAACTAGTAAAGTCAGCCCAACGAGTCATGGAAGATTTCGACATCCAAAAAATTGGTCAAGTGCGAGTCGGACTCGCGCACTAAGGGTTCCGTAAGTCACAATGTACCGTTTGTGTCCAGGAAGGGTTCATAGTTTCATAGATGTCGATTTTCGAAAGAAATCAGAAGATGTATATTATTTCGTATATTTTTCATTTTATTGATTTTATGGAAAGCACTGCTCATTAAAATGTTGTATCCTATGTTATAGGGCTTGTTTCTCTCTACAATTTCCTGTCTCACAATGTACCGTTTGTGTCCAGGAAGGGTTCATATTTTCATAGATGTCGATTTTCGAAAGAAATCGGTACATTTATTTTATTTCGTATATTTTTCATTTTATTGATTTTATGGAAAGCACTGTTCATTAAAATGTTGTATCCTATGTTATAGGGCTTGTTTCTCTCTACAATTTCCTGTCTCACAATGTACCGTTAGTGTCCAGGAAGGGTTCATAGTTTCATAGATGTCGATTTTCAAAAGAAATCAGTAAATGTATATTATTTCGTATATTTTTCATTTTATTGATTTTATGGAAAGCACTGTTCATTAAAATGTTGTATCCTATGGTATAGGGCTTGTTTCTCTCTACAATTTCCTGTCTCACAATGTACCGTTTGTGTCCAGGAAGGGTTCATAGTTTCATAGATGTCGATTTTCGAAAGAAATCAGTACATGTATATTATTTCGTATATTTTTCATTTTATTGATTTTATGGAAAGCACTGTTCATTAAAATGTTGTATCCTATGTTATAGGGCTTGTTTTTCTCTACAATTTCCTGTCTCACAATGTACCGTTTGTGTCCAGGAAGGGTTCATATTTTCATAGTGTATTTTTGTGTTCCAAAGACTTTGTTTTTGTTTTAACTAATTAACGTTAATTTTAATAAAACGTTCTTTGAAAGTAACATTGGTAACATTATTACTTAAATCCCGGGATCCCGAGATTCGGGGTTAAGAATCCCGGGATCCCGACAACATCAAATTGTCCCGAATTGAACCCCCTAGTTCCGTACCATTCATTATCTATACAACATTAGACGCTTATTATTATAAACTTTTTTTCCGATTTAGCTGAAATTTTGAATGCGCGTATAAGTAATTTAAAAAAAATGAAGAAACACATTACTAAAAATTGTATTAATCAATAATAAATATGTAAAAACTAAAAATAAATATGTAAAAATTAAAGAATAACGATTAAAAAAAATCGCCTTGGCTAGGATTCGAACCGACCGCGGTTCCAACGTCATAGCAGCGTAAAGTCCTAACGCTTTAACAACGCCGCCACCGAGGACTTGTAAAATTCTTACTTAAAAGATAATGTTTAGCGAAAGTACTCTTTTATTTATAAACATTTATTTAATTCTGTTTTTAGTATTTGTTCTTATAGCGGCAACATAGATATATTATCTGTAAAAGCTATAACGGTTCATAAGATAGACCTTTGTGACAGACAGACGGACGGACTGCGAAGTAATAGGGTTCCCGTTTTTACCCTTTGGGTACGGAACCCTAAAAATGACGGAAAATACAATTTATCTGCTAATTAAACTAACAGTCATCCTCTCGTGGGACAGACTATAATGACGTTCCTTATTAAAACATAATCAAGTTTGACACAACTTTTGATGATTCTTATATCTCAATTGATATATCATTTGCTAATTATTTTGATTAAAAGCCGGTAAAGTTTTTGTTGTATTAATTTTATTTATAACAGAACTGTTTATGTATGTCGTTATCGCTTTAGCAGCATGTATTGTTGATTACAGTTGTTTAAATATGCATAACTATTAACAACTTAGATAATTATTTACTCACTAGTCAGTTTTATGTCAAGTTTAGGTTATATCTTAAGTTACTTTAATTTTTGTGGTATATTGAATATTACTTTGAATTTTATTAAGGAACGATAATATGTTTATAATGATATAATACAAGGAAAAATCGGTAGTGTAGTATGTAGATTGCAGAAAATATGCATATTAATCAACAATAATTGTCGAAGTAATGTATGTAAAAGTAAAAGGTAAATATAGAATTTGTGCAATTTGATTTATAAGTGGTGCTAGTTTTTTTATTTGAATTTTGTTGGACTAAGAATATGTTTCTTTAATTATGAGTACCTATAGGTCTGTGAAAGCAAAATATTGAAAAAAAAAAGTTATGTCCAGAGATATTGCCTAAATAAAATAAATAATATTCTTAAATCTCTTATAGTATTTTCGACGTGTCATTTGATTTAATTGATCTTGAAGACGATATCAAAGCCTATAATTATTAGGCGACCATACCAATAGGTATGGTAGGCTATTAAGATCGGCAAAAAAAGTTTTTTTTTATTCAATTCAGAGTTATTTGCGTCATAAACTGTCTGTCTGTCTGTCCGTCTGTAAGACGATAACTCAAAAACCGCTAAACCGATTTTAACCAAATTTGGCACAAAAATACTGTGCCACCCGAGAATCTGGCCATTAGTTTTTGATTGGGGTGGGGTGTTGGTAAGGGGGTATGGGAGGGGGTTAAAAATTTAAAAAAATCGTAGCTCCAAAATTACAGTAGCTAGCGAAAGGCGGTTTTCAATTTAAGATTAGGAATAATATTTGCAACAAAATTTGTAATAACATCAAAATCAGTCAAAGTCGCAGTTTTTGAGAAAAAAATGGAAAAATTCCTTTACTTTGAAACTAAAAGAACTGCCTACCAACTTTTTATTAACATATTTTAGTATGGGCGGCTATACGTGCCACCCGGCGCCAATTTTTTTTTTGGAAGTTGAAAATCATTTATCATAAATTCATTCAGAAGATAGTTGCGATTCACGATCTGAGATCGAAAACTTAAAAAATATATTTTTAGGAACCAAAAATCGATTTATTCGATCCATGTAACTCTGAATCAATAACAAATTGAATCGAATGAATTTGTGTTATAAATACAAATTACAATATTATCAAAACATATAGATAGGTTTGAAAATAATACACAATACTTGAGATAAAGTGGCCTTGCACTGTAAGGTCAGTATATCATAGTGATTTATTTATTGATTTTCAATAGATTTGTTAACCTCTGTTTAGTTATCGAATTAACTTTAATACGAACATTTCTTCCGAATGTTGTGATTTTCCTCCTTTTTATAATAATAGTCTTATTAATAATGAGTTATAAAAATCACTTATTGATGTGTTGGTATCTTTATATTCAGCTTGGTATAGAAAAAAATTGCAAAATATTAATGATTAAACTGCCAATAATAGTATTAATTATTATTAATGTATTTGTGTACAGGGTGTTCCATTTTGGTTGAAATCATACGGTATTTCCGTTACTAGTGAAGATAGGAGGAAGCGGTTCTCACAAATCTACTTTTTTGTCGAACGGGAGATGGTTTAAATAAAGTTTTCAATCTTCGTTGCTGAGCTACAGGGTATTTTGAAAATTTTGCATTTTAGAATACCTCTGTATTAGAGGTGGGAATTCTAGTTCCGTGGGAGAACTAGTTCCTTAGTTCTAGTTCCTCCAGTAGTTCTTTGAAGGGCAACGGCCTAGTTTGGTTATATTTTAGGTGTTCTAATGGGAACCGGCGTTTCACGATTCCCATTAGAACACCGAAGTTAAGCGACGTAAAGCGATACTGGTGGATGGACGGGTGACCGGTTCGAAACTCTGTATCGTGCTGTTGTCCAAGGGAAAAGTGTAAAATCTATTGATACACATTATTCACGCCGGTTCGAGGAGAGATGAGATCGGATATCTCGTGAGAAAGAGTTAATTTAGACACTTCCTAAGTCGGTAGGCTACCATGATATGGCCGAGGACCGCGGTTCAGATTCCGCGTAAACAAAGTAGGCCCCGTCTAGATTAGCCCTGACAGCAAAAAGGAGACGTTTGTAGCGTTTTTTAAACAACTACCAATGCGAACGGCAGCTTTTCATCAGAGAGCAGTCGTGGATAAGGTATTTCACTAGAGAGAAAATTAATCAATAATAATAAACAAAAGATATATAGATATTGGGCGCCAGGCATGTACAGAGAAAGAAAACACAGTTGTATAATACTTAAAACTAATGACTATATTTATTCGTGATGAATTCTGATGGTAAATAGCATTGTACAATTAATATAATTATTATAGTGGTTACTTGTTGAGTAAAACTATATATGTAAATAATATTAAATACGTTCTATGAAAAGACTATAAAGAAAATACAATGCGTGTAACGTTATAGAAAATATAGGAAAAGTAGCATTACTTTATTTAAATTGTTAAATTTATACGGTGTTAAATCAGATGTGTTGCAACCTGTAGATTCTAGAATCTATCTCGTTATTCATCTGTTAGTATAGCGTAATAATAATGTCTATAGAAAGTAATACTATTACAATGCGTGATATTATGAAATCTAAAATCTAAATCACACTTTTACTACTGCATCGACATAAATATCCTTAATAATCTAACCACTAAATATAGTCTGTACGCTATTGTTTAAAATGTACGTTACTGTTTAAGACTGAAAACATTTTAGATGTTAAATGCAAAACTAGAACTTAAATATACACTTAGCTGTTCTTTTATGTAACCCTGCTTCAAACAGTAGCAGCGCGAGGAGGTCTAGCATCTCTGTACTGTCTGTCGGCGATCCAGGCTTAGAAATGGGGGTGAAGCAGCACGGGGCTCAAGCCACATCCACGCTGGGGCACTCTATGTGTAAGACAAATCAATCCTACTGGGGACACTTGTCCATGGGACATCCGTCCATAAGATAGTGGCACAAGAGACACTACTAGGACCTTGAAAAATAGTCCATACCTTGGACACTTGTCCGTAAGACAATGTCCGTCCGTAAGACCCTCGAAATACTTCCGAGGGCTCAATAAATAATAAACAATCTGTCCTTTGTTCCAAATGACATTCTGGAGGACAAAAGCAAAGGGACGCCAACGTGCCAGCCAAATACAAATACAAGTTGGGACATCCGTAACTCTACCCTGTTGCTCCGAAATAGCAGCTGATTCAGATTATACAGCAAGATTTAAATAATCACCATTTCTAAAAGCTGGGATAAAACAGAGCGTCAAAACAAAGTGAGGTTAAGCACGGAGAGTTGACAGAAGCGATGTTGACAGCGCGCGCCTTCACAGAATAGTAACAGGGTTGTGTCGAACGATCACAGGGTTGGCGACCAGGGAACGTAAAAATTACGCGTCAAATAATCTATCCGGCCTGAACGAGAGGGAATCCGGTGATGATAGGCCAGACATCATATATTATATATAAAAAAGACATGTAACGAACTAAAAACGTTACACGTTAACTGAAATCTTTACTTTACTTTTTACTTTAGTAGTTCTTTGAACTAGGTCTTTAGTTCACATTAGTTCCCGATTAACATTAACACATCCCGAGTAACAAGACAAGAAAAATAAGAAAAATTGTTTTAAAAAACTAATTTTTTACTTAATATTCTTGATGATCCAAGCCCGAATATATGTTTTTACTTCCTTTTGTATGTTTCCGTTGCTCTATTAACAGCGACCGAGCGACCATACGTAGGGCCACAGAGCTCGTTTCTCTGCGCTTTTATGGATTTTCCCCGGGGGTGTGGAAATAACCCTAATCGAAATGATCCGCACGCAGTTTCCGTGGCGCAATAGCGAACCGTAATGTCGCATAAACGGTACGGAGAGGCGTCATCGCAATGAACAAATTCGATATGGCAGATCGACGAGGGCAGATAGAGGGTGTCGGCTGCCTGCCGGAGTTTACGCGACTGGAGATGAAAGTGAGGAAATCGTATCTCTGCGTCGCTTTTTATTACCTCTAGTTTTTTTTTGATAGGTTACTTTTAACGTAACGAGTATGACAAATCAATGGAAAAGAAACTCATAGTGCCGATCAATAAGAAACAAGGTTATTCACATGATATGGCGAATATCTACAGTCTCAAAATGGCTGATGGTATTGCCTTAATCTTAAATTATTCTTATTAAAAATGCTATATTTAATCTCATTTTTAATATCTCTTGCTCCTGGACCACTTATTGAAATACAAGAAATCGTATCACTGCGTGACTTTCGAGATGGAACACAGAATCGATACTTTTTATTACTCTTGATTTTTTATTTTTGTTATTTTATTACAAATAATGGGAAAAATAAGTTCATAATGACAAATAATGACTCTGTCAGTTTCACTGAAGCAGTGTGACTGATTCATTGTCAATGTAACATGCATAAGTGTATATGTTGTTACATCATGTCATCCAACCCGTAAGTTGTAGGGTGAAATGAAACAGAAGTATCCTGTTTTCACCTGAACAACAAACTTGCAAATAGGGAAGTCAGTGTCCACTTTGAAAACACTACTTTCAAACATAATAAAAACCCAAAATACCTAGGTGTTACACTCGATAGAACACTTTCGTTTACAGAGCACTTATCAAAACAGCAGAGACGCTGAAAACAAGAAACAGCATAATACAAAAATTGTGCGGAACATCTTGGGGTGCTTTAGCTTCTACTCGGCGCTCGTCAGCTCTGGGTTTCGTCTAATCGGCTGCCGAATAATGTGCTCTCATATGGCTTAATAGCCCACATGTCCACAAAATACACGCACAACTCAATAATACAATGAGAATAATACATGAGAGAGTTTAACAAGATATTGGACAGCAGAAAACTACCGATCCATACAGACATCGAGAATGCTAACCACAACCGCCTCCGATCCAGAAAACCACCCACCAAGACCGCACTAAATGTAATTGAAGGCGAATGGAGCATCACCGACGGCGACGCGTGGTATCAGGAATGAACGTCGAAACAAAACAGTGACATGCCATGCATCACCAACTCACCACCAGGTTTCGACTTACCAAGAAAAACCTGGTGCACGGTAGACCTGGTTATAACGGCAGACCAGAAGATTTCTTATTGGAAACTGCAGAATCAACAGGTTATATAAATTCGTTAAATATTCGTTTATATTTTTTTTCTTTTTCTCATATACGTACTTTGTGTCTAATATGCTATACGCTAAATAATAAAATAATGGAGATGAAAATGTAGCAGTTGTACCAGTGATGTCTTTTGCCATTAAGACAAAAGATTGAAAAATGGACCCTCAACCTTCTTGTCCTCAAGATGTTAATCCCATCATCAATGTTATAGAAAATAGACTATCTTGATTGTAAATTTAACTGATGCCTTATTCTTCGCGGGTTTCTCGTAGGGTTTCTCTTTGTCTGTTATTGCTACTGTGAGATCTTGAAGTTGACATGACCTGAGGATGCAATGCAAGAAGTGGTTTTGATGAGGGTTCTGGCGGAACCTGCGTCCTTTCATATGCTCTTCTCCATCTTTCTGCTGTATTAATATATCTCAACAGAATAGCAAAAACTACTGAAACGTGTATATATTATACTTTATAACAATTTTTTTTAGTTTTGAAGATTTATAGTAGACTATTTATAGTACTAAAAGAATATATTTCTTTGTCATTTTCAACCAATATTCCCTTATCTATCTGCAAACTTCTTAATCTTGTATAAACAGCTTGCTTACACAGTTTTAATCAGAAGAAAGTAGGGTTTTTTATTCTTTCGAGATTATAAATATTTTGTCATTTTTTAACCGTAACTGTAAAAAAGAACGGGTTCTTTATCTTCATTAGGCAATTAAAATTTGTGATTTTAAGCAGTTTTTTAATATAATTTATTCATATCGGTAATTAAGTACTTCTTTGATTTTGAGTTATTTTAATTTACGTCAAAGAAAAAAAATCTTTGGGATACGCCTATGAGTTACATTTATAGGGGTAGTAAACAGAGCATCATTATTTTTATAACAGTAAAATCAAGGCGCCATCTGCGGTATGTTTGTTATCTATGGTGTGATTGTGATATTATGGTCTCTGATTCTCTGATAATATATGATTGTAATCATTTGATTTTTGATTTTTTTATTTCTATCAAATAGAAGGAAATAAGTGAAAGTTAAGAATACGTAAAAGTGTTGAAAGCTATAAGTTATAGGATTCTTCTTGAAAAAAAAAACGGCGTCAGCAATGGCTATGAAATGAAGGTTTCTGTCATTTTATATGTAAAATGATATGAGGAATGTCATTGATGTTGATTTCCAAGCCAACTGGACGCCGTCTTTTTTTTCAGTCACATGGTATTTTAGTTTCCAGTCGAAAAGAACTGTGTAATTTATTCGATATATCGATATATGATTTCGATATATCTTATGATACGATATATCGATATATTTAGTATTTTTGTCATCCCTACTTAGAGCGCCTCTATATAATATATACAGGGGTATGTCCTAAAATGCTTAGTTTCGGAGATACAGAGTGTAGAAGTTTTATTTTTCTTTCAATTTTTTTCAAATAATTTTTGAAGTAACGTCAATATTTCGATGAAAATTGGTGAAATTTGATTTTGATGTCAATATGACTCCTACTAGTAGAGGGCGCCATCTACATGTGTTTTGACTGTTTTGAAGCGTAACAACTTTTTGTCCGTACCTGTATAAAACTACCGAGCGAAAAAATTTACATCTCTGTGACTTTTTACGTAAAAATCGCTACGAGCCACCGTTCTCAAGATATTTAGAATTGAAATAGTCAATACATGTCATTATTGACGAAAAATAAACACGTTGAGTAGATAGTTATTTGACTGAAATAATAAATTTGTGAAATTTTTTTTTTTAAATTATTCATAGATTTTTCTGCAAAAAATGACGATAAAACAGTTTCTGTTGAACTTTTAGCACAAAAACATTTCAAATTTATGATGTCGGTCTAATAACTATTTAGTCAACATGTTTAATTTATGTCAATGATGACAGGTATTGATAATTTAGATTCCAAATATCTCGAAAACCATAACTCGTAGCGATTTTTACCAAGAGACCTTTTTCACGTGGAAAACGTCGTAAATGTATATTTTTCTACTCAGTAGTTTTATACAGGTCCGGACGAAAAGTTATTACTCTTCAAACCAGTTAAAACATATCTAGGTGGCGCCTTCTACTAGTAGGAGTCATATTGATATCAAAATCAAGTTTCTCATGTCAAAAAACTCCCAGACATCAATTTTCCTCCAAATATTGACTTGATTCAGTTACTGACTAGTAATTGAGTTACTTCAGAAATTATTTGGAAAAAATCAAAATAAAAATGAAACTTCTACACCCTGTATCTCCGAAACTAAGCATTTTAGGACATACATTTATACGAACTTTTTTGCTTATTCTTATCTGCAGAATATTCTGCCGAAGTTTCCGGAATACAGTTCGGACCACCCTGTATATAGGAAAGGGAGAAACCAGACCAGCTAAGAGATCGATTATTTCTCTGGCCTCCCCGGTAAAAGTCGAATCTCGACGGCATCGGCACGGCGGCGTTCGGCCTGCGGCGTATCATAGTAGGCTCACAGAGCGGGCATGTTTGGAATTTGCGATTTTTCAATCTGCAAAGTAAGATCGCACACAATTATCAAGAAAGAGAGTGAGGGAAGGCAGAATCGTCATCGGCCGCCCGTCCGACCGCGTATTACCTGCCCTGAAAACGTCGACCGCGTGTGCCGACTTCCTCTCCCGTTCGTCCAATAAGTGGACGAATCAAATAATGACCCGTTGATTGTTGTCGCCGCGTTTCCAAACCAGCTTTTAATAGTTTCGACGCTTTCCTATCGTTTCGCGTTCCTCAACAACGTCCATGCACGTCGTCGATCGCAGGTAATTTCAATTTCCCTTCCCTGCCACGGAGCAACACCATGGCCTGTGCGTCGCATAGCAGGTCTCGTTGCTCCCGATCCTCGGTGACGTTGTTTCAAGGTCACCGAAACTCAAATTTTTCACGGTTGCCAACCGAAAATCTGATAAAGGCCGAAACCGACAAACAACTGAGTTTACAGCGATCTACATATAACATGACTAACGTTGTTTTCTTGTTACAGATGTCAGCTGGATCCCAGATACAGATGGCACCGCAGTCCACCGTCAACACTCAACCCATTCATAACCAGGACTCCAATATGAGTACAGGTAAGAAAGCTCTATAGTTTAGATCGGCTAAATTTAGTTCGTACATGCGTAAATGGGGATAGTTTCAAATCAGCTACACGATCGGCAAATATCTGTTATGATATAAAGTTTTAACCCGAGTTAGAGAAATGGAGGGGATAGCGCGAGCTAATAAATCAATTTGGACGGCATTTTGCGGGTTAGAAATACGAGGGGCCGTAATCAGTTTTTCATATAATATTACGAGGGGAGTTATATTTTATATTCTTTAAACTGTGATAGAAAGCCGGAATGTAGGAAAGTTTTGATAATGAAGATTACTTTAATATTATTGGTACTCCACCAGAACTTCAGAAGCTCCAAAAAGAGCAGAAGCCAGTTTACTTCCAGAGAAAAGTAGGGGGCGATATGAAATAGCATTGAAAGTATACGAAAAATGGTGTGCCGAAAGAAATGCTAAGAATATTGCTTCGGATACAGTCTTGATGGCATATTTTAGCGACATGGCAAGGCAGAAAAAACCATCTACTCTTTGGGCTACGTACAGCATGATACGGACAATGCTAGAATTAAGGGAAAAACTGACATATCAAAATATCACAAACTCGTCGCTTTTTTTTAAAACGCCAGAATGTAGGTTTTAAGCCAAAGAAGTCTAACATTTTTCCTTTAACAAATAAATGTATTAAAATCTTCAATTATTATTGTTAATCTTCTTGTTTATTTTTGTTGATGTTAGATTGAAGAAAAAACCGAAACATGCTGAGTTTGTGTAATTTTTGGAACTAATTACATCAGCTTTCTTGCCTTGGGGATGACGTTTGAGAGTCTGTAATAGTTGTTTCTTCCGTTTCTGTATACATATAATTCAGAAATAGGACAGAAAATATTACTAACCCATTCACAGAGCCTGTCTCTTCCGAGATTTTTTGGAACGCTAAAGGTTGTCGCCCACTAGACCGCGGCGCGGCGCTGGGAAGAGAATATTTTCCGGCTGCGAAGGGACTACGCCCACTATAGCGCGCTTTTGAAACGCGGAAACGCTATTTAGTTAGTCAAAGTGTTTTTTACTTACTGTAGTTTAGTTTTTAAAGCAATGAGTTCAAGTACGAACGAAAGCGTATTTTTTTGCTCTTCTAACAGAGGAAGAGCGGAAGAGCAGGTGAAGAAGAAAAGCAAAGTTTGGACTCATAAGATTAACAACAAAAGAAAGAAGTTTGGAGAATTTTACCATCTTTTTCCTGATTTAATAAAAGACAAGAGCATTTTTTCAATATTATAAAATATAAAGGAAACATTTTACGAACTCCTCAATTGAGGGTTTTAGAAGCAAAACATCGGGTAGGTTGTACTCATCATATTTTTTCAGAAGACATATTACTAATATTGCAATAATGAATCGCTTATAGCTGGCGACTTTTGATAATTCTTATTTATTCTGATGTGTATATTAGTTATGTGATGAAAAACCCCTATTTTTTATATATTTAGGAAATTAGAATTTAAAAATTGGAGATTGTCACTTTTGTCAAAAAGTGGAGATTGCCGGTTTTGCTTCTACACCCCTCAATTATATTAAATCATTGATAGAACAACATTTCGTCCATTTGTCTCTACTATGGGAAGACTGAAAAAAAAATCATATTCCTTTGTGAAAATATGTTTGCCGAATTTACCTTTAAAAATACAATTCTACCATTGATACGTATTACTAGTTTCTAGTCAAAAAGCCAACTGAAGCGACTCGAGATGCATAATTATTTCCGTTGTGAGTACGCACACTGCCACGCGCCGAAACGCGGGAGACGGAGAAAAGTTGCAAGAGAAGTCTTCGCTTCGGCGCTGCGCGCTCTAATGTGCGTTGGTCCATTTAGATACATGGCAAGCAAACAAAAGAAATTTTCACATGGCGCCGCGCCGCGTCGCGCGTTAAGGTTGTCGCCCACTAGACCGAGGCGCGACGCGGCGCGGCGCCATATGGGAAATTCTTTTGTCTGCTTGCCATGTATTTAAATGGAGCAACGCACATTAGAGCGCGCAGCGTCGAAGCGCGCCGCGGAATTTCCGTCAAGAAGTCGGAAGACTTCTCTAGCAACTTTTTTCCGTCTCCCGCGTTTCGGCGCGTTGCAGTGTGCGTACTCACAACGGAAATAATTTTGCATCTCGAGTCTCTTCACTGGCTTTTTGACTAGGAACTAGTGGTACGTATCAATAATAGAATTGCATTTTGAAAGGTAAATTAGGCAAACAGGAAAAAGATGGTAAAATTCTCCAAACTTCTTTCTTTTTTTGTTAATCTTATGAGTCCAAACTTTCCTTTTCTTCTTCACCTGCTCTTCCTCTTCCTCTGTTAGAAGAGCACAAAAAATACGCTTTCGTTCGTACTTGAACTCATTGCTTTAAAAACTAAACTACAGTAAGTAAAAAACACTTCGACTAACTAAATAGCGTTTCCGCGTTTCCAAAGCGCGCTATAGTGGGCGCAGTCCCTTCGCAGCCGGAAAAAAATCTCTTCCCAGCGCCGCGCCGCGCCGCGTTCTAGTGGGCGACAACCTTTAAGTGCCAGTTTTGGGCTCACGAATGGCGAACCTGTACCAGTTTTTGGCAAGGGAATCAGCACGTTCGTTTCCCTCTAGGCCGACATGTCCCAGTATTCATATTAGGGACACTTTGATCCTATCTCCTAATAAATTGATTAGTTTCCTACAATGAAGAATCGTCATAGACGTGCTTTTCGTTGCCTCAAGTGCTTTCAACGCGGCTCGACTATTCGAAAATATGTTTATTGTTTTCCCGGTGTATTGCTGTTTTTCCAGCAGATGCACACATGTTTCACTATAGCTCAGCTTGGACAATTATTATGGTTAGCTTTATTACCTTAGAATAAGAGTCGTTAGAGACAAAATTAGACATTGATTAGATAATTTGAGAAAAACAAACTTTTGAACACGTCACCTGTTACTGTCACATGTTAAAATCTTTTATCAACATGGTTTTGGTCACGTCTGATTAGCAATCTGATTTCCTCTTATATGTCTATTTGACACGTCATGATATGGAAAATTTTCAAAATTCATACTACTGAATAATAATAAAAGTTGCTAAAAGAGCGTCGATATAGAGATTTGAGGTTCAAACAACAATAAAAACGCAAATTGTGTCAAGGAAAAGTATGTAAACATTGATATTTGCTTAGTAAGCTACTCCATTACTAATCAACCTTCTTAGATTCGGAAAATTTCGGCTGGTAATTAAAAAGTCGTAATTAGTGACAAGTTAATAATTGTAAAAAGCGCGAATTAAATAGTCATTAAGTGACAGTTGTACGTCGAAAAAAAAGTGATAAATAAAACAATTCGATAAATTTAATGACAATTAAAAAATATATGGTACCGCTATTATAGTTAAAAGGTTGAGGTTCAAAATTATTGTTGTAATATTATTTGTAACAAAAACGTTTTTTTATTCGAGTAAAAACAAATTATTGTACGATGATAATAATTTGAAAGTTTGTATTAATGTTCCACATCGAAACTATTTATTTTTACGACTGATTTGTTATTTAGATAAAATTATCGCGATTTGCGTAAGTGTTACGTAAATAACTTTCAATTATTGTTGCTGCAAAATCTTTATAATTACTAATTATCGCACTCTTTGCAGTAGTTTTCTTTAAAAACAATTTTGAAACATTTAATACAATAAGGCTGTTCTTAAAAAAAGTCTAGGTATTTCACCACTGGAACAGAAAATAAAATGCCACCAAACGGAGAAGATCAGTTTGTCAGTGCCTTTTAACACCTACACATATTTGCCTAACCAGGAATAAATGCTTAATGTTTTAGGGAAAACAATTTGTTCTTACGTTGTCAGAAGCAAAAATCAAAAAGTATTTAAAAATAACTATTTAAAATGTCTGATTGGATTAAAAAAAACCTCTTTTTATTGTTCGTTTAGAGGCTATCGGTCCCCCAGTATAATTCGGCCTGTGTCCCATGAATGTTGACAAATTTTTGCGGAAATCTCCTTTTTTATATCATCTTTATGTTATTTAATTCTAACTTCTAGTCTAGATGTTTCGCCAATATAAAATGTCTTTTAGCGTTCGTTGGTTTTATGTTATGTTGGTTTTAAATGGTGTTGGTATGTTATATTGTTGTTCTATCCATCTTTTGAGTTGTATATTGTCGTCATTTCTTATGTTTGTGTTTTGGATTTCTTTTAATTTTTGGAAAATGTCAAAAGTTGACATAACATGATATGTCATTCTATTCAGAATGTAATTTTCTATCAAATGAAATAAAGAAAATACCGAGATTCGGTATATTAGTATATGACATAAATCAGGATTGATTGACGATTGATATTATTTTTTTAAGCGAATGTCATGAGTTGATAAATATGCCATTCTATTTAGAATGTAATTTTCTAACAAATAAAGTAAAAAGATACCGATGGTACAATTTGAAAATCAAAATTTGTAGTCATTTCCGGTGAAACAGGAAGTGGCCGAAAACAATTGAATACGTCAATCAATCCTAATTTATGTCATATACTAATTAACGAGGAAATAAAAGAGTAGGGGTGAGCCGCACCTTTGAGAAACACCCGGTACATAACTAGTGAACTATTTATTTACAAATAAAAGATTTAATTGTAAGAAAAATTCATTTAGTGTCATTTGGTATTCAGAAGTATATTTTCTGTACAAAACAAAAAAAAAAGAAAAAGTCAAGACAAAGGAAGTAATTTTAAATCGACAAATGCAAAGAGCTATAATTTAATAAGAAATAGCTGGATAATGATAGCTGATAAATATTTTAGATAATGTCGTTAAATATGATCGATACGAATACATCTTTCTTTGAGGCTCCATTATGATAAGTAAATATTTTGACGCCACTTTAAAATGCTGTTGATAGATTATTTAATTATACTAAAATTGACTACAGCCTATAACTTGATCGCAAATTCCGTTTCTTATTCCAAAAATCTTATGGTAATTTAAAATGTTGGAGAGGAAGAGTAAATATAATTTTGTTGATCTTAAATCTTCTAGAGCATAATGGCTTGGAAATCAAGATTAGAATTAGCAATATCTTAATATTTTTTACTGAATGTGTTTTTGTTTTCTGTATGTTTTATTTCATGCAGAATGGTTTATAGGAAAACAAGTGATAGAATTTTAAATAATATATATGCTTTACGCCATCAAACCAAGATATAGACATGCGATTTAATGCCTAATATAAATTCTCAAATAGTGTTAAACTTAGCGGGTGATCAATTAATAGGCTAGTTAGTTTTAACGAACAAATTAAATTTATTGTTGTAATAAAAATTTAAGTAGTGCTAATAAACAATGTGTTGTGTCAAAAACAGACATAAAGTTGTGGCTGGAACGAATTATGCATATTAGAAGATTTTCAATGTCATATTTAATTTGACAAAGATTTAATAAGTTGTTATAGTCTATAAAATGAATAACTTTGAATTTTGACCGTTATTTTTTACCAACATGGTAAATATAAAATCCCTCTGTCAAAAAAGTTACTGATATTCTTTAAATTGAGTGCCTGAACAAATCAGATAGGTAACTCATTTTTCTTTCGTGAAATAGAAAAGGAAAATAATAAAACAAGTGACAGTTCTTCCTCTTCTTGCAAAAATCAACTCGAAATGTCATAATTGACAAAAGTAAAATGTCGTCAGCTTTTGACATTTCTAAATATTAGACCAATGCCGTCTCTAATAGAACAGCCACAGAGCGAGATTTATGACGTCACGCTAGTTAGATACTACGTATTAATAAATATGTTGTAGAATACATGGAAAACATAATTATTCCTCGTATTTTTGGTTTGTATTTTAAAAATGATATAGTTTACATGAAATATACATAATATACAGTTAATAAATAAAATATAATATATACCTATTTATAGTAATAAATACTTTGGCAAATAAACTATGAACCATACAAATGCAGCAAATGTTTTACAATATACAAATAATGAATAGGTGGTACATAAGATAATGGGTAAAATGTAAAATATATATATTTTAAATTTTGGAGTTTGAAAATCGATCTAATTTAACAAAAACCTTCAATATCTACTAATAGTAGTGTATTATTATTGGCATTCACAAAATTTATTTATATATTATAATGTTTACTGCAATTAATAAACTAATATAAACTTGTCAAAAGATGACCATATATTTTTTTAAATTATTATTCTTAACACAAAAACTATCTACATTGACTATGGAGTACGATTTGAGCCATATTGTAAAACATTTGCTGCATTTGTATGGTTCATAGTTTATCTGCCAAAGTATTTATTACTATAAATAGGTATGTATATATATATATATATATATATATATATATATATATATATATATATATATATATATATATATATATATATATATATATATATATATGATTGTTGAGCAATGTTGTAAACTTTACCATAATCCCACTTTGGTGAGTTGCATTTTAATAGTTTTTTACAAGACTAGAAATTGTATTTAATTACTATAATTGTAGAAGAGTCCTGAAGAAGAGAACAACTGAATTCTCGAAAGCTTGACTAAACAATAAAGGGTTTTTCCTTGAACTAACGGCCTTCTTATTAGACTGCATCCCCAAGACACCTGTTTGAATATTTTTCTCAACTAGTCAGTCGCGTAGACTACTATATATATATAACTATATATATATATATATATATATGCATATATATATATATATATATATATATATATATATATATATATATATATATATATATATATATATATATATATATATATATATATATATATATGTATTTATATAACTATTTATTAATGTATATTATGTATATTTCATTTAAACTATATCATTTTTAAAATACAAACCACAAATACGAGGAATAATTATGTTTTCCATGTATTCTACAACATATTTATTAATCCGTAGTATCTAACTGGCGTGACGTCATAAATCTCGCTCCGTGGCTGTTCTATTAGAGACGGCATTGCGTCAGCATGGCCGCAAGTTGCTAACCTAATAAAATTAACACTAGAAAAGCCCGCGGGAACTGTCAAATTCAAAGTTATTCGTTTTACAGACTATACTAAAGTTTCTTAAATGTTTAATCTACGACAATGTCATTATGACAGACATTTAACATTGTCATTTGGATGTCATTATGGCTTTCATAATAGCACTAGTGCTATTATGAATTCATAATAACACGCAAATTTTAAAATAAGAAACAAGCAAAAAAAGGTATCTAAATACGTTTATTTATGGTAAACATGAATTATAATATCAGTACAATTGGTTAAATTAATTCCAGACGATGACAGGTGAGTTGAATTTTTAGAAAGTAATTTATTTCCTGAGTGCTTGAACTTGTTAAGACCCATCATTGCCAGAAATTTTACCCAAAATATTACATGACACTTTTTTCTTATTTTCTTTGGAATTTTCTATATAGCTCTCTGCCACTGTGTTAGAGCGCCAACCACCATGTTTTTTAACAGTTAATAAATCCACTCCTGAATCGGCAAACAACGACGCAGACGATCTACGGAAACAATGTCCAGTGTATTGTTGTGGATTTGGAAGACTTAGGAACAATGCTATTTTATACGGCATTTTCCCTAAAGTATTAATGCCAACGGGTTGCTTAATACATTTTCCATTTCTGTACCCCACAAAAAATCGAGCAAGCTCTGTGTTGCTTTGCCGCATAGCTATATATCTTCGAACCATTTCCACCATATTTATTCCTTCAACATTCCCTTTCGTTGTAAAAAAAATTTCGTGATATCTTTGTTTTCGTAAATGGAATAATGACATGAATGCATTGTCCTTCATCTTTAACATTTTGCAGCTGCAGATTTGTCAACTCAATACGCTGGCAGGCTCCCGCAAGTCCCACTATCAATGAAATTTTTGTCAGGAAATAAGTTTTATCATCCGGCTTCCAACAAAAAACGAGTTATGTCTTCTTTTCTTAAAATTCTCAATTTTTTTGAACGAAATACTTCCGATTTTCTTTTTAGAAATACAATTAAATGGACGTACTTACTAATATCTGTATTTTTCTTCACTGATATAACTGAACGTAGCATGGAATAATATACCCAAAGTGATGAAGCCTTCTTATTGAAAGATGTTCAAATATGCCAGGAGAACCTTTTCGGTACTACTATTCTTGATTCCTTTCCCTTCACACCAATCTTTAAGTTTTACATTGGCTTGCTCGTACGTTCGTCTTGATTTTTCGGGAAGTAGGGAATCGACAACGTTTTGCGCAAGGCCTTCAATATCCGAAGGGACACTTTCAGAATCAGAATCACTCATATTAATATTATTTTTTGCTTTTTGCTAAAACTGAACGTTTAACACAAAATTGAACATCAATAATTGAGTTGTCAAAGTCAAAATGGAAACAATCAACAAGCACGGTTACCACGGCGTCGACTAATATGGGCACCTGATAATTTTGAATTTTAATTTTTATGAGGTATCTCTGATATTTTAAACTAAATCAAATCTCTTTGGATCGTCCCTCGTGTCGCGTCGTAGATTAAATTTTGAATGATACACGTTCGATACAAACTTTTTAATGATGATGTTCGTATCGAACTTGTATCATTAATAACTATTTTAGATGAAGAAAGGCCACACGAGCTCTAATTTAATTTAAACAATTCGATTGATTTATAATTGTCATTTTTTCTTGTCTTAACTGGTTTATTGATGCTGTAAAACGCTAGAGTAAAATGTTAATTTCTCTCTCATTGCCTGTCAGAATTCAAGTCTTGTACAGTAGACGAATTGTACAGTAGAATATTAATATTTGTATCACCAATAGTAATGCCTGACTGTGTCCACTGAATCATATCGAGATAATATCAGTAGTATCTCCAGGCCTTTTACAACCAATTAGAAATTAGATGATAGTAATAATAATTCTTATGTTTTAAGGTTCATTGGGTTTATTTTTATCTTTTTTTTACCACATTTATCCAGCTCAATATTTCCGGTTTTGCTTTTGAACTAGGGATGGCGACGATATATCGATATATTGAATATATCGATATAGGCAAAACCGGCCAATCCGAAATCAATGTGAATATATCTATTGGGTTGGCAATTTCTTGTCTGAATTCCTTTTACAATGTATCTAAAGACTGTTCCGGACGTCGCGTCGCGTCGCGTCGTATCGCCATAAGTGTCAACGTGTATGTTTTTGTAGTTCTGTAGGGTGACGTCTTTGACGATTTTGCTGTCATTGTTGTGCCTTAAGCAACAAGCTGGAGGTCTATCCAATAATATTTAAACTGGCTACCTTCTTAGCAGATCTGTCTACTTTGCTGCCACTACATTGTGCTTATTACCTAGTGTTGTCAACTTTCTTAAATAGAATTTTCCACTTTTTCCCGTTTTTTCTAAACATCTCCACGAGTTCTCAAATCCAATATAGTGTTGTCAACACAATACAGATATTATGTTTTTTTACTGAAAATTTGAAAAATTTTCCAACATATTTCCCCGAAATATAATTTTCAATTTCTTTTCGCAAAAAAAGCTCATAGGCGTGTTCTTGGGATTGTATTCGAGGGTAGGGGGTACAAGAATATGGGGGTAATGTCTGATGCCAACCGAAAATGTGTATTTAGTTGCAGTAATGCTAGTTTGAATTTACTCACTTTGCTGAGAAACGCATAAACCTACTATTTTTACGAATAATACATGAATTTAGAATTTTAAATGAATATGTTTTTTGGGGTTAAAATTTCCCTTTTCCCTCTGGATCTCGAAATTTCCCACGAATCGGGAAATTTTCCACGAGTTGGCATCACTGGTGCTTATCCATTAACACCATTAAGTCTTATTAGGACGAGAATGTTCCATAAATGCAATAAATCCACATTCTGATACTTTTACACATCGCCTTTCTGTGGATCTCTGACAGTCATGGCAATACCTGTCGGTTCCAGCTGTTTATCCATGGTCTCGAATTCTCAAGCTACGTAAATATATTTAATTTCCACTGTTATTAATTTTTTGATCCATCTATGGATCTATTTATCAAATTGTTAGTACATTATAATCTCCATTAGGATACATCTCGTAGTCGTATGCATATATTTCCTAAACAAATGGAGAAAGCTCTCATCTACTTCATGCGATTACGGAGAGGTCCAAACAATTAAACACATAGTAGTATCCCCATCGATCATACGAAGTCAATCATATCGCTGTAATGATTTTCTGTTTAATATTTTTTCATCTAAAAATAAAAAAGGAGAGTCTGAAAAGGCACTTGAAAAAGGATAGTGTTTTTTTTTCGATAGATGAGTAAAAGTAGAGATGTTGTTATTCAATCAATCAACAATGATACAATGTAACCGCTACTTTCACACATCCATTTTATGTATGGCAGATGGCAGAGGGCAGCTTCATTTAATGGAAACTTTACTATTTTCTTGGTTTTTTGAAATGCACCTTCGGCCATTTTTAGATTGCTTGTTATGCCTCTGTCAGAGCTTCAATGATTTCATTAATTCTACTTCCTATTGCACTTAGATGATAGATGTTCACCATATAATTTTACATATAAAATGAGAGCATTCTTCATCTTACTTGTTGGACAGACTAACTCTTGTTATATATATGCGTATATCCAACGGACAATTTAGAAGTGTGGGTATATAACGTGCAATATTTAATTTTAGCAAAATAAAACACTAATTAACCACGATACACTTTACTTTTGCACTGTTTAAATCAGTTTTAATCATCTACTGATGATTAAACTAACTATCATGGTTAGCGAAACGCGCGTTCAGTGCAAAAGTAAAATGTTTTGATGTGTGGTGAATTAGTGTTTTGTTTTGCTTTTGTTAAAACTTCATTCAAACATCAAATGTTCCAACCCCCCAACTGTAATTAATTTTAATAATATAACTAAGCATTTAATATATACCTAACCTAACCTAACCTAACTAAACTAAAAAGTGTGTTGTAACTAATGAAGTACGGTCTAAGATACTCGAAGAAGTTTCTGAGGGCTTACGACCAAGAAAAATCAAAGATCTTCCTGGATTTAAGTAAGAACAATCTTCGCATTGTCATGGAGTTAACAGGACACTGTCTCCTTAATGAACACCTCAGTAGATTGAAACTAAGAAGAAACGGCGAATGCATATTCTGTGGGGAAAATGGGGGAACACCAGAACATTTCATTATTGAGTGCGCCGAGACGACAACCATTCGTGCCATGAACTTTGGTACGACTGATATTGAAGATGGAGAACTACCCTCTGTAAAACCGTCCCAGATTCTGGCTTTTGTCAAAGCCCTGGGACTGTATGATGAGTTATAACTCAGGAAAGGGGGATACAATAGATCTGTAAGGTCGCAGTGATTAACCCCCCTCTCACTAATTCTAAAGTCTAAAAAAATCTAACTAATGAAGTGCTCAAAGTTTTTTCTTTTTTTAAAAAAGGATAATCTAATTCTGATGTTATTTGTAATGTATGCAGTACAAATTTCAGTATTTCACACAAGTTCCAACTGCCTTCAATTTTCTCTTTAAAGTAAAGTCTTACGTCTGTCCAACGAGGTAGGGAAGTATATCGTCAGACAACATCCAACCAAAGACAGAAAATACAATTTATCTGTGAATTAAAATGACAGACAGCTCTCACTGTCAGATATTCTCTCGTTAGACAAATTTTACACAAATAAATTCGGAATTTTCAAAAACTGGAATGGAAACTCCATTTTTAAGTCGTTTTTATTGCTAACATTTAGATGTATTTATCGTGAATTTAAGCATCCATAGGTGGGAATTAAATCGTCGTCGTCACACGTAAAAAGGTGCGTCTCCTTTGCCGCCTGCCGGTTCGATACCGCAACATGTCGAAAATCGACCGAGTGTTGTTTCTCTTATACACACCACACACACACACACCGCCTTCCTACTACTAACCAATCTAAAAATGTTCACTTGAAATTTTCATATTATTTGTTCCGTAACTTGGTCGACGACTCACAAATCGGAATGCAACAGCGCCGCCGACTATTTGCGTGTAATCGAGATAACGTTTCGAAAAAAAATCGATAAATTATTATTCAACCGTTTTCGACGATATTCTGCTTGGCGAGTGCGGTAATTTTTGCAAGTATACTTGCTGCTCCTTTAACTCAAAGCAGGCTATATAAATTTATTCTACAATTAAAGTCTTGTCATATAAAAGTACTACTTTTGTACTTAATAACACCACTATTGACGTCGTGGACTCTTAGGAATTGTTGTAGACAACTCGTTAAAATGGGACTTACACATCGAAGCTTTATCAAAGAAACTAAGCGCTGTCTGTTTTGTGCTAAGATCAGTTTTTAAGGAACTTAACTTATCAACCTCTAGAATAGTCTGTTATGCCCTTTTTGAGTCGCATCTTCGTTATGCCCTTCCATTCTGCGCGACAAAATTTGAGCGTATTTTCAAACTTCAAAAGAGTCCAAAAACGTCCATTAAAGGTCAATATTTATTGGGACTGAAGAGTAAAACTCACTGCCAGGATTTCTTTAAAATTTCAAAATACTGACTCTTCCTTCCTTATTCATTTTTGAATCCGTTTGCTTAATCCGCAAGCACATATCTGCTCTTTCCGAAAGGCCATCTCACAGCTATCCACTTAGGAATGCGGAGCACGATCTTTATCTGCCAACCCCGAAGGCTCAATACTGTACAGGGTGGGTCAAATTCGATGCTTTTAAATGGAAACAACCTTTTCTATATAGGAGATAGATGAAAACTAATATCGGTGTCTGGAGCTCAATTTTCATCAAAAACATGATGGTGAAAACCGCACATCAATATCTGTTAACGTCTCGGAGTTACGGGGTGTTTTTCAAAAATGTGCATTTTTAACAAATCGCTGTAACATTTTTGCTATGGAAAATTTTGTATTTCTATGAAAACATTTCCAAAGCACCTTTTTACGTAGAATTTAATGGTTTAAGTACAATTTTTTTAAAATTAATAATTTAAGAGTTATCAACAGAAAAATTGATTTTTTATTTGGGATACCCTCTATATTTTTAATTAGCTGAAAAGAATTTAAAATTACCTTTTCAAAAATATAGTACACTTGTTATTTTGCTTTAATCCCCTTCGAAATACAGAATTTTTAAAAGTTCTCCACTTTTAACTAGTAGGCTTTGGACCACTTATTGATGATATGCCCTTAATGGAACTCGAAAATATATTTTCCAGCAAGACGACGCACCGCCTCTGAACGCTGAAGTTATCAGCAAATTTTTGCAGCCAATTTTAAGAATAATTGAATAGCTAACCAAGATCCCAGCCGTTGGCCGTCGAAGCCGCCTGACTTAGTGCCCATTGATCTAATCATATGGATATATTTGCGGAAGAATAAAGGTTCCATATTCTTCCGTATAATCTAGACAAGAATTAGAAATACTTAGCAGTTATGAGAGGGTATCTTTTACCACCACTGAATTAATGAATTCCGCGAGAAATGTTCAAAAACTGCCCCGTCTGTCCATAACAGAAGACGGTCGATATGTCGCACACCTGTAGCAAAATCTCATGTCTTGGTTTGCTATTTATTTTTATTAATTTTATTGTTATTAAATATATTTTAAACGAGTTGATGTTGGTTAAATATATTTTAAATTGTTATAAAATTCTGCATCTCTCATAGCAAATGTTATTTTCGTTTTAATTGATGCTCACAGCTAGAATTTTTTTGCATTACAGCCGGTGCCATTCAAAGCCTACTTATTTTTTAAAGCGGGCGAATTTTTATATGTATACTCTATATCTCGAAGGGGAATCGAGCAAAATATCAAGTGTGTTATATTTTTGGAACGGCAATTTTAAATTCTTTTCAATAAATTAAAAATATACAGGGTGTCCCATATAAAAAATCAAATTTTCTGTTGATAATTCTTAAATTATTAATTTAAAAAAATATATACTTAAAGCAAGTAAAAATTCCACGTAAAAAGGTGCTTTGGAAATGTTTTCATAAAAATACAAAATTTTCCATAGCAAAAAAGTTACAGCGATTTGTTAAAAATGCATATTTTTGAAAAACACCCCGTAACGGTAACAGATATCGATATGCAGGTTTCACCATCATGTTTTTGACAAAAATTGAGCTCCAGGCACCGATATTAGTTTTTGTCTATCTCCTATAGAAAAGGGTGTTTCCCTTTAAAAGCGTCCAATTTGACCCACCCTGTACAATGCCAAAAAAATGTACAATCATCTGCCTTTGAATAATCAAGTCACTTTCATTCTTTCCCGCATTTCGCAAAGCTCTGAAATCATACTTACTGGAGAGAGCCCTATATGCGGTAAACGACTTTTCTGTTGATGTTTAATCATGAACAATTTTGATCATCTCTAGTACGACTGATGTCGCACGATGATCAACTTTAGTACGACTGATGTCGGAGATGGAGAACTGACCTCAGTACAACCGTCTCAGAAACTGGCTTTTGTCAAAGCCCTGGGACTGTATGATGACTTATAACTCAAGAAAGGGGGACACAACAGATCTTTAAGGTCGCGTTGATTAACTTCCTCTCTCCCGTACAATTTACAATCTAAACTAGCAGTAAGACTGGATGCAATGAAATAGGAAAAATGTTGTAGCTTTTAAGCTTTGGATTTCAAGGTGTCATCCTCACAGACGACAAAGTCCATTTGATATTGTATATTCTTCATTTTATTCTTCCACTTTTTCCACTTTTAACTAGTAGGCTTTGGACCACTTATTGATGATATGCCCTTGAATATCAAGTCACTTTCATTCTTTCCCGCATTTCGCAAAGCTCTGAAATCATACTTACTGGAGAGAGCCCTATATGCGGTAAACGACTTTTTTGTTGATGTTTAATCATGAACAATTTTGATCATCTCTAGTACGACTGATGTCGCACGATGATCAACTTTAGTACGACTGATGTCGGAGACACACAACATTGTGTTCTTTGTACCCCGATGTTCAAATATCTTCGATTAACACAATCTTTTAAATATTTTGTATATCAGAAATCGAGGGGCGAGGGGAGGCACGTATAGCCGCCCATACTAAAATATGTTAATAAAAAGCAATTTTTTTTATCTCAAAAACTGCTACTTTGACTGGTTTTGATTTTGATTTGGAGTTTTTTGATTTTTGATTTGGACGATTTTCTTTAAATTTTAACCCCCTCCCATAAACCACCTTACCAACACCCCACTCCCTCCAAAAACTAATGGCCAGAATCTCGGGTGCCACACTATTTTTGTGCCAAATTTGGTTAAAATCGGTTTGGCGGTTTTTGAGTTATCGTGTTACAGACGGACAGACAGACACCATGAAAATATTTTGTATTTAGGTCATTTATGCCCTAAATAACTCATTTTGAGTGAAATTAAAAAAACTTTTTTTTGCCGATCTTAATAGCCTACCATACCTGTTGGTATGGTCGGCTAAAAATGTTTCGCTGAGACATGTATACCAAAAAATAGAACCTTTCATTCAGTGGCTCTCTTAAATGCATCATCACATCACATTCGTGTTTATTTTAATATTTTTATTCCTATCATTATTCATATTCGTATAACATATTAAATTTAAACTGTTATTAAATATACATATTATGCATTACAAATTATATATTAGCCATAAAAGGCATTTAAATAGAATATAATGTGAAATTTATGACATGTATATGTACATACATTGGACAAAGCTTTATCTTTTGCAAATATTTGCCTATATTAAAACAAACTGAGAAATGAAATATGTAATTATATTGTGGAAAATTTTGAAGTACAATATTATATGTATTATTATTAATAATAATAAAGTTATAATGTCCCAACACACAACATTGACAGTATTTTTCTATTTTACTGATGTTTAAACAAACTCATCGCGAAGAAAAACCGGCCACTAAAAACTAGTCTCAATTTCAAAGTTGGATTTCTCGCGAACCACTCATTAGATTTTGATGATTTTTTTTAAATTGTAAATGAATTCCTTCTTAACGGATGCTACGTCAGAAATTTTTATTCCGAATTTATTTTGAGCATATACAGAGCACAACAATAAGACGAAGTTTTTTGCCCGAACTTTGTAACACCCTGTAGGGTACAGCAGCATTAGTAGCTATTACTAAATTAAATCACATTGTAGCCTCATCTTTTGTGAGCATTTTATTTTTTTAATCACCACATTATCTCTTTTTATATTGGAGATATGCTGTTTTAAAACGAACGTCTCGGAAAAATTCAGAATTCATCTCGGAAAATGTAGAAAGTTTCATGTATAAATAATCAAGGCAACATAAGCGAAAAGTGATTTATGAGTATTTGCAATATTTGAAAAACGGTTGTCAAATTAAAAAATGCCATTATCTGTAATGGATGTTGCTCGTATTGTGGCTTTAATTTTATTGAGGATGGCCGAAGTCAACGTTATGTCTCCGATACTCTGGGTATATTTCGAAAAACAGTCCAGGATGCCTGGAATCGGTATATGGAAACGGGAAATTTCACCAGGCGAGTGGACACTAGATATTAGTCTCTTAAAATTTATTTAACTTTTTTTTTAATTTTCATGTTTTAGTTAGTTTACGTTTACGTTCTGATGTTTGATTTGATTTTAAAGCTTTTTCGAGGCGTTTGTTTTAAAGCAACGTATCTCCAATACAAACAGAGGTAATGTCATGATTAAAAAATCAAAATGCTCACAAAGGATGAGGCTACAATGTGGTTTTATTGAGCAATAGCTACTACAGCTCCTGCACTGTACAGGGTGTTACAAAGTTTGGACAAAAAACTTTGTCTTATTGTTGTGCCTTGTATATGCTCAAAATAAATTCGGAATAAAAATTTCTGACATAGCATCCATTAAGAAGGAATTAAATTACAATTTAAAAAAAAATCATCAAAAATCGTTAAATTATTATAATTGAATATCCCAAAAACGGTTTTAAATGCTATGGTCAATAATTAGTAGATACTTGGAATCAGTACTGCATAATTCGTACAGGGTGAGTTTTAATAAGTGGTATACTTCGACCCCAGGAAGACGTATGAGGTTTTTTCCGCAAAAAAAGATGTGGAAAATCGTACATTTTCTTTTAAATTTTCCTGTAGATTCTGGAAAACTTTTTAGAACTGTCTGTTCACCGCAAATTTTCCCACGGTATAATTTCTTAATCTCTTATTACCATGGTTACGGCTTTACTATATGGTTAGGGTACTAAAAAGGATGCAAATACAGAAAAGATTCGGTGACACATACATTTTTTCAAAAAATTAAGCAATTATTTTTTTTTTAAATTCTTGCATAACTCGGTTATTTTGGATTTATTTGAATAACGGTAAAGAGAAAATATGTTTCTTTTATCGAGATGAACCAGCCCTGAAAATTTTTGCACTTATTTAAGACTCACCCTGTATGTATGTAGTTTGATGTAAAAAAGTGACACCATTTTTTTTTGTTTAAACTAAATCAAAAAGGGGCTATCTGAATCTGCGATCTGAGTTTATTTTTGATCTGAAGTTCTTTTGCTTTTTATACAGGGTGTCATTGAAATGGTATAAAAAATCGGGGGGTGATAGTACTCCTAAAAATAGTAAAAAAAGTTCCTATAAGTATAGGGCGAAAAATGCATATTAAGAGTGTTAGGGGCACTGAAATCGTGAATTTAAAAAACGGTTGTTTTGAAATTGTAGGTCATTTTTTGAAAACTAAATACTTTTTCCTACAACAAAGGTACTCTTGTTGCACATCGCCTAGAGTGATGGTTTTCGAGAAAATTGAAGGCAAAGAGTTTGCGCTGATGGGTTGCAAACTGGTTAATCAACATAAACTTATGAAAGTTATGGCGATTCAAAAGTAACCAATTAGCTATCAAATAATTAAATGAAAAATCAAAATTTCATTATTTTTGAAACATCTTATTGCTTTAAAAATACGAAATAACCCACTAGATTTCTACTTCTGGGGCCACTTGAAAGCTTTGGTTTACTCAGTACCGATTAATACTGAACAGCAACTACGGCAACGCATTATTGATTGTTCCAATCAAATTCGGACAACATCAAGAATATTCCACAGGGTACGCAGATCTTGGAGAAGAAGAACAGATGTCTGCATTGAAATGAATGGTGGTTACTTTGAACATTTACTATGAATGAATTAAGGAACGCATTATTTTAATAAGGAATTTTGGTAATTGGTTTATTTCGTTTTTAAAGCAAAAATATGTTTTAAAAATAGTGAAATTTTTATTTTCCAATTAATTATTTAATAACTACTTGGTTACTTTCGAACCGCCATAACTTTCATAAATTTATGTTGATTAACCAGTTAGCAACCTATCAGAGCAAACTCTTTGCCTTCAATTTTCTCGAAAACCATCACTCTGTTCGATGTGCAACAAGAGTACCTTTTTTGTAGGAAAGAGCATGTAGTTTTCAAAAAATGAACCCAGGTTGCAAAAAAAATAACCTCAAAAAAGTTATTCACGAAACAACCCCTCACCCTTGCAAAAACTACCCTTTCCGCTTTTCCAAATAATTTTTCAGTATCGCCATTTGATTTAGGGTAAAAATTTATGGCAGAGGATTTTTTTTCAAAATTTTATCTCGTTTTTTAAGCCTACAATTTCAAAACAACCGTTTTTTAAATTCACCCTTTCAGTGCCCCTAACCCCCTAATATCCATTTTTCGCCCTATACTTATAGGAACTTTTTTTACTATTTTCAGGAGTACTATCACCCCCCGATTTTTTTACACCATTTCAATGACACTCTGTATGTTCTAAAATTCTAAACATTAACTACAGTAAACAGTAACATATTATTTATAATACAACAAACGAAATTTTATGAATTATCAAAAGATTCACATGTCATTTTCAATTCAAATATTAAATATTTTTTAATCAAAAACACTGATGAAATTGTTCAGCATTTGCAAACTTATGCTTGGCCAATATCAAAATTCAAACAATAATAATATGAATAGGGTTTCCATTAAATAACAGTTATGAAAACTTTGTGCTCAGGACTGCTAACTATGCTCTTTTTAAAATGTTGTTATCGTATTGTTTAATTTAGCATTTTAAAGCAACATAAATCACTTTAACAGCAACAATCATTATCAAATTGTAAAAGCCATCCATCCACTTACTAATCTTATTAAAAACATTTCGCTACACTATTGTCTGAATCCGAATCTATTTTCGAACCCGCATGATTACTTGAAACATATCACGTAGATTATTTATAAAAACATCAGTTTGGCATCCTTGACATCTATCTAAAAATATATGAAACAAAAAAAATAATGCGATGGTAACGATTTCGTACAGCATCGACAATGAAAATGAAATGCCGATGACTAGGGATGAGTTGCAATTATTTCACAACTGCATTGGTAGGTCAGTCGTCTTTTAAATTGCCACTTTTTGCTAAGAAAAACTTGACTGAGACAGGTCATTAAACCTTGTCTGTGGCCTGCGATTTCATCCCAATTTAGGATTCAGACGGTTGTGTTTTTCTATTATTACAATAGTTTTTAAAATTTTTCAAAGTTAAATAACTCGGTTATTTTCAGTTTATTTTAAAAATGGTAAAGAGAAAATATGTTTCTTTCGACCAGATCTACCACCCCTTAAAATACTTGCACTTATTTCTGGGACACCCTGTATAAGCGAATAGTGCTCAGTAGTTTGCTACAAGGGCTATACAGGGTGTCCCAGGCTGAGCGTGCATTAGAAGTTTCTAGAAAACCACACTATCTAGATTGGAGATTTTTTGCACATTATTGTTTTACATTGAGATCTATCGATTAAATATATTTTCAATATGGCGGCTCTTCCGGAAATACCGGAAGTTGACAGAAAAACAGATACATACTTAAATTATCTGTAAAATTATATGAATATTGATGTTAAACACTCTATATCTAACATTAACCGTTTTTGAGAAAAAAAATTATTTAAAATTTTTGGACGAAAAAAACTACCTGTCAAAAAAATTTGTATAGCCTAAAAGTCAAATTTAGTGATTACCACAGCCACTCTGACATGTGGCTATCTGTTTCAAAAATTAAATTGTTCAAATGTCATACAATAATGGCGGTAGCTGTCATGGAATTGAGCGTTTAAAAATTATCATAAATAATTTTTTTCATATGGAAACCCCCTTTTTTTATTTCACTAATGAAAAGGTTTTTTAATTCATTACTTTTTAACTATGAGATTTAATTTGAAAACGTATATTTTTCTTGATTTTATCTAGCTTCCTTTGACATTAAGTGTCAAACGGTCAGACAATTTACGTCCATCTGTCAAAAAATTAATTATAAATAAACTCGTAAATTTCTTATATTATAAATACTGTCTGCCTTAAGAGTTTAAAAAGTGTATTTATAAAAATATAACTCGTATTTTCGCTCTTTAGTGATATAATTATTTATGATAATTTTTTAATCGCTCAATTCTATGACAGTTGCGGCCATTATTATATGACATTCGAACAATTTAATTTTTGAAATAGATAGCTACATGTTTTATCTTTATGGCACAGTGGCTGTGGTAATCACTAAATTTGACGTTTAGGCTATACACATATTTTTGACAGGCAGTTTTTTTCGTCCAAAAATTTTAAATATTTTTTTTTCTCAAAAATGGTGATTGTTAGATATAGAGTGTTTAATATCAAAATTCATAAAATTTTACAGATAATTTAAGTATGTAATAAAAAATGGGGGCACCCATTTAAAATAAGACAGTTGCTGTCAACTTCCGGTATTTCCGGAAGTGCCGCCATATCGAAAATATTTTTAATCGATAGATCTCGTTGTGAAACTATGATGTGCAAAAAATCTCCCAGCTAGATGTTGTAGTTCTCTAGAAACTTCTAATGCACGCTCAGTCTGGGACACCCTGTATAACTTGAGTCATTATTGAAAATTCTTTGCTTTTCGTAGCGAAGGTTTTTTAAACTTTTTGGCTTATCTCTGGACTCGGTTGTTTTTAATTTAACTTAATAAAATTAGCCCATCTCTAACGCTAACTATGCCTCTCTCTGTATACTGTAATTAAATATATCAATGTAATTAGTACATGAGCATGCGCTTACAGCGAAAGTGTGCAATACGGTTGGTTCTTGAAGATTTGACCCCATTTATCTATCTATCGTTCAAGTTTTGAATGCGAAAAATTACTAATAGAAAATACGTGCAATTTAAAATGTTAACTGATCTCGTATATGGTTAGCGGGTTTTTGGTATTAATGGTTTATTTATATGTATTGCAATATGTTTAATTCTCGATTTAATTGGGTTTAGGTTTGATATTAATATGTAGGTACCGAATTCTAATAATTGTCCAGTTTTTTGCTGTCCTAGGGGATTTTTCAATTCTTTTTGCCATATATCTAGCATGCAACTCAAACTTTCTATAAATCGGTAATAAATTATTTCAATCTAGAAAATGATACCATTTAAAAGCAATTGAGTTGTAAAATCGGAGGTATGAAATTAGTCACACACCCTGTAAAAAGGAATAAAGCAAATATAAAAAAGGTATAAATCAGTATAAATTTTAATAGGAAATACAACACAAAATATTAACCAAATTTCTTTCGAAAGAGTTGAGTACACAATTTTCCACTCTTCTCGGTCCTGTGCCACTTGGATCCAATTTCCCCTAAATCTCTTTAAGTCATCTGACCATCTTGTCGGAGGTCTGCCTCTGTTTCTGAGTGCATCCTGTCTTGGCCGCCATTCTAGTATTAGCTTGGTCCATCTATCATCCGTTCTTCTGGCAATATGCCCAGCCCAGTTCCATTTGAGTTTTTTAAGCCGATATATAGCATCTGTTATTCGTGTACGCTGTTTTATAACTGTATTGGGTATCTTGTCTCTTAGAGATACACCAAGCATTGCTCTTTCCATATGCTCGTTGGGCTACACGGATTTTTTCTATGGACTTTTTCGTCAGTGTTGTCTCTGCGCCATATGTACGTACTGGCATAACGCACTGATGGAACACCTTCCTCTTTAATCACATTGGTAGATCTGATTTTAACACATATCTTAGTTTGCCGAATGCTGCCCATGTTAGTCCTATTCTTCTTTGTATCTCGTGCGTCTGGTTATCGCGACCAATTTTTATTTCGTGCCCCAGATATTTATATGAATATACTTGTTCTATATTTGCTCCGTCTACCGAGACATTTCCACTAATAACAAGATTGATCTTAGTTTGGTTTTTGAATAATTTATGCGTAGTCCAATTTGATCTGACGCCTGTTTAAGTGTTTCTAGCATATTTTGTGCTTCGTGTATTTTGTCTGTAATCAGCACCAAGTCATCAGCAAAACGCAGGTTATTGAGCATTGCCCCGTTAACATTAATGCCCATTTCCTCCCAGTTTAGTCTTTTGAATATATTATTCTAATAGTGCTGTGAACAATTTGGGGGAAATGGTATCGCCTTGCCGTACTGCTCTTTTAATACGGAATTTATTTGTGTTTTCATGTAGCTATACAGATGCTGTTGCATGGTCGTATATATATATTTTAAAAGGTTAGTATAACGGGTGTCGGCTAGGGCCTTGAATAATTTGTGTTGATCGATAGAGGTTGTATATTGCGATGATCTTCTACATGATTTCTTCCTGTAGGTACAGTTAACGTAAGTGTATATTTAATATTTACGTATCTGCACGTATCTCACATACTATCGAAGATATGGATTATTGTTATTGAACTGTTATAAAAATAAACTAATAAATTCCAAAAAAATTATCATTTATTACTCAATCTATCGATGCTTGTACAAGACAGCCTACGTACCAGGGTAAAATGTTTCAAATTGGGCAACCGTTAAGATTTCTTGCCGCAGAAAATTTCGCAATCCATTTCAAACGCGAATTGTTTTGTAGATTATTAGTACAGTGAAAGTCACCAAGTTAGATATTTTAATTTTTCGATCGACATGTACGGTACTGTTTCTTTTGCCTCAGATCAATAAAAACAATAATTATTATTCAGTATATTGGTGTGTGTATGACAGTGGCGCATCTAGAAATTGAATCTGGGAGGGGTGGTGACAATATTTAAATAAAATACTAAATTTAAATTAAATTTATCCTGTGAATTTTCTATATCAATTGGTATGGTTAACATTTTGTGACAATTTTATTTTGGGTAGAATGTAGAGGGGTTAATCATCACGATCTTAATCGATCTATTGTGTTCCCCTTCCTTCGTGTTCTTTATGTTCTTTTCCTGGTGTATCATTATAAGTTCAGAGTATTCCGGAGCACAGCGAGCCGAACATTCGAAACGAGACTTTCGCGTTTCGACTCCGGATGAATGCTCGTCGCCAGCAGCGAACAAGAGTTACATTACAGAGCTCGCCTTAAGATGTCCGTTTTTAGCCGACCATACCAACAGGTTTGGTAGGCTATTAAGATCGGCAAAATTGTTTTTTTTAATTTCACTCAAAATGAGTTATTTGGGTCATAAATGACATAAGTACAAAATATTTTTATGGTGTCTGTCCGTCTGTAACACGATAACTCAAAAACCGCTAAACCGATTTTAACCAAGTTTGGCACAGAAATACTGTGGCAGACGAGAATCTGGCCATTAGTTTTTGGTGGGGGTGTGGGGTTGGTAAGGGGGTATGAGAGGGGGTTAAAAATTTTAAAAAATCGTAACTCCAAAATGACAGTAGCTAGCGAAAAGCGGTTTTCAATTTAAGATTAGGAATAATATTTGCAACAAAATTTGTAATAACATCAGAATCAGTCAAAGCCGCAGTTTTTGAGATAAAAAAAATTGGAAAAATTCCTTTACTTTGAAACTAAAAGAACTGCCTACCAACTTTTTATTAACATATTTTAGTATGGGCGGCTATACGTGCCTCCCGGCGCCAATTTTTTTCGTTCGCTTACACACAATGTTTTATTAGGACTTTTTTTCATAAATCTCAGTGAAATAAGTGAACCTAGACCTTCGGGTCTAGGTTCTGTGTAGTGTACAGGCTGTATAAGAGTCTATTACGCTGTACTCTGTACCGTTGGGGTCGCTCTCAGGGGTCGCGTAAAGCGGGTGTGTAGCCGCGCGGGTGTATGTATACCTCAAATATACAGGGTGTTTCAAAACAAATGGGAAAAACTTTAGGGGGTGATTCCTTGTTCAAAATAAAGGGTAGTTTGCTTTATAAACGTTGGGTCAAAAGTCAACCATTAGGGAGATATCGCGGTACAAAGATGGCGGAAAATTAATGTTTTTATTTTTTATCTTGAAAACGAAAAGAGATAGACTAATGAAATTTTATGGAAGCATTACTGTTATGAAAACACACTTTCTGGTAATTTTTTCCCTTTTTTTAAAATGAGTGGAAGGGGTTGAAATAAACTACCCCTATCATTCTTGTTAACGAAATTTAAAGAAAAATCTTATCAAACACATGCAAATGCTTTAATTTGGAAGTTTAGTTTGTTTAGAAACTTTTTTATCTCTTGTGTTCTTTTGATAAAACTCACCGATTTGAAATTAAAAAATAAAATGTAAAGCATTACATGTCAGGACAAAAAACATTTTTAGATTAAGAATCTAGTGATAACGATAATAATAATCATCTAGATAATAACGTATTGCAGTAGAGTAATGTCAAATAAAATAATATTAGGAACATCCTAAAAAGTAACAGCGGCCGACTAGATTTTTTCCTAAAAAAATTACAGCAGCCCACTAGATTCTTTATCAGAAAATTTTTTTTGTCCTGACATGTAATGCTTTACATTTTATTTTTTAATTTCAAATCGGTGAGTTTTATCAAAAAAATACAAGAGATAAAAAAGTTTCTAAACAAACTAAACTATCCAAATTAATTTTTTTGCATGTGATTGATAATGTTTCTTTAAATTTTGTTAACAAGAATGATAGGGGTAGTTTATTTCAACCCCTTCCACTCATTTTAAAAAAGTGAAAAAATTACCAGAAAGTGTGTTTTCATAACAGTAATGCTTCCATAAAATTTTATTAGTCTATCTCTTTTCGTTTTCAAGATAAAAAATAAAAACATTATTTTTCCGCCATCTTTGTACCGCGATATCTCCCTAATGGTTGACTTTTGACCCAACGTTTATAAAGCAAACTACCCTTTATTTTGAACAAGGAATCACCCCTGAAGTTTTTCGCATTTGTTTTGAAACACCCTGTATATTATATTTCAGAAATCTGTAAAAGGCTTAGCCCGATCCTGTCGTGTTAAGCCACACCCATATTCCAAGCATACGTGCTTTGATTAAGGCTTGATTAAGGTTTGCAGAGTTTCAGAATTTGCCATAAAATTGCGAGCAATTTGTTACAAAACCATATAAATTATATATCACTGTAATCAGAAAGCTTCAATCTATTTCCGTATTGTAACGGAATTTCAAATTATGTCTTTATTTTCGAGAAAATTTAGTCCAAACATAAGGAATATTTTGTTCATGTTTGACCATCAAAATGTTAAAAATAAATAAGTTGTCTGAAAATGTGTTACAATACGGATATAGTATATCCTTTATCTTTAATTTTTCTTCTTCCATTTGTGTAAAAAATACCTAGCCAGTAAAACGTTAAATGCCGAACCCTTATTTTGCTACTTTTTCGGGCTAGTGAAATCGACTCTTAAGACGTAAGATAAAACATTTTGCGCAGACGGAGTTTAAAGGTACGCGCACCCTGACCCGCGCCGCATTATTCGCTATTTTGTTTCTTTTTGCCCCTACTACAACCGTATTTGCCAATCGAATTTCTCATCAGTCGCTTCCAGAGTCCTGTCTGGGGTGATGATGCAGAAATCCACATTATTTCCAAATTTAATTGAGGATGAACTAAAAAATTTTCAATATGAGCCATGAAAAATTTGCGAACTTTCTTAGCATATTGAATTTCTAATCTCCTCTTCGGCTACCTACGTAGAGTGGAAGGAATTGCGTCTGACGTCAGCAGCACTAGCCGCATTTATCGAAAAACATTCTGGCCCAACAAAGCTTGCCGCATTTTCGTCGATGCGATTCGTGCGGCTCTGGTTAGTGTGCGCACCTTTATTGAAACAATATTTTTCTTAGGCCGATGCGGCGCGTGCGGCTCTGGTCAGTGTGCGCGTACCTCAAAAGAACTACAAGTAATGCTAATTTAAATATGGCATTATTGTATGATTTGTATTGAATGAGAGGCTTTATATTTTATGGCTTATTTTATCATTCAAACAGAACAATTTTTATGAACCATCGAGAACGAAATAAAACAAGACTGCAATCAAACATCGGTTCCATGGTTGACTTAATTATATTTATTTATGATTATATGGTATTAATTGTAGTGTAGTTCTTAACTGGAACACGCTATATAACAGCACATTTCATCATTGATTATAGCTGAAAAATTGTTATTGAATGCATACATTTTGCGTGATAAAATTATTTCTCCGATAAAACCAAACAAAACCTCAAATTTTTTGGCAGTGCACAAAAAACGCAAAAAATATGTAAACTATCTGAGTAGTTATTTTTATTCAAAAAAAAAAACAGTATTATATAAGAAAAGACAATAACCGAGCACATTTTTGTAGTTAGAGTAGATTTGAGTTATAATTCATTAATCGTTGGTGATGACAGAAAATTTATAATTCTACTAGCATTGTTGTTAATAATTGCCCCAGATTTGGATTTTATCTAGTATGCAATTAAATAGTGCTTCAGGTAAATGCATATTTAAATATTATGATAAGGCTTTAGGGTTTCATTGATTTAATCTAATCTATATTGAGTTATTCAACTTACTTTGTTAAAAGAAATAAATTAATACATATTACATAGTATATTATTTATTAATGAAATATCATATTACAAAAAGATGAAATCTAGTTAAAATTATCTTTCTTGTTACTATAGTATTTGTTATAAAATATTTCCGTATGAGATTTTATCTCAAATGAAATAGGGCCTCAGGTTCTCAAGTATGGGGTATAGGTTTATTTATATTTTATACATAAGATTTGGAATCTTGGCCTTTATAAATAATATCAATTGATTATTTACTGTAGTATGTATTATGTATCACTCTGAGTAAGAATTAGATTTTAGAGAAAACAAAAGTATCTTACGATATTCTCTGACTACTCTGGCAGCCTAATCATATATTTTGCACCTTTGCCTTTGTTGTATTGAAAATCCTGTCAAAATCTATATAGTCGTTAAAGAAGATTTAATTATAATTTTTGTTTATTCATATTCGATTCTATCTTACAAAGGTAGACAAAATATTTTATAGAGTATCTTTAGGTTTGTTAATTACCAAAATATACGATTTTGAGAAAAAAAATTGGCGCCGGGAGGCACATATAGCCTTTAACCCCCTCCCACACCCCCACCAAAAAACTAATGGCCAGATTCTCGGGTGCCACAGTATTTTTGTGCCAAATCGTTCGGAAATTTTAAATTGTACACTTTCATAATTATCTATAGATAATAATTAAGGATGAGTGACGATGGTATGACTGATTTCTTCGTCCATACTAAAATATGTTAATAAAAAGTTGGTAGGCAGTTCTTTTAGTTTCAAGTAAAAGAATTTTTCCAATTTTTTTATCTCAAAAACTGCGACTTGACTGATTTTGATGTTATTACAAATTTAGTTGCAAATATTATTCCTAATATTAAATTGAAAACCGCGTTTCGCTCGCTACTGTAATTTTGGAGTTACGATTTTTTAAAAATTTTAACCCCCTCCCATACCCCCTTACCAACACCCCACCCCCACCAAAAAACTAATGGCCAGATTCTCGGTTGCCACAGTATTTTTGTGCCAAATTTGGTTAAAATCGGTTTAGCGGTTTTTGAGTTATCGTGTTACAAACAGACGGACAGACAGACAGACCCCATGAAATTATTTTGTATTTAGGTCATTTATGACCCAAATAACTCATTTTGAGTGAAATTAAAAAAACTTTTTTTTGCCGATCTTAATAACCTGCCATACCTGTTGGTATGGTCGGCTAAAAATGTTCTTTTGTGTTTTCCTTTAAAAAAAAATAATTTTTATTAAGAAACTATTTGAGACAGAGTTCACCAAAAATGTTTTTATACCTACTACGGGGTAAATGAATTTGTAGATATAGGATGACTTTTTTTGAAGCTTTAGTTTCGGAGATATAAATTTAATCGGACCTTTTAAAAAAAATAATTTTAATTAACAAACTATTTGAGACAATTTTTTACAAAAAAAATTGTTTTTATACCTACTACTGGGTAAATGAATTTGTAGATATAGTATGACTTTTTTGAAGCTTTAGTTTTGGAGATGTAAATTTAATCGGACCTTTTAAAAAAAATAATTTTTATTAAGAAACTATGTGAGACAGTTTTTTACAAAAAATTTTGTTTTTTATACCTACTACTGGGTAAATGAATTTGTAGATATAGTATGACTTTTTTTGAAACTTTAGCTTCGGAGATGGGGGGGGGGATGCTATATCTTCCGAATTAATTCATCGCCACAAAATTGGTATTTTTTAAAGAAATACTTGAGTTGAATAAGATTTTTGAAACTATCCCCAAATAACAGCAATGTATTTCAACAATGCCAACTAAATAATAAAATAAAACTGTTACCGACATCTTGTTTGCCGACGGTGATACACAAATATAGTCCCTACCTGGTCGTTAATTCGAAGGCTGCTTCGTACAGATGGAAAGAGATCAACCGATTGTAAGAATCGTGTAAGAAAGAGAGACAAGCGAATCGTTTTAAATAAAACTTGAAGGTGTACTAGAGATGTCTTAATAATATCGGCACAGACAAAAAGTGGGAAGTTAGTTTCCTTGAGAAGTTTTACTAGAGAAGAACTTACTAGAGATGGGTAGTTATTTTGTTATTTATCGATCTATTAAAATTTTATTACTGGCATATTTTATTTTAACGTTCGATGTGAATAAGAAACAATAAATTATAACGATAATATTTTGAGCAGTTTTGTTCACAATGTTTAAAATTTGTGGTAAAAAATATTAGGTATTAATGTAGTTTTTATGCTACAGATTTTATATTTTCTTTTTTAAAAAATTCTTTAAATTTTTGGACAATATTTTAAATAAAAAAATTATAGAATAACTTATCACTCTCAAGAGAATGCCTTTAGAAATTTAATGAAATTTTATTGATCCCACTTTAAAATTATGTATTTATGAACCTATTTAAAACATGAACAACAAGTTTATGATGGAGTGTGCTATGTATGATGACAGGTAAGTAATTCTTATTAGAAATTATATTAGAACTGTCATTGTCAAAGCCTACTTAGTCATGTAACTTTTTGATCGCACCATAGTAGAAATAGAAATAAATAGAAACTGTACATTAATTAGCTACTTGGTAGAGATTTTACAGGGTGTTTCAAAAAACATGTGCCATCTCTCGTGGGGATATTCCTCACGTAAAAATAATGAGATTTATTTTTTATATATCAACATATGTAGGTCCGATTCTGCTTTGTTTAGTAGGTACAGGGGGTTAGTCTTATTTTAAATTCGATTTATTATAATTTTCTTTCGTGCTTACGTGAGGAATTTTCCCACGAGAGTCGGCACATATTTTTTGAAACACCCTGTAAATTATATTTTTATATACAGGGTCGCTTTTATGTATGGAAACGGTAATAATTTAGGTAAAGTATAGGAGGTACCGCAAAAAGTTAAATACAAAAGTTATAGGATTTTTAAATATTGTCAAGAAAAATGGCGCATCCGCCAGAAATTAAAAATGTATTACTGGTTGCCTGCACAACCGCAACGTATCCGCCAGAAATTAAAAGACTTTTTCAGGCGCCATCTTTTAGTCAAGTCGAGAAGTAAGGGAATCAGACAATAGAATTGTCTGGTATGAAGAAGTACGCTTTCCGAGAATTGGGGAAATTATAGTTGTCAATAGAGTATAAGCTGAGCCATCGACAACTGAGACAGTTTTTTGAAATTTGAATATACCGCGTGGAAATTGGAAAATCGGACAATTTTGGTGAAGGAATCTTTATAAATAGTTAGTTTGTTGTGTGTTATAAGTTAGTACTGTGTATAAAGTGAGAAAATAAATTCGTTAAGTATTTTATCGTGAGTTTAAATAGTGGACCCACGGAATCCGTAACAATTGGTGTCGGAAGTGCGATTCAAGAGGATTTTAAGAAGAAATTAAGTGGATTGGAAGATTTTTAGACCGGATTAGAGTATTTTTATGGTTGGTACAAGGGAACAAGCGAAGAAAATGGAGGAAGTAAGCAAACTATTAGGCGATTTTATGGAGAATATGAGAAGGGAGAAAGCAGAAGAACAAGAAAGACTCCGTAAAGAACGAGAAGAAGAGCGAGCCCGATTAGAAACAGAAAAGGAAGAGGAAAAACTACGACGTCAACAAGAACAAGACCGGCTTGAGAACATTTTCGAAGATTTGAAAGTTCAACGACAACAAGACAAACAAGAAGAACAGGACCGGCAAGACAAAATTTTCGAAGATTTGAAAATTCAACGACAACAAGACAAACAAGAAGAACAGGACCGGCTTGAGAAAATTCTGGAAGATTTCAAAGTTCAACGAGAGCACGACAAACAAGAAGAACAGGACCGGCTTCAGAAAATTCTTGAAAATCAAGAATTAGACAAGAACGGTTGGAGAAAATTGTTGAAGATTTAGAAGTGCGTCGCCAGAAAGAAAAATTAGAAGATCAAAACCGATTTAAGAAGAACTTTGAAGAACTGAAAAAAAGGCAAGACATCCACCTTCAAGAAGCCGTAGAAGATCTTGAGGAACGCCTTCAGCAGAAAATGGAAAAATTAGAGATGGACCTACAGAAGACCAAGGTACAAGTAAAGACACCTGGCGTTCATGGAACTGCGAACCTCAAGGCCCCGACCTACGATGGACAAACCACCTGGACGATGTACCACCGCCAGTTTGAAGCAGCCGCCGCTGCCAACGGATGGACTGACCAGGAGAAAGCAGCGGCACTTGTCATCGCGCTGCGTGGCCCTGCCCTGGAACTGTTGCAAACTATTCCTGCAGCCCAACAGCAGGAATACCAAACTTTGGTCGCTGCACTGGACAGAAGATATGGCGACCAACATCGACGCCAACTTTACCAGGCACAGATCAAGACACGCCTGCAGAGGTCCGGAGAGAGTCTGCAGGAATTTGAAGCAGACTTACGTCGGCTGGTACACCTAGCGTATCCTGAAGCACCGGAAGGATTTAGGGAGGAACTCGCTGCTCAGTGCTTTATCAGCGGACTGAGGGACAACGAATTACAGAGGGCGCTGCAAATATCCCGATTTTCTACCAGCAGCGAAGCACTGGTCAGGGCGCTGGAAATCGAAGCTGCATTTAGCGCCATCCCTAGACCGAAGATAAGATCGGTAACGGTTGAGGAACAGCCCGGAAGTTCTCACATACGTTTGGAGGAGATGTTTAGTAAACTATGTGAGTTACTAGTGAACAAGAGTAGCAACAACACCCAGACAGAGAGCTATAGAAGATCACAGGACATAAGGTGCTTTAGATGTGGCAGGAATGGCCACATCAAACGGGATTGCCGCGTTCAAATGCGATCCCGTTCACCATCCAGAGAACGTAGGCACCAGGAAAACTAAAATCAGTCAATACTAAGGGGCGAGTATTGACTGGGGAGAACAGAGCCCCCAGGATTTTTTCCATTAGGAGTCTGGGAAGAACCGCTGACAGTTTAGTGATCGACGGGAAGGTCAATGGTAGGAGAATCCGAATGACAGTGGTACTGGCGCTATGGTATCGTTGGTGCGGGCTAACTCAGTGCAAGGATTGAAGCTGATGTCTCTGGGAAGAAGAGTGTGTTTACGTACAGTTACGGGGGAAATGGCCGTTGCACGGGGAAAGGCTATCGTCGAACTGAAGTTAGGAAATTTGAAGTTTCAGCATAGCGTCTTAGTGGCAGATATTGAAGATGACTTCATCTTGGGCATGGATATGATTCGTCAACATGGATTTTCGTTCGATCACCAGAGAAATATCTTAAATATTGGATATGAAGAGTTCATGTTATCTCCAGACGAGGGACCAGGCAGAATGGATGTAAGATCAGCGGAAACTGTGGTGATACCTGGTAATACCGAGAAGATCGTATTCGGTAAAGTGGAGAAAATCGCTGGGTGCTGTGTTGGACTGGTACAAAATGGCGACAAGAAACAAGATAGGTACTTAGTAGGACAATTATTGGTGAACACCGACAAGAATATACCGATCAGAATTGCGAATCTTTTCCCGAAAAATCTGCTAACCTGTAAGAAGTGTCACCCGATGTGATGAAGTGTCGTCAGCTGTTACACAAATGGCATCCAAAGAAACACTAAAACATCTAAAACAGCCATGGGATCACCTAACATCTGAGGAGAAACAGTTGTAATAAGCAGTTCCTGCGAAAGCATGGCAGTATTTTTGAGAAAAATAACAGTGGAAGAACGGATTTTGTGAAGCACCGAATTAATACTGGTCATGCCCAACCGATTCGACAACGTCCTAGAAGGGTTCCCCTTTCCAAACAACAAGAAATGGAGACAATGGTAGATAAGATGTTAGAAGATGGAGTTATCGAAGTATCATCAAGTCCATGGTCATCTCCTGTTGTTTTGGTGACGAAGAAAGATGGTAGTACATGATTATGCGTGGACTATAGGAAGCTCAATGACGTCACTAAGAAGGACAGCTACCCACTGCCACGTATAGACGACACGTTAACCACACTGGCAGGTTTGTGCTGGTTCTCCACTCTCGACTTAAAGAGTGGATACTGGCAAGTTGGGGCCTGGACGAGGAAGACAAAGAAAAGACGGATTTTTCTACAGGAAACGGACTATACCAATTCAAGGTCATGCCGTTTGGGTTATGCAATGCTCCAGCCACTTTCGAACGTCTAATGGAGGTGGTGTTAAGAGGATTAACTTGGAAAACGTGCTTGGTTTACCTCGACGATGTATTGGTTATGGGAAGAATTTTGAGGAGCATTTGCGAAATTGGAATAGAAGCCTCGGCCGCAATACGGAATGCCTCACCTGTACTTTGAACCCGAAGAAGTAGCTTATTCCAGCGACAAGTGGAATTTTGGGCCATGTAGTCTCAGCAGACGGAATTTACACTGGACCAGAAGAAAATCGCTGCATCAAGGATTGGCCTAAAACCTCGCGACAAACATGAACTTAGAAGTTTTCTGGGTTTATGCACCTATTACAGAAGATTTGTCAAGGGATTTGCCAATATAGCTGCACCCTTACATAGACTTACAGGTGATGAAGTCGGCTACGAATGGAACACCGATTGTGATGTAGCCTTTGGAAGACTTAAGGCGGCTTTATGTTCAAGTCCTATTCTAGCCTACCCGCAACAACAAGGGAGGTATATCCTGGATACCGACGCCAGCAATATCGGCATAGGTGCAGTGCTATCACAAGTGCAAGATGGCGAAGAACGAGTGATAGAATATTACAGTCGAGTTCTATCCAAACCAGAAAGGAATTACTGCGTTACCCGGAAGGAGCTGCTAGCAATTGTGAAGGCAGTTGATCATTTTCATAAATATCTGTACGGCCAAGAATTTTTAATTAGGACAGATCATGCGGCTCTCAAGTGGCTTATGGAGATGAAACAACCTGAAGGTCAAATAGCACGATGGCTCGAGAAGCTCCAACAGTATCACTTTACCATCCAACATCGTGCTGGAAAAATGCATGGTAACGCAGACGGTTTATCCAGAAGACCCTGTCAAACCGATTGTAAGCACTGCTGTAAAACGGAACAACGTGAAGGCACTGTCATGATAAGGAGTTTTAAACTTGGAACCGATGAACAGTGGACGACGACACAATTGAGGAAAGATCAAATGGAAGATCCAGACATCGGAGCAATACTACGGCTCAAGGAAGGTAACGGCGAGAGACCACCGTGGCAGGATATTGCGGACAGAGGGCTCGTTTTCAAAGCTCTCTGGGCTCAGTGGAATTCACTGGTTATTGAGAATGGATTGTTAAAGCGCACATGGGAAAGTGCGGATGGCAGCACAGTAACAACTCAGTTACTGGTACCAAGGAAGAAAGTTACCCAGGTATTGGAAGAAATTCACGGTGGTAAAACTGGAGCCCATCTTGGGGTAAACAAGACCTTGAGCAAGCTGAGAGATCGCTTTTACTGGGTGGATTATTGCGAAGATGTCAAGAAATGGTGTCGACAATGTAAAATTTGTGCAGCCAGCCAAGGACCAAGCACTCGATCTAGGGGAAAAATGAAACAATATAACGTTGGACTGCCATTCGAAAGAATCGCTGTTGACATTGCAGGCCCATTCCCTGAAACGCACAAGGGCAACAAGTACGTTTTAGTGGCGATGGATTATTTCAGTAAATGGCCAGAAGTTTTTGCCATTCCAAACCAAGAAGCATCGACTGTAGCTGAAGTATTAGTCATAATGTCTTCAGTAGATTTGGAATTCCTTTAGAGCTTCACACTGACCAAGGAAGGAACTTCGAGTCAAGACTGTTCCAGAAGATGTGTGATCTGCTTGGTATTCACAAGACTAGGACAACAGCTTTACATCCGCAGTCTGATGGGATGGTCGAGAGATTCAATAAGACCATTGAAGAACATCTCTCGAAAATGGTGGATGAACATCAAAGAGATTGGGATCAGCATATACCACTATTCCTAATGGCATATAGAAGTGCAGTTCACAACACCACCGGACTTTCACCATCGAAGATTTTATTTGGTCGAGAATTACGGTTGCCTTGTGACTTGGTGTTCGGATCACCAGACGACAGCACCACGAACGTAGAGGACTACGCGGATGAACTGAAGGAAAGGTTAATGGAAATTCATAAGGCCGTAAGAAGTAAGATTACGCTAGCCAGTGACCGGATGAAAGCTCGTTACGACCTCAGAGCCAATTCTACGGGATTTCAACAGGACGATATGGTATGGTTATATAACCCCCAGCGCAAGAAAGGGAGGTCCCCAAAGTTAACTCCAGCATGGGAAGGTCCTTATACAGTCATCAAGAGGATAAATGATGTTGTGTACCGGATTCAACGCAGCCCTAGAAGTAAGATGAAGGTAGTTCATCTGGATCGATTGAAGAGATATCAGACAGGAAACCTTGATCGGGACGATCAAATTTGAGAAGGGGGCAATGTCAAGAAAAATGGCGTATCTGCCAGAAATTAAAAATGTATTACTGGTTGCCTGCACAACCGCAACGTATCCGCCAGAAATTAAAAGACTTTTTCAGGCGCATCTTTTAGTCAAGTCGAGAAGGGAGGAATCAGACAATAGAATTGTCTGGTATGAAGAAGTACGCTTTCCGAGAATTGGGGAAATTTCGGAGAAGCAGTCAATAGAGTATATGTTGGAGCCATCGACAACTGGAGACAGTTTTTTTGAAATTTGAATATACCGCGTGGAAATTGAAAATCGGACAATTTGGTGAAGGAATCTTATAAATAGTTAGTTTGTTGTGTGTTATAAGTTAGTAATTGTGTATAAAGTGAGAAAATAAATTCGTTAAGTATTTTATCGTGAGTTTAAATAGTGGACCCACGGAATCCGTAACAATATCTATTAGCCAGTAAATAAATTTAAGTATACAGGATGGGTCATAAAGTCGTGGCACATAAAAGTGTCATTTTTTTAAATGGGACCCCCTGTATATTATTGCATATTTCAGTTCTTCCTTCAATTCTAAGCAAAAATCGAAATACACACAATGTACCTCAAACCAACCGTTTCCGAGTTATTGACTTTTGAAAATATCTCTGAAACAATTTGATTTAATTAATTTCGATGTGTTCAGTTTCATTTAACGATGCCATTCTGCCGAAATTGCCGTACTTAATAATATTTGCAATCAATTACAAAAGTATCACAGTTTCGGCAGAATGACATTATTAAATGAAACTGAACATATCGAAATTAATTAAATCAAATTGTTTAAGTGATATGTTGAAAAGTCAATACCTCGGAAACGGTTGGTTTGAGGTACATTGTGTGTATTTCGATTTTTGTTTAGAATTGAAGGAAAAACTGAAATATGCAATAACATACAGGAGGTTCTATTAAAAAAATGAAACTTTGATGTGCCACAACTTTATGACCAACCCTGTGTACATAAATTTATTACTCGCCAATAGACATTTAAAACCCCTTGTATATTTTACCTAATAGTTGACAGTTTCCACACAACAGAGACCCTGTATACAATTTATGAACAGTGTAACAACAACCATGAAACCATAAGATATCAGTACGGCTCTAATTCTTTTTGACTCAGTAAATACAAGGTTGTAAAAAAATTCACCCACCGATCCCGACTCAGGTCTCCATCCACCAAAGCGAACCAGTCTTCGAAACGACCTCACACAAGACGAGACAGACATAAATACAAACTCATACACGAGATACTAGGGATGTTGATATTCAAAAAAATATCGATATTAAAAAATACATTTTTGAAATGAATAAAACGCATCCGTTCACCGTTGAATAAAAGACTAAGGAACTAGTATATGAAGAAAATTGGGCAAACTTCGGAGGGAAATCAATGGCGTTCTATTTTTTTAACATATTTAAAATAGCGTGGATTCAATTATTTGCTTGTTTTATTTTAATATATTTAATATCTATACGGGGTGGCTCCACTCATATGACGCGGAGACTCCAAGGAAAAAGACAGTTTGTATTGAAACGAAATTGTGTGAACGTATGTAGGTTAATTTAGAGCATTTTGAAAACATAGAGACAGGGTGTTTATTATTTGGTAAAATCTAGGTGGTTGTGATATGTCTGACGTTACTTCAACATAGCTCTCAAATTAGTTCAACTACAGTTCGTCTGCTGGATCTGTGTCTATGAAAGGAATGCGGACAAAAAACATTTAAATAAACAGCAATAATATACGTCGACTTAACGAGTACGTCACCGCAAATCGCTCCGCCCACTCACTTTATTGGCTACTTGCAAATTTGTCGAATTTTTATTGATGGGACGCGTCGTCTAATTTTTTACGAAAAACATCGAGAAAATATCGTTTCCCTTCTCACGGATACCCCGGAGCTACAGAACGGACAGACGTACTGTAGTTATCATTTTGTGTCAACAAAAAAAAATCTCAGAAATTCGCAGAAAGTGGAAATATGCTACATCAGAAAAAAATATATGATGCAGTGTGCAGTGTGCAGTTACCAATATAAACAATAGTTGGAGTTTTGTAAATACTTCGGCAGCATATTCTGCAGATACAAATAACTAAAAAAGTTCGTATAAATGTATGTCATAAAATGCTTAGTTTCAGAGATACAGGGTGTAGAAGTTTCATTTTTATTTCGATTTTTTCCAAATAATTTCTGAAGTAACGTCAATATTTGGATTAAAATTGGTGTCTAGGAGTTTTTTGATATGAGAAATTTGATTTTGATGTCAAAATGACTCCTACTAGTAGAGAGCGCCACCTACATCTGTTTTAACTGTTTTGAAGCCTAATAACTTTTTGTCCGTACCTGTATAAAACTAATGAGGTAAAAAATATACATCTCTGTGACTCTTTACGTCAAAAATATATCTTTGTAAAAATCGCTACGAGCAACCGTTCTCAAGAACATATTTAGAATGGAAATAGTCAGTACATGTCATTATTGACGAAAATTAAACACGTTTAGTAGATGGTTATTTCAATGAAATAATAAATTTGGGAAATTTTTATTTCTTTTTAAATTAATCATAAATTTTTCTTTGAAAAAATGATGATAAAACAGTTTCTGTTTGACTTTTGGCACAAAAACATTTCAAATTTATGATTTCCGTCTAATAACTAGTTTAATTTAAGTCAATGATGACAGGTATGTATAATTTCGATTCCAAATATCTCGAAAACCACTACTCGTAGCGATTTTTACCAAGAGACCTTTTTTATGTAAAAAAAGTGGTAAATCTATATTTTTTTACTCAGTAGTTTTATACCGGTACGGACGAAAAGTTATTACTCTTCAAACAAGTTAAAAAATATGTAGGTGGCGCCCTCTACCAGTAGGAGTCATATTGACA
>NW_022147506.1:0-10160 GCF_002938485.1 Sitophilus oryzae
TTTTTTTAATGATAATTTATAAGAAAATTCCACACCTGTAATTTTTAACCAATCAGAACGTGTTTTTTTGACAAATCACCATGGCAACAGATAAATTTTAGTGAAAATTTTTTCCTTGTGGTCACCCAACAGCGAATTATACTGGAAATTTTTTGACGTTTATAATGACAGAATCTTTTTGAGAGTCTGGTTTTTATTTGTTTACATGATAATTTTGTTACATATCAATTACAAAGCTGAGATGTTTTCTATATTCTTTGGACACCTCCTTTCTTCTTAATGGTGAAAATGTAGGACTTGGAATGGACTGAATTAAATGTCTATGTCCAATGAAATATATACAGACCGGACCACCGTAGTAGTAACATAGGCAGAAGGATGAATTAGCGTATGCCCGTCCGCCGGATAAAAAGCAGGCGAAAAAATGCGATAGAATAAAAATAGGTAGATATGTGATAAGAATGTTACAGAATTTATATTTATTCGTGTTTTAATAGGCAAAACGAATACATAGATTCTCCCTACAGCTCTCGTGTAAAATTTATTTTTTAAGTAAAATAATTGATGTTTACGAAGTTCGTCAGAAAATTCAAATTGTAAATTGTAAAATGGTATTTCCAAAATAGGTCTTATCGGGATACACAAACAATTTTTCCACAAACTTTTGTAAACGGGCCAATTCCATCTTTACCTACTATATTAAGAGTTATTAATAATTTTGAAACACATGGGTGCGTGTCCCCACAAAAACACAAAAAGCCTGATGTGTTGATTAATGAAGAACAGGAGTTAAAACAAGCGTTTGGGGTGGTTTTTTAGGGGAGCATATGATTGGTCCATTTTTATAGAGGGTAATTTAAATGTTGCAAAGTATTTGGACTTGTTACAGCAGCAGATTGTCCCTAGAATTCGTGAGTTATTGGGAGAAAGATTCCACAATGTCTGGTTTCAACAAGATGGTTGTCCTGTCCACAATGCCCGTATTGTTCAAGAATATTTGAACAATACTTTTCCCAACCGTTTAATTAGTGGACATGGAACTATGTATTTTGTGGCCCGTTAGATCACAAGATCTTTCTCCCAATGATTTTTTTCCAAACTATTAGCCCTAATATGTTAGCCAATGTCAGACGGGGATTTTACGACCTCCTAGGCTTCTGTCTAGCATAAGAAGGTGGTCTTTTTGAACACTTGTTATAACTTTTTTTATTTAGAGTAATATTTTAGTTTTTTTCGGGTTTAGATTTTTATTTATTTATTTTTAATTTTGGCTTGTAAACACACTCAAATAATAAATATTTAAGTATTTTTATTTTAAATGTTACCTTAAATGAAGGTAAACACTTAAAATGAAAATAATAAATACTCGGCACTCCTCGCGTCATATTCCTAGTGTCACGACCGACCCGTCCAAGCACAACTGCAACTGCGTACTGCCTGACCAGCCGACTAGCCGGCATCGGCAGTGAAGTACGAACGCAAATCGGGTAAACGTAAATTCGTCCGGCAACTTGCTATGTTACTAGTGGCCTGGTCTTCTCTGTATAATATTTAGACACTATTTTATTCACCTTTTTCCATTTAGCACTTTGAATTTTGAGTTTTATTATTATGCTTGGCTGTGGAGTTCCATAAAACTTTGATAACACTCTCCTTGTAGTCTTTAGAGTTCTTTTTTCGCATGTTGAACCCATAGTCTTCAAGAATAAGCGCCAGTTCTTCCACAGGTATATCCGCTCTGTCGAAATCATAGGATTTTTCTGCGCAAAAGTTTGTAAACTGCTTCCATACGCTTGACTTCGATTTCCTAGTATTCGCGGGTGTCAACTGATTAATCTTCTGGCGAATATTTTCTTTGCTTTCTTGACCGAAGCGAAACATTTTTTTTAAGTCGTGCCGCTTGATAGCTTTAAACAAAGAATATACCTAGCTAGAAAAAGAATGGACTCTGCCATACTGAAAAATGGTCCTACAGAAGTGGCGCCATCTATTGAGTAGGGCTTGTTTTAAATGGATCGAAGCGCGGACTTTTTAAATGAGCGTATTTATTGAATTTTACTCTAAAATAATTAAATTTGATTATTAAATCTTATTTTTTACGCAAATTCAACAATACTAATAGAATGAGTGGGAGGGGGGTTAATCACTTCGACCTTACAATACTAATAACAAGTATCGTTGTGATGTGTAAAAATAAGATTTAACAGTATAATTTATACAATTATTAAATAAAATTAAAGTCAAACATGTGTAAATATTATTTAAAGTTTTTATTTATAAGTCAAATATTTAAACATCGTTTATTATAAAACAAGACCAACGTAATACGCCCAAAGTTTTGTAAATGGAGTAAATATAAATAGGTATTTAAATAATGGCAAAAATAAAAAACTTACATTATATTTTTAGGGCCACAAACAAAAGGAATTGTCTAATTAAAACACATATAACAAATTATAGTTTGGAAAACGTTTTGATAATCATTTGATAATATTATGATTGGCGCTATGACAACGACAATATTTTTTGAGAATATGACAATAGTATGACAATGGCCGTTGGAAACTATGGAAACTACAAAAAATTCTGATTTAACGCGATCTGGCAATAACTAGTAGCAACTTCTTAACCTAAAAATTAATTGCACTACCACCTAGCGCCCGAGGCTGGAACTATTTTATTTGAAATTTCCGTGGAAACGGTGGAACCGCTTTTGCTATTTCACTTTCCCGCCCCTGGCTTTAAAAGATCGCGCACACTATACCTACACGGACCGGCACGGACCAGACCAGTAAAATCTACCGGTGAAGGTGACCGTGTTATTTAATAGAGTAGAGCACACTAGACCAGTACCAGCACGTACCGCCACAAGCCACGACCGTCAAAACAGGTCGTGTCGGTCGCCGGGACAAATATGACCGGCAATATTTATGCCTGGTCGTGCTGGTCCGACCTAATGTGCGCACCGGCGAACCAGCACACCTCCACAAACATGCAAATATTGAAGGGTTTGTCAGTATTTCGAGTACGCTAGCTGGCTCAAGTTGCATGATGTAGGTTAGATTTCGTTTATTTTTGTTCGAACCTTTAAATCGTTTTAAATATGAATGAAAAAAAGCTTATTTTACTGGTACAAAAGTATTCAGAGCTGTGCGATACGAGCCAAGCATTTTATATATAGAGACCAAGAAAGAAAAGATGCAATATGGGAGTCGATAGCAAAAAAAAATAATTAAATTTGATTTGTGACATTCGAAAATATTGGAAAAACTTTTCTTCGAATCTTTTTAATTCAGGAAACAAATGATGAAATTCGCCATATTGCTTTCTCTTTTGATTTATAGGGTGAACCCAAAATCTTCTTTTTATCTTAGCTTCCTTCTCTTCCTCCTCTTCTTCACACAACATGGCTAAAATAATAATTTCTTCCTCTGAACTACTCACTTTCAATACTTCTATGTTGCACGCTCTAATAGTTGAGCCTTGGCAACTGTACTTTTTTCGAAACTCTCGCTTATGTTGCTGGTCTGTGGCGGTAAAGTGTGCGATGTCATGCAGGCTGCAGGTTTGTGCTGTGCTGGTCCGTACTGGTCCGTGTAGGTATAGTGTGCGTGATCTTTAAAACTGAAATAGTTTTTAGGTTTGGGTGTCACTTAGTTGCCATAGTAACTATATAATGAAGTCGACCAAAAATCGAAAAATACATTTTAATTATTTGATTTTCAAACACAATTTGGTGTTGAATTTTCTTACCGAATACCACACGAGGTCAAATTAAATCCGGAAATTATCGAAATATTCATGAGCTCGAAAAAATTTTCAGAAATAATTTGACCTCTAGCGGTATTACTAGTGAATATTTTAACAAAATATTTGTAAGTATGTAAATAAGTAAACGCCAGTTGCAAACATTTTTTTTTTGTTAGAGAAGAGGGGAAGCGATTTACCGCCGAACTGTGGGGTTCGATGCAACAGTACGATACGAGCGGCATAATACCCACTAAACCCCACTCCTACGTTAGGTGTGGATGTCGATCGCCGTGAGGTATACGGATGGATCCACTTATACCTTTATTCGTCACTCCATCGACCATCAATCGCTCTAGTTCTTCAACTTAATCTCGATTATCACAGATTCGATTATCACCGACAGGAGCTCATGCAGGACAATTTACATAGACCTACTACGTCTTGCGGCCACTACCTCGTCCGCTTCAATAAGGATGTCGACACACAGTTGATTAACAGCCTACCCGCAATGCTCATCACGCAGCATAACCGTGATGAGGTTTCTCGCAGTCAAAGGTACTGTGATGGTTTCCGTCTCAGTTCCCAGTGCCGCCATGTCGGTCGCATTCCAATAATACTTGCCCGGCATCCTCCACATCGCCACAAGCTCCGCAGTGGTTGTGACAAGCTCCGCAGTGGTTGGTGTCCACTCAGAAACTCAGAAACTGCACCAAGCACTAGGTCAGTTTCCCATGATCTCTCTGTAACCATAATTTCAGGTCTGGTATCCAGCGTCGAATACAGCCGCCCCGATCGCTGCTTTGCCATCTTCTATTCCACAGCTCCAGCTGTTACAGTAATATGGTAAAATTAAACTAAAATGATTAAAGAAGTAAAAACTAAAAATAAAGAATATAAAGAATTTCGTAATTTAAGTAAATAATCGCCGTTTGATCACTATTGACAATTGCTTTAGGAATCTCTCCCAGAAACGTAAAGACAAACAAATAATTCTGGCTCTCTATCTCTCTCATAACAAAATTTTTATAAAAAATATAAATATGTTTTAGTATTGAAAATACTTCTGGCCGCGTTTATATGGGACCCATCTTTGAAATAAATAACCTGCCTGTCAACACGTACTTAAGTCGATAGAGCCGGCATTGATGAGCGAACAGGGCCGTTCAAATCTGGACCGGCGGATAAAGAAAGCGATATTATTTTAAAAGAAAATATGTCAAGGCATGGGTTGTTAGGTACAGTTTGGCTATTTTAATCTAACTATTTCCGTAAGGGGCAAATTATACGAGAAAGAGCAGAATCACATAAATAATAAATTTAGACTAATTACCATATTTTTTTATATGATTATTATTTTTTAATTAACAACTTAGGACAAAGAAAAAGCTTGCATGGTTTCCACCGCCAACAGGCGTTAAAACAAATGAATCCAAGGCGTTGTCAAATATTTATTGGGATAAGTTGATAAGTTTTTACCGTTTGAATATTGTTGTAAATAATAATTATTATCATTTAATTAGTGCTAACTTATGAAAATTCACAACACGGCGAAATTTCAATAAAATCGGCCAACGGATCTTTGAGATATTATATAAAAAAATGTCTATTAGGAAACATCTTGACACCCTGTATCTTTAAAATTATGCATTTCCGGACACATGTTTAAATTAACTTTTTACCTTAAAAACACTCAAAGAATCACCTCCTGAAGTTGGCCAGATACTACTTAATTAACACCCTGTATTTAAAAATGGCTAGCTAGTGATTTTGTAAGTAAAGTATGTACTTATTTTAATAGAAAAAAAAATACATTTCATAAAAAATAAACAAACCCATAATTCAATTACTATACACTAATTAATTAACTTTAAATGTATCTAAATAGGCACTTGAATAATATAATAATAATAATTGAAAAATGGACATGAGCACTTCATAGAGTATACCAAATATGTAAAAAAAATTCCAATAAAAAATCCACAAACGGCACATTAAAATCTGCATTATCTGAAATCAAATTATAGGTACCTAAACGGCCAATCAGCTAGACAACAGTGACAAGACGCCGACATCGACAACGCGATGAGCAGTTTTTAATAATTATTCCGAGTTAATACTTCCTTAAGTAGTAGCATTCCTTCAAATAAATTTTAATTTAAGTATTGTTAATATAGTTATATTAATGATTATAGCCTGTATGATTTCTAAAATAAAATATCAAGCGTGTTTTTATCAGAATAATTATTAAATGATTAAATAGAAATTAATATTTATAAAGTAGTACTAATATCTATAGAAGTTAATATTTATTTACTTCGTAAGTGTTGAACCAGGCTGAGAAAGAAGAAGAAGAAGAACCAACAGCAACACAGCAGCAATAGTACGTCCAGTATTTAAAAGCAAAATTTTTTGGTATATTGTGGTGAATTAGTGTTTTATTTTGCTGATCCAGCAATAGTCACTATATTTAATATTATATTTATATTATCACTGTATATTTCAACATAATTTTAAATTGTGGACATTGCCTCCCCACATATACCCATAAAATATTTTGTTTCTGCATCTTTCCGTTTTCGTATAATCAACCGAGCCGAATGAGGTGCGCCACCCTGTATACTAAAAGTAATACCGAAAAGCAATTACAGTATGAAAGATATTGGTCACTACAACACAGGTTGTAGCAACTTGAGATAGGAATCGAAGCTTGATGTGCATCTTTAAATTGTTTTAGCAAAATGTTTATCAAATATCAAATATTTTGATCACTCCATTGTACGTGTACTAAAACTATAAAAATATACCCAATGTTTATAAAGAACTTTATTTCCTTTGAAGTTTTTCCGAAAAAAAGTTGAAACTAATTGCCGATGGATACTAATATTTTGAAAACTATTGGCTAAAAATTCTGGCAGGAGCGAATATTATTAGCTAACGTCGCTTGTGAAGTTCGTTAATATTTGTCTTGGTCTGGACCCGGTATTAGATGTTTTAATTGGTAGGACCTTCTTCTTTACGTTATGGCCTTGATAAGAAAATAAAATTAGATAGCTTAAAATAAACCCACCATTATATTTTAGGTTTTGACCAAGAATTTTGAAAAATTTGCCTGTGTAGCACGGGTGCGATGTTCCGCTTTAGTTTTAATAAACCGGATAAAAAATGGGGGACTGTGACAGTGAGGGTTCCGGGTGAAACAAATTATATGACGCGTAATGAATACCGTGGGACAAAAGGGGCATTAAAAATAACTCTAAGGGCGGGTTCGTTAAAGTGGAAACCGGGGTTTGGGCGACTGGAATGATATTTAGCCATTGTTTAAGGCTGTTGCTCATTGCGATTTTTTAAAGACTGGAATATAATAAATGATTTTTTTATGTATGTGCATTTTGTATTTTAGTATTTTTTAAGGCCATCGTGTATTCTATTGCAAATTTTAGAGTGAATCTATCTAAACGGATCCTCAATCGAAAAACGAATGTTTTCTAAACCACTAGCCATAAAAAACCATATTAAAAATTTGCAGTACAGAGTATCGAACAATCGAAGTATATAAAATATCTAATAGCCCAACTTCCACTCACATCTTTTCAAAGTGAAACTTCTTTACGCGCGATGGGTGTAGAAATTCAAGGCCGTGACATGCGCACGGCGCTGCCTTGACAGGCGAGCTAGCTAGAAAACAAGTAGTAACTCAATGAGGAAGTTGAGATGGGTTGTTGGAGCGTCGTAACTCGGATACTCGCTAAGCTAGGGGGTTGAAATTCGAAATGTAGATGGATCTCAAAGAATCCCATTTTTTCGTAATATTTTGACAACGTTTCGTGCATTACGAAAGCTCATCATCAACGAATCAAATAAAAAATCGTCCGATTTAAATGAAATTTGGCATATCTAATAATAGCAATAGGCATAACATATTTGCAATAAGCCATATTACAATATCTTTAAAACAATCTTGTTAAATCTGCCCTTTTTCTATGATGATCTTGTAGAAAGTTTACTCAGATATTCTCCGTTTCTAATATAATCAACTTATTTTTCTTTGAGTCTTTGTACTCTTTGGTGGAAACATATAAAAATGATATGTCTTTATTAATCAATTCTTTTGTCTTTTTTTTGTCGGTAATTGATAGATTGACTGTGAATTTAGAGCCAGACACATATCCAGGTAAGGATCATCCCAAAGGACCTTATATAACAAAAGCATGGACAAGATCACTTGTGATTGGTTTAATTAGCGACTCAGAGAGGGTGTTGTCCTCCAAAGTATAGTACAAGAAATTAAATCAAACATACTAAGATGGTTAGGACATGTTCAGCGTTTGCAATGACTCAATACCAATCAAATGATCTCCGAAGAAGACCCTATCAACAAAACACTACCTAACTTTGACGCTGGCGTGAAAGCATTCATAAAGACAATTAAACTCTCCCTATAAAATGGTATGAAACCACCCAGGATTAAAACTAGCGAAGGAAAATTGTTGAGGTAGCCAAGCCTCACTCCGAGTTGTATAACCACGGATGGATTGGTGAACCAGTAATTCAAATTTTGTAAGAAGATGGCAGTGTGACACAAAGTACATTCTGAATCGTCTTATCTTCTTTACATCCTTTGTAAAGTATTTGTTCAATCGTTGATTGAAGAAATAAGAAGATGCGCAACCTTATGTGCGATTTTGTGGCACAAAAGCTCTCCGAGATGTAGCTGGCGATACCGTCGCCGCTAGTCAACCTGTCTGAGATTTAGTTTAGCTCTGCGTTGCTGCGCACTGATAGTCTTTTACAGCGCAGCGGATAAAGAATACTGTACCGTAGTTCTGCTTTCAGTCGACAGAGTGGGTGGTTGCCGAAGACAGTGTTGCCAGAACTACGGATTAATCCGTAAATTTATGGATTTTGGGTACAGTACGTTAATAATACTGATTTTCTATCATTAAATCATTTAATATAATATTATATCATTAAACAAAGAATGGCGTTAGAGTTGGCTTGGAAATGAAGATCGCTATTATTTCATATGTAAAATATTAGGCAAATGTCTATAGTCGTCATTTCTAAGCCAACTAAACGCTTTTTTTTATTAAATAAAATATTCAGTACCTATAAAACAATTTTTATTTTTGTTGTTTGTTCTTTTTTTTCAATACAAAAATACAGATTTTTTATCCAAAGATATTTTCGTCAAATGTATTAGAGCTATTACACATTTTAATACGGCAACATTGTCGCTTTCAATTCCACACCGTCTTCGATATGCCTTCGGTGGCCGAATTAAAGGAAATGAGTATTTTATGCGTTGGCCGCAGAACGAGTAGAGGCTGCACCGTACAGCATTTGAGACGTAAGAGGAAATCATATCAGCCTTGTCAAGAATTTCCTCATTAGGTTGCGTATCTTCACAATTCTTTCAATTAACGGTACTACAGAATCTTTTTAATCAACTCTATATTTTAAAAATAACGATTAAATGCATTTTTCGGCATATACAGGGTGGTCCGAATTGTATTCCGGAAACTTCAACAGCAGATTCTGCAGATAAATATAAGTAAAAAAGTTCGTATAAATGTATGTCCTAAAATGCTTAGTTTCGGAGATACAGGGTGTAGAAGTTTCATTTTTATTTGGATTTTTTCCAAATAATTTCTGAAGTAACGACAATATTTCGATGAAAATTGGTGTCTGGGAGTTTTTTGGCATGAGAAATTTGATTTTGATATCAACATGACTCGTATTTGTAGGGGGCGCCACCTACATGTGTTTTGACTGTTTTGAAGAGTATTAACTTTTTGTCCGTACCTGTATAAAACTACTGACTGAAAAAAATATACATTTCCATGATTTTTTACATAAAAAATGTCTCCTGATAAAAATCGCTACGAGCGATGTTGAGTAGATAGTTATTTGACTGAACTGACAAATTTGGGAACTTTTTATTTTTTTAAACTGATCATAAATTTTTCTTCGAAAAAATGATGATAAAACAGTTTCTGTTGAACTTAGGTACGGACGAAAAGTTATTACTCTTCAAACCAGTTAAAAAATATGTAGGTGGCGCCCTCTACAAGTAGGAGCCATATTGACATCGAAATCAAATTTCTCATGTCAAAAAACTCCCCAGACACCAATTTTCATCCAAATATTAACGTTACTTCACAAATAATTTGATTGGACTTACACCCTATATTGGACTTCTACACCCTATATCTCCGAAACTAAGCATTTTAGGACATACATTTGCTACTGAACTTTTTTTACTTATTTTTATCCACAGAATATGTCACCGAAGTTTCCGGAATACAGTTTGGACCAATCTCTGTATGGCAATTTTAATCAACTTAAGAAATTTTTGTTTTTATTTTTATTTCATACTATTTTAGCAATACGTAACTGAACGAAGTACTGAG
>NW_022147506.1:10335-26829 GCF_002938485.1 Sitophilus oryzae
TGTTATATGTAGAATGTTGAATCTAGAAAACGATTTTTTGTCATATAAAAGATACTTTTTTTTCAGTCACACATTATAAGTGTTAATTACATATGGCTTAATGTCATTCATTGTATATCATTATATTTCAATAGCGCTTCTGTTAGTAGTAGTTTTTAAATATTTTTGTTCTCCCTATAATTCCTATAATTCTAATTCAATTTTTCCCAACTGCAAATGAAAGTATATAACGATTTTCATGGCATTTCCGTTTAGGGCGGAAATAAAAATTTACATTTTTTTTTTTTTTTTTTTTTTTTTTTTTTTTAATATCTGAAAAAATGTCGACTAACTTTTTCATGATATACTGGCATATATCGACGATAAAAATAATTTTGGTTTTAATATTTTTTTTTTGAGGTTGTTAACGTCTCCTTTCTGCTGCAATGGCTAAACTAGACGGGACCTACTTGTTTACGCGGAATCCGAACCGCGGTCCTCGGCCATATCATGGTCAATGGCCTACCGACTTAGGAAGTGTCTAAATTAACTCTTACTCACGAGATATCCGATCTCATCTGGCCTTGAACCAGCGTGAATAAGCAGTGTGTATCAATAGATTTTACACTTTTCCCTTTTGGACAACAGCACGATGCAAAGTTTCGAACCGATCACCCGTCCATCCACTAGCATCGCCTTACGTCGCTTAACTTTGGTGTTCTAATGGGAACCGGTGTTTCGACGTAGCTGGGCCGTTGCCCTTGATTTTAATATAGGACAATAATTTTTAATTTTTTCATATATTTTTTGTTTAAGGTTGTGCTAGGTATTTTATTACAGGAAAAATAATATTTTTTACAATTTTTATACGTCGTATTGTTTTGCACATATTTCGAATAGAAAATTATATTTATATATTTAGATTTATAAAGTGTTACAAATCAATATTATTTGTTTGCTTAAAAAACTTTTTATGTCGTTCAAACAAACATTTTTGTCAATTAGAGACAAAGAAGAATTGGTAAATCTCATTTTCCCGTGTACGTTAGACAATTTTCTATGGTTTTATTTTTGAAGGTGACGAAGAAAAGAGATTTTGAAGGTTTAGATGAAAACATTAGAGGAATGCCTCATAGGTTTTAATACGTAAGAGATTAATTTTTCGAATTTTGTCATTATAATAATCGATCAAAATGTCAACAGCGGGTCCGTCGCAAAATCAAGCCTATTGTAACTAACACTTTCCTAACTTAAACTTCAAATAAATTAAATTATTCATTTATCCCTTCCATAAAATAGCCAAACTAAATAACCAAACTATATACAGGGTGAGTTTCCTACGATGTTCTCTATGGGTATCTTGGAAACTATTGGAGATAGAGAGTCGGTTAAATGGGGAAAAAATTGCAGTTTTGTGGGGTCATAAATATGCGCCTTTCAGATTTATGAAAAAATTCATGGCTTACTCGATATTGTGAAAAAAACAAATTTCGGCTATTTTAAAAATTGTCTCTAATTCCATTATAAGCTATTTTAGACAGAAAGTTTTCAGATAAAAGTTGTAGATAATCACATCCTTAATGAGACTGTGTCCTCTGTTTTTTTCTAAAGCCTGTCATTTTTGGCATATCACACAAACATATGTTTTTTTTTTAAATGGAAACCATAGTTGGCCATGACTTCATAAAAAGCGGCATTTTTTAAGCTTTTTAGCGATATAAGCTATAATATGTTTTCTTCGAAAAATTACTGAGTTATAGCCAATTCTTATCATTTTTAAACAATTTCACTTAGTTAGCCATGGAAACTTAATCGCCGTTACTCTCAGAAATGTGAAGCTGTCACATTCAAACTTTGTAAATTAAAATAAACAAAAATTGTAAATATGAATTTCTCAAATGAAGAAAAGCGTGTAGATATTCGCGTATCAATAGAGTGTTTCCAAAATGCCCCCCCCCCCCGCATAATGAAAGAAATATTAAAAATTATTTATATCATAATAATACAAACTAATTGCATGGGCCTCCTCGATCATCTGACCTATCCATTTTAATTTTTTTTATGTGGTATGGTTAACAATAAGGTTTACAAAAGAACTTATGAATTAAGAGAGGCACTCGAAGTGGCGGTACGAGAGAAGTTTAATTAAGTCAACCGGTCCTTTTGTGAGAATAGGTAATAATTCAGTTTTAAAAAGATGTAACTCTCAAAACAATGGCGGATTTTTTGAACATTTTCTAAAATAACTTAAAGTGTATGCAGTGACTGTAGCGATGTTTTTTTAAGTTTTAGTTTGTGTAATGTAAATTCTAAAGAACCTTTTAGTAATATATTCTGACTTTTTATAAGTTATAAATCACAAAAGAATAAGAATGCCATGGAATCTAAGTGAAATTAGTCAAGAAAGATAAGAATTGGCTATAACTAAATTTCACTTTTCTAACAAGTCTTGAAAATCATTCTCTAAAAAACATAACATTCACCGGTCAACGTATCCTCGAAAATGTATGGTCAAGAAAAGTTGAACCAATAATCTTACACGCTTTTCTTCATTTGAAAAATTCATATTTACAATTTTTGTTTATTTTAATTTACAAAGTTTGGATGTGGCAGTTTCACATTTATAAGAGCAAAAACGATTGTTTCCATGGCTAACTAAGTGAAATTATTTAAAAATTATAAGAATTGGCTGTAACTCGATAATTTTTCAAAGAAAACATATTATAGCTTATATTGCTGAAAAGTTTAAAAGATGGCTCTTTTTATGAAGTCACGGCCAACTATGGTTTCCATTTAAAAAACTTATGTTTGTGTCATATGTCAAAAATGGCAGGCTTTAGTAAAAAAAGAAGGACACAATCTCATTAAGGATGTGATCATCTACAACTTTTATCTGAAAACTTTTTTGTCTAAAATAGCTTATAATGGAATTAGGGACAATTTTTAAAATAGCCGAATTTTGTTTTTTTCTAAATATCTAGTAAGGCATGAACTTTTTCAAAAATCTGAAAGGCGCATATTTATGACCCCATGAAACTGCAATTCTTTCCCCATTTAACCGACTCTCTATCTCCAGTAGTTTCCGAGATACCCATAGAGAACATCGTAGGAAACTCACCCTGTATATATATATATACAGGGTGGTCCGAACTGTATTCCGGAAACTTCGGCAGCATATTCTGCAGATAAATATAAGCAAAAAAGTTCGTATAAATGTATATTCTTAAAATGCTTAATTTCGGAGATACAGGGTGTAGAAGTTTCATTTTTATTTCGATTTTTTCCAAATAATTTCTGAAGTAACATCAATATTTGAATGAAAATTGGTGTCTGGGAGTTTTTTGACATGAGAAATTTGATTTTGATGTCAATATGACTCCGATTTGTAGGGGGCGCTACCTACATGTGTTTTAATTGTTTTGAAGAGTAATAATTTTTTGTCCGTACCTGTATAAAAGTTTTGAGTGGAAAAATATACATTTCCGTGACTTTTTACATAAAAAATGTCTCTTGGTAAAAATAGCTACGAGTAACCGTTCTCAGGATATTTAGAAGGGAAATAGTCAATACATGCCATTATTAAAAAAAAATAAACACGTTGAGTAAACATTTATTTGACTGAAATAATAAATTTCGGGAAATTTTTATTTTTTTTAAATTAATCAGATTTTTCTGAAGAAATGATGATAAATCAGTTTTTGTTGAACTTTTGGCACAAAAACATTTTAAATTTATGATTTCAGTCTAATAAGTATTTAGTCAACATGTTTAATTTATGTCAATGATGACAGGTATTGATAATTTCAATTCTAAATATCTCGAGAACCATTACTCGTAGCGATTTTTTCCAAGAGACCTTTTTTACGTAAAAAATGTCGTAAATGTATAATTCTTTACTTGGTAGTTTTATTCAGGTACGGACTAAAAGTTCATTCTTCAAAAAAAAAGTTCACTCTTCAAACCAGTTAAAAAATATGTAGGTGGCGTCCTCTACAAGTAGGAGTCATATTGACATCAAAATCAAATTTCTCATGTCAAAAAACTCCCAGACACCAATTTTCATCCGAATATTGACGTTACTTCATAAATTATCTGGAAAAAATCGAAATAAAAATGAAACTTCTACACCCTGTATCTCCACTAAGCATTTAAGGACATACATTTATACGAACTTTTTTACTTATTTTTATCTGCAGAATATGCTGCCGAAGTTTCCGGAATACAGTTCGGTCCACGCATGTATACAGGGTGTTTCAGGAACAAATGCGAAAAAACTTTAGGGGTGATTCCTTGTCAAAATAAAGGGTAGTTTGCTTTATAAACGTTGGGTCAAAAGTCAACCATTAGGGAGATATCGCGTACAAAGATGGCGGAAAAATAATGTTTTTATTTTTTATCTTGAAAACGAAAAGAGATAGACTAATGAAATTTTATGGAAGCATTACTGTTATGAAAACACACTTTCAGGTAATTTTTTTACTTTTTTAAAATGAGTGGAAGGGGTTGAAATAAACTATCCCTATCATTCTTGTTAACGAAATTTAAAGAAAAATCTTATCAAACACATGCAAATGCTTTAATTTGGATAGTTTAGTTTGTTTAGAAACTTTTTTACCTCTTGTGTTTTTTTGATAAAACTCACCGATTGGAAATTAAAAAATATAATGTAAAGCATTACATGTCAGAACAAAAAACATTTTTAGATTAAGAATCTAGTGATAATAACGATAATAATAATCATCTAGATAATAACGTATTGCAGTAGAGTAATGTCAAATAAAATAATATTAGAAACATCCTAAAAAGTAACAGCGGTCGACTAGATTTTTTCCTAAAAAAATTACAGCAGCCCGCTAGATTCTTTATCAGAAAATGTTTTTTGTCCTGACATGTAATGCTTTACATTTTATTTTTTAATTTCAAATCGGTGAGTTTTATCAAAAAAATACAAGAGATAAAAAAGTTTCTAAACAAACTAAACTATCCAAACTTTGTGCATGTATTTGATAAGATTTTTCTTTAAATTTACATTTTTCGTTAACAAGAATGATAGGGGTAGTTTATTTCAACCCCTTCCACTCATTTTAAAAAAGTGAAAAAATTACCAGAAAGTGTGTTTTCATAACAGTAACGCTTCTATAAAATTAAATCTCTTTTCGTTTTCAAGATAAAAAATAAAAACATTATTTTTCCGCCATCTTTGTACCGCAATATCTCCCTAATGGTTGACTTTTGACCCAACGTTTATGGAGCAAACTACCCTTTATTTTGAACAAGGAATCACCCCCTGAAGTTTTTCGCATTTGTTTTGAAACACCCTGTATATCAGAATTTTAGTGAGTCATTGTTCTGGCTTGTAAATTATTTTCAGTTATCTTGCCCCTTGTACTGTATATTTCATAATTTCTTTTAGTGTTATTCCATAATATATATAGAATATACTTGCGGAATTACAATTACGGTATTAGAAAATAACTTAATAATTTATAATTATCTCTGCATATTCTTGAGGGATATTTAGAGAAATCTTATTATTATTATGAATGTACAAGGGTTAACCCAGTTATTGTACCTATCTGGAAAACCCCAGACCCTTTTTTCTTGAAATAAGCCCTCCACTAAGATATATACATTCTTTTGTAGTCGTAAACAAACTAGAAAGTAGATTAAACAACAAGATTGAAAACAAGATTAGTATGTTTGTCTCTTAAAAAAAATTGTTTGGAATATTTCTTACTTCCGTACCTACCCCATTTCCCACTCTTCCTACCAAAAAAATGTTCATCCAGTGGGCCATGACCACAAAGCATAACAATACATCTATTTTACTTACCCCTATTTTAAATCGGTAATGGACCATGCTTCCCTATTGTATGGAAATAAAATAGAGAATATGATCTGGAAACTGTTTTGTTTTGTCGGATCGTCAGTCAGGTTCAACATTTTGGATGACAGTTTTTATTGTGTGCTGTATTGGTCATATAAAAGCGTGATATAGATATTGTCTAATGTAACAGTCAAATTTCCTCGCAACGACCTCTGTGTGCTAGCTCATAAATTATCGCAAATAACTATTATTTTTGCATCATGTTTACTATAATTTTATTGTTAAATAGTATTTTATTTAAATTTTACAATTATGCAACCCGATATACACCGCGATATTATTCAGCTACACATTATTGTCACTGATGCCGATCAGCAGTAGGCTTTTTGTCCATCTCTCTATATCTTTGATCATCACCTCCGTCACTTGTCACTGTCAGATCAAATCAGATGTTTTTGGATTTATTTATCCTTTGTTTTGGTTATTGAAATTTTATAATTATCAGATAAAATTTCGTAGTTAAATCGTTTATTTTTGATGTGGATCGCAGTGTGCAATTCGTTCATTTAATTGTGGAATTTCTGAGTTAAGGTCGTTCATTGACCGGATATAGAGTATGGCTGAGGAGAAAATATTCTAGAACATCGTTTTTTATTTATGCCTTTTTGTGAGTGGGACTAGTCGAGATATATATATAGTTCTCTATCTATATCCTGGAGGGAGATTTTCGGTTGAAATCTGATTTTGTGAAGGAAATCGAATCCTTGCATCACTTCTTGTGTACTCCCCGACCGGGTATCATCGTGAAGAGTTGGCTGCCGTTTCGTGAAGCATTCCCTGTTGGTGAATAGCAGGTCTTTGTAGAGAAGGATTAAGGCTTCCGAAACATATTTGTTCAGAGACGTGGTTAGATTTTGATGATTTTTATGGACCGCCGACCAATTTCCGCAATGGGATTAAAATAGCCAAATTTTCCGACCGATATTCCGATTCCACGTGCCCAAGAAGTCCCCGAATAGTTCCAAGGTATGCTATAATTCTTCTGCCTATTCTAAGTCAATGCTCAACTGATTTTTGTTCATATTGTTGTCTGGTTTTCGACTTTTCCACGCCCCCGTGGTGTAGAAAAATCAGTTGAGTGTTATCTTTCTTAAATCTTATTTGTTTGTTGGTAATTGTAGAGCAAGAAGACCGATCCAGACCGTAGCACAGAACAGTCCAGAATTCCATCCGTTCCTGTTGTCCGTGTAGAGGTACCCGTTGGCCATCATAAACCCTCGTTGAGGTAAAGTTCAGATTTGATTAATCCTTCTTTATTACCTTTATTAACTCCTACACGTTGTGCTAGTCCTTGTTCTATGATTGAGGCTCTTTTCTAAGACAATCAATGTTATTTAGGGTTTTTATGTTTACCATTTGAAACCTCAACAACTTGCCTTTGATATGTACGTGTGACAGTACACCGAGCTGCTGTACCCTGCTGTAGCCACCTCATAGCTATACACCGTTGCTCAGTCGGAGGAACTTCCGAGTTGTTTCAAGATTGTACATCCATTAGAGTAAGACTGTTTATAAGTTATTGTTTAGATTTAGATTTGCCATTTATAAACCACCCTGACTGTATCTTGTATAAGTTAGCTAAGGGGGTTTGACGTCATAGATTTAGTTATTTCTTATTGATTTAAATTCTGATTTAATTTGCATTTTCAATCATCTACATTTCCTTCCTCTCTTTTATTTATATATTAACTTTTTAATATTTTAATAAATTGCTTAATTATTTTTAGTAGTATTATTTACAGTCTAGTCTCATAGTTAAGTTAGAGTCACTTAAGTTTAACGAATTATAGTAATATTTGAAGTTCATGGTAGTTGCAACAACAGTTTGAGGTTAGTGTTGAAGTCTACTTAATAGTAACATCTTTTATGCCGAGTTCATAGAGTATAATCTCGTGGCGCCCTTTTATTAAGACCTTTGAACCCCGACCACCCGGCTGCTAAAATTAAAAGCTAGTGGCCTCTATGCAACTCATTACCGATTAAGTAAACTTGTGTTTTATTGAACTTCAAATTAGAAAGGGCGTGGCACTAATTAATTAGACTTTGAAATTTGCAGGATAATTTTATAAAGACGATATTTTTAACGAAAGTTGAGTTTGTTTTTTAAAGTTTTTAATACCTAAATGTTAAAATGTTTCAATATTTATTTTAAAATTTAATTTATATTTAAAATTTTGAAATGTTTATTAGCTTGGGGGTTTTCAGGATTTCAGAATTTTTTTGTATAAGAAAGTGTTATAAGAAATATCATTAGTTAATATTATTAGAGTCAAAATCGAATTGATTTTGACTGTCAAAAGACCTTAAATTTATTACTTACTCTTCTTAATTGAACTTAGCGATTAAAAAAAATGATTTATAGAGCTTAAATTTGTGGATTAACCGTTAAAGTTGTTATCAAATTTTTGTCAACATATTTAATTTTCAATTTCATCTTTGTATTTTTCATTAACTATTATACTCGTACTTATTAGAGTTTACTATTTTTTATTTATTTTTAAATTTTGATGTTCTAATGCTCTTTAAAATATTAAACTGTTAGATAGTCTGATTTGTCAATTATTATTTATTCTGAATCAGAATCTGGAAGACTCCATCCCTAACTTGGAATGGGTGTCCTCCAACGGTCTAAGACACTCGAGAAAGTTCCTCAGAACTTATATGACCGAGAAAAATCAAAGGTTTTCCTTGATTTAAGTAAAAACAATCTTCGGATTGTCACGGGGTTTCTAACAGGACACTGTCTCCTCAACGAACACGTCTGTAGGCTGAAGCTGAGAAGCAACGGCGAATGCAGATTCTCTGGGAAAAATGGGGAAACACCAGAACATTTTACCACTGAGTGCGCCGAGACGACGGCTATTCGTGCCGTGAACTTTGGTACGGCTGATGTCGAGAATGGAGAGCTGGCCTCTGTGGAGCCGTCTCAGATACTGGCTTTTGTTAAACGCTGAGACTGTATGATGAGTTATAACTCGTTATAACTCAAGAAAGGGGAACACACAATAGATCTGTAAGGTCGCGGTGATTAACTCCCCTCCTAAACATTCTACATTCTACATTATACTCGAACTTATTAGAGTTTACTATTTTTTCTTTATTTTTAAATTTTGATGTTATAATGCTCTTTAACATATTAAACTATTAGATAATCTGTTTCGTCAATTATTATTTATTTCAATTCTATTATATGTTTCCAACGACGATGCACCACCCGGTATAGGAAATGAGAGAAAGACTTGAAATTTATGTTGTAGCATTTGTGGTATGATATTAAAAAATTACATTAATTTATCACAATACATCAAAACTTTTTTATACTCAGGAAACCCACATTCCTAACCATCTTACTGGGATCAATAAATAATTAAAACTCAAAATGTTTCAATTGTACGGCTCAAAGATTTTTAATCCAATAGTGATACACAGATATTTTTTTTTTATTTATTACATGTAAGCTTTATTTTTAATTATGTGAATCTTATAAAGCCTCATAATTGTTCTACTTGACAGAAATAACATCCCTTTTTTCTAAGTAAAGAAACTCACTTTTAAATTATAAAAAAGACCTTTATAGCAAATTCCTTTCATAAAGGTAAATAATTACAAAGGTACATTGCCAAAGGGTGTTTTGTTTTGACTGAAGCTTAATAAGAGCGTAATTAAAAAATATCCTTTATTGTCTTAAATGTTAAATCGGATTACATTTAGTAAACCGTGAATTTAATTTGAGAATAATTAGGCTGTTATTTAATTAGATATTTTGTTGTCTCGTAAACATACTTTGAATTTGTGCTTTTCACTATAAATAAGTTACTAGATACGAATAACATTCGGTTGCAAAACTGGCGTTTTACAAAAAAAAATATATTTTAATTTTGTGTGTCGCTATCTATACTAATATATAAAATCCTTAAGTGACTGACATACTGATTAATCACGATCCTGCTCAAACCACCCAACGTAAGAAGCTCAGTTTTGACATACAAGTTGATTCTAGGGTGTAGAGGTTCGATAAGAAGGGATTTTTCGAAATTCCAGTTCCAAGAGGGTGAAACCACCCGTCAAATATTACAATATTTTTTATTTAAAAAACGGTCAAGTTTCCGAAAAAAACGCTTAAACACGTATATTTTATTTTGTTTTTTTATATATTTTAAGATTTTTTCAAAATGTATACAGGGTGTTTCGAAAAATCTGGTCATTGATTAATCACGATCCTGCTTAAAGCGCTTGACGTAAAAAGCTGATTTTTGGAAAACAGATTGACTTTAGGGTGTAGACGTTCCATAAGAAGGGATTTTTCAAAACTCGAATTCTAAGGGGGTGAAACTATCCCTCAAATATTAAAATATTTTTTATTTAAAAACCGGTGAGTTTTTCGGAAAAACTCTTAAACACGTATATTTTATTTTGTTGTTTTACATATTTTAAGATTTTTTATAAATTTATACAGGGTGTTTCATAAGATATGACCATTGAGTAATCACGATTCTGCTTAAACTGCTTGATGTTTAAAGCTGATTTTTGACAAACGGATTGACTGTGGGGTGTAGAGGTTCGATAAGGAGGGGTTTCTCGAATCTCAAATTCCAAGAGGGTGAAAACGCCCCTCAAATATTACAATATTTGTTATTCAAAAAACGGTTAGTCTTTCGGGAAAACGCTTGGACAACCATAATTTATTTGGTTTTTTACATATTTTGAAATTTTTAAAAAATCATACAGGGTGTTCCAAAAAGTTGGGTAATTGATTAACCACGATTCTGGTTAAACTGCTTGAAGTAAAAAGCTTATTTTTGGCAAACGAATTTTTATAAGTTATATAATAATATCGCCATATTGTTTTTTCTCATGCTGACATAAATGTGAGAAAATTTTATCTAGTTTGTATGTTAATGGAAATTCTTGCTTTGCTTTATCATCACCATTACAAATGATTAATTCGACGCGAACGAAGTCGCTGGTACACCCTAGTTTTCATATAAATTTAAACATATTTACAAAATATTGTTACATCTGTGTTGAAAATACCGTAAATACATTGCATAAAATGTACGCATATTCGTACATTTCGAATACTTTGGTTGTGCTAAGGAAAATAAAAATAAAATTCCACAAGAATAAGTACATCTTAAATCCATTTTTCCTAATTCGCATTTCTACCCTGAATCCATCATAAACTTCGATGGAGGTTATAAATCAGCCGAATGCCTACAAATTAATATATCTACTCTCAATTCGATGAGGAATCCACAGAAAGATTATTCGAATATATCGTAAATCAGGACCCGAGAATAAATTGCGCTGTCACTACATGCAGTCTGTTTATTGAAAAATATGGATCAATTTTAATATCGACGTTAGAAAGATCAGTGTTATTTACGGCATCGTTATATACGAAAAGGAGGGTGCCAGGGTTGAGTTTCATAGTAAATAACACGTCTATGCTAAATTTACTACTCCATAAGATTAACTAGATCATGTAATTTACTACATTTAACTTATTACATTTAGTTTTCGAAAAATTACTTTAAAATGATTTAAATAAAAAAAAAAATTGTTGATTTAAATCATTTTTGAACGAATTGAAATAGAGATTTTTTCTATGATTAGTTTAATTAGTAAAATAGCAATAAATTCTATTTCTAAATTCTATTCCACCGATGCGATGCTGTACGAAATAAATTGTTTTGGTTTTAGAAAAAGTCTATAACTATGAGACACGTTATTATTTTATAACATTCAAATACAAAAAATATCAATTTATATAAAAATTATAATTTATATTTATTTAAATTTTACTTGATTATACTCGTATACCATAAAATAACATAATTGCTTTAATTCATTAATGTTTCTATTTAATCAATCTATGTGTCCTATATATTGTCATCTATATTTATTTTTACGATGTTTGCATCTATAGATGAAGCTCTGTATGGTTTTCTTCAGAGTTTACTACCTACAGTGTCGCAGATAGTCAGCACAATATGTGATTTTTTTAATGCTATGCAATATAATATGCAAAAGACCGTTATTTACTATCACAGCGGAGATTATTCTTTTAAAGATCAACTCCTAATATTATGTTAGATATTGTGAAAAAAAACTGAAATTATGTTACCTAGATAGATGGGTAAAATATTCATATTTCATAATTTACATCGCTTAAGTAAATATTTTTTGTTTTTATATTTTATTTTTTCCATAAAGACTATTAATCAGTTAAATAAGTTCAAATTAACATATGACCACTAGGAACCACTAGGTGGCGCACCTCATTCGCCTCGGTTGATTATACGAAAACGGAAAGATGTAGAAACAAAATATGTTATGGGTATATGTGGGGAGGTAATGTGCACAATTTAAAATTATTTTGAAATATACAGGGTGTTTCAAAGTTTTATTTTTTCTTATGGAACACACACACCCGGTATTTTATTTAATTTTTGGATTCTTGGGCCCAAAAAAAGGTATTTATTATAAGGGTTAAATATGTTTAAAATCTTTGGTTTTTGAGATATTTAAAGCTATTTAAATTTGCATGCTACTATAGAATAGACATATCTAATTACATACCTACTATAGAATAGACATACATAATTTACACCCTGTACATTACTTTTCAGAATTAATTCTTGTGCTGAGTCTAAAGGTAGAGAGATAAACTTTACTGGAAAATGTTATTGCTTCCTTAAATTTATACAGGGGCATCAAAAATTGCTGATCAATTTTAAGAATTTATTTTACATAAAAACTTCGTTATTTCAAATACAACACCCTGTATGTTTTATAACAAATCGAAGCAAATTCAAATGCTCTTTGAAACTGTATTGGGCTTTGAAAATAGTTACCGACTGCCACTAGAAAATTGCCATAGCGACACCAGCCATCTTGATTGCAATTTTATTTAAAAATCGCTTTTTATTCAAAATCTGAGCTAGATAGGTATAGGAAACCCTAATATAGTTTGAAAGAGCATTCAAATATGCTTCGGTTTGTTTAAAAAAATAGGGGGTTGTATAGAGTGTTGCATTTAAAATAACGAAGTTTTTATATAAAATAAATCCTTACAATAGATCAGCAATTTTTGATACCCCTGTATAAATTTAAGTATATAATAAAATTATATAAGGATTCTTGCCACTTAACTGCTGATATAGAAATTTAATTCTACGCTGTGTTTGTCATAATGTGGATCAACCTGGTCTCACTACCGGTTTCGGAGCCCTACTCCATTATCAGGTGAGCTTGGGCAGATCCACAAAATGACAACCACAGCTCAGAGATAGTTAATTCCGACTTGTCGGAAAGTGTCAGTTAGATATTAAGTCCCGAACGGGATATAGCGGCCTGCGTGCAAGGGTAGTACTTTCGTACCACCGAGGCGGAACTATGGATAGTAAAAAGATGGTAAAAGGCTTTTTTTCAGGCAAGCCAAAGTATAAAACAGAAAACAAATTTCTTGCAGTAGGTATAGGTATATCATAAAATTATATAAGGATTCTTGCCACTTAACTGCTGATATAGAAATTTAATTCTACGCTGTGTTAGTCATAATATGGACCAACCTGCTCTCACTACCGGTTTCGGAGCCCTACTCCATTATCAGGTGAGCTTGGGCAGATCCACAAAATGACAACCACAGCGCAGAAATAGTTAATTCCGACTTGTCGGAAAGTGTCGGTTAGATATTAAGTGGCAATAATCCTTATATAATTTTATTATATACCTATACCTACTGCAAGAAATTTGTTTTCTATTTTATAATTTGGCTTGCCTGAAAAAAAGCCTTTTACCATCTTTTTACTATCCATAGTTTGGCCTCGGTGGTACGAAAGTACTACCATTGCACGTAGGCCGCTATCTCCCGTTCGGGACTTAATATCTAACCGACACTTTCATTTTCAATATCAGGAAATAAATAAATAAAGATGGCAACTTGACATTTTTTACAGCCGAGCTACCACCTGCATTCCCAGCGGGAAATTTAAATTCCAGTTTGTCAGTCCGGCGACGAATATGTTGCCATGTCTGACAACAATGAACTTAAAAATTGCGGTCGCGATTACGTAACAATAAGTTTAATACAGATATATATACACTTGGAAGATTATGCCATTCTTGGTAAAGCGAATTTGCGGCCACCCTCTAATTATAAATTAACTTTTATTACTATTTTTAAAACTGCTAAATTGTCATTTTTATAAAAATATAGATAGTACTTTAATTTGATATTGAGTAATTTTTAATAGATTATGTGCTCACTATAATAACATAAGAAAACGTTTCGTGTGCCCATCCCTGATAACATCTTAGAATTTTCCTATATGTATCACTCACTCACCGAACGAGAAAATGAAATGTGACTCTCTCGCGATTAAAATAGATTTTTCATACGCCTGACCAATCAGACAGCTTCCCGTCTCCGGTTAATACCGACTATTATTCATACTCTATTGCTGAAAAAAGGTTCTATTACATCGTATAATGTTTAATGGGACATTATAAAATGAATATAAATTTCATAATTTTCTAGATTATGAGACGCAATTTATTATAATCCTTAAACTTATATAAAACCAACCGAAGGAAAGAAATTATTATGCATATTTGCATATTAAAATCAATGATAATTGGTATATATGTTGAACTAGATACTTTTTCCTGTTATAAATTAGTTAATTTGCAATCCATAAAAGCTCTATTTTTTCATACGTTTATGTTCTATTTAAATATACTTTTTGGTAACGAATAAGTGTAATAAATATACGACGCTTTTTTCCAATGAGGTGGCCTGTGGACAACCCGAGCTTCCTGCAACATTATATAATGCTGTTTTGACCAGATATGGTCCGCAATAACTGACTTCTCATTGTTTTTGTACATGTTTTTTGTGCTCGCTAAACCGTATATTTAGAGGACGTTTGGCCATATACGATTTGCTGCATTCACAAGGTACCTGGTAGATGCACTTTTTCTCTTTTTTCAATGATTACGGCCTTGTTTGTGTAAGGACGCTTCTTAGAGTCGATTCAGATTTGAAGACAGTTTTAATATTATAGTTTTTAGCTATTCGCCTGATCTTCTCTGACGTTCCTTTTATATTATGGAATAGTCAAGAGAGCATCCTCCTCAGGTCGATGAACCAATCCAATGAGTCAGTTTTACAAGTTGATTTAATTTTATCTATAGACTTCTCAGAGTTACCGTTCTGAAGCAAATCCGTTAATATTATTTAATTCAACATTAAGTGATGCTTGGCCACTGCATATAGTGTTTGCTCGATGACATAAAGTTTTAATTATTCCTTTCTTAGTTGCGTCAGAATGGTTTGACTGGAAACTTAAATATTGTTCCTTTTGTGTAGGGTTTTTATATACAGAAGTCTTAATAGATCCCTCATTTCTACTAACAAGGACATCTAGAAACGGCAGACAGAGGTCCTTCTCTTTCCTCGTAATAATAAACCAATCGTAAATTTGATGGAATCATTTTGTGAATTAAAATGATTGAGACAGGAGTCCAACTGTCTGAGAGACAGGAGTCAGTCTAACTGTCTGTCGGTTCCATCAAAGGTTCCATTCTATAATTATCCTATTATTATTCTTTACGCGCGTTGGGAGTAAAAATTCAAGGCCTTGAATGACGGTCGCGAGAAGGCCGTGTCGCGCGAGAGGAATAGTGATGGCTGCAGTGTTGCCACAACTACCCTATTCGGGGTAGATCTACCCCTTTGTAAAACAATTTAACCCCGCTATCTCGTGATAATCTACACCGATGAAAAATAAGCTTGTGGCAACACTGTGTAACGATATGTGCTATGCGCGGCTAAGAAAATCACTATAATTAACTTAATATAGTTCCAATCTTGTGTGCTAGGAAGTAAATTTTCATGCATATTTTTATTGATAGGTTTGTAGCTTCTGAATAACGGCATGGGTAAAGTATCTAGCTCATTTGCCAGCTCAGAATTAGAATTTAGAGTTAGTAAGTCGCATTTTCATTGGAGGACACTGTCATATTTATTTCAAACCAATAATCAACGAGAATATTCGTATAATTTAATAAAATTACTGTAAATCACTATAAATAATGAATTGTTTGTAATTGAACTATAATTTCTATATTATTAATCTGGTAAATGATGGACATAAATAATTGTGATTGATTAAAATTTTATTTTAAGATGAAACTTTTCTTGACAACATTCTTAGGCCGGATTCTCACCAAATCGGACCGATCATAATCGTCCTGATCCAGATCGATTCGATTGTGGCCGTTCCGACCGAAATCGATTGAATGTGTTCATCGGATTGCATCGGGACGATTATGGTCAGATTTATTTTAAAGTGGAGATACCTAGTCTCCTCCAAGATGTCGTCAAGTGAAGACGAAGGTGCAGCACTCGCGTGTATAAGACGAAGACGCCGGCGCCGTCACCAGTTTTGGGTACATCCGTACATAGCGGAAAATCAAAACAGAGGTGCTTTCATTTGCGCTCGTGGATTGGTATACCACAACGACAAGTTCAAAGCTATGTACCGCATGTCGAAAGACAGCTTTAACCTCCTATGTAACATGGTGCGGGCGTATATTTCCAAACGAGTTACAAATTACACAAA
>NW_022147507.1:0-5723 GCF_002938485.1 Sitophilus oryzae
TCAGGTGCGGTCTCAATATCGTTAAACTGACCCACAATAGAATTTCCAAATATACCAGCCCGCGACGATCAAAATCGTCTTCGTTGAGTTCTTGTACCAACTGAATTTTGTACGGGTGGAACTTGTGTTTTTATAATATCCTTTGGACACTTGTACGATTCACCCCGGTCTCATTGGCTAATTTTCTTGTACTCAGCGTACTATCCATGGCAACTTGGCCCAGTACGAATACCCCCATAGCTTTATTTACTACAGAATTTTCCCTCTGCGCCTCTTTTTATTCTTAACGGAACCAGTTCCGCGAAATTTACTAACTAACTTGCTACTAACTCGCGACCAATTTTGCCATAAAGGTGTTTGTCAGGATGGCGTTCATTGAATATCTGCACAAACCAATTGCCACATTCATTATTTTTAAAATAAAGTTCGATTATTTTCACTTTTTCTGCAAGTGAGTACACCATAATTGTTAAAAAGTTTAACAATTATTGTATATTGAGAAGAACTTCAACGCACAAGTCACAGAACAACTATCTAGCAACTACCGCACCTGATCGTTCAATATTGTGGCAAGTGAAAAAATGCGTAAATATCTAGAAATAATAAGAAAAAGCAGCAAATTGGTCGAAGAAGTTTATCCTTATCATTTACTCTGATAAATGTTTAAATAAACTTTTTAAATTTCAATCCTTCATATTTTCTCAATGATTCGACCGATTTTCAAAAACGAAGCGGGGGGCCACATGACCCCCTTCCCATTTCAAAAAAGTTGGGGGATGAGACCCCCGCTTAGAGGGCTGAAGATTTTGCAATCATTTTTGGGGCAAAAGTTGTCCCCCTCACAAACAAAATTGACGTGTTTTTGGATTTTGTGAAAAAAAAATTACCCTGGCCGTTATGCCTTGCGGAACGTTTTCGTTGGGCCACCCTGTATAACTGTATTTTCAATAACAGGAATATTTGACCGATAGTTTCTTTGAAAGATATTTTTGTCAAAATTTCGACCACAACATGAACACGACAATAATCAATAAATACGGTCAAAAAATTTCAAAACAATTGCCTAAAAATAAATATAAAATCCTTGCTATAATAAGCTATTGTCGACAAAATTAGAATTGTTCAATAAATATGCACCATTTATATTCTCACACATTCTGTATTTCTATTCGTTAGAAATTAACGTATCGCATATCCATATAATAAGGTATTTTATGGCATCAAACCTCCATATATAGCCATAAATATAATTTATTGCTGTAATTGGAAACATAGAGAAGGTGATTTATATAACCAAAATTCAATGACACCAGTTCAAACCGACGACATAAATGGCCTCATTGACTACATATCCAAACTTTAATTAAACTTCTATTGTATGACAAGTTTAAAGGGCCTGCTTTTAGACTTTAACGAACTAAGAATGTTTTGAAAGGTTATTTGTGGATTACGTAAACGTTAATTTATTATTATAGACATTTTAATTATCACAAAAATTAGTAAATAAAGTTACACTTAAGTAGGATAAAAATAAAAATTTGATGAGTAAAAAAGACATTTTCTTTCTCTTGATATTTTTGTTCAAAATAATTATATACCTTCACAATTTTCAATTATTCTTGTTTCACCCAAAGACAGGCGATAATAGATTTTACCGATCTATGAGTAATAGCATTTTACCTATCAATATATCTTAATAATCGTAAGCATCTAATATAAAAAGTGGTCTTATGAAATTTTATGGAAAACTGAAAATATAATAGAACCATATTTTCTTTGAATAAAATTATTATTTTATATAATAACAATGAAATATTCAACTATTCAGCTCTTTTAGAACCGTAAATGAAAATATACACACAAAATTAAATTTCGATATATCTATAACTATTGATATATCAATATATCGATAATTATCAATATATCGATAATTATCAATATAATCGATACTTATGGAAATTTTATCGATACATCGATAAAGTACGATATATAGCATAGTGTAATATCGGGAAGCTCTATAATATAAAGACTTACAATTAGAGTTAAATTTTACAAAAAAAACATTCGTATGATGTAAAAGAAAATATTTTAATCTGCAAACCACCTATTGACCAACGTACGTATAACAAAATAAACAATAATGCCGATGCGCGACTTAATATCTTACCGCTACTTTACAACAAGTCGTATTTATATACTCTGCGCTGTGCTCGACATTTTGTGGAAACGACCCAAGCTCACCTGATGATGGGGTAGGGCCCCGAAACCGGTAGTGAGAGCAGGTTGATCCACATTATGTCGAACACAGCGTGGAATTAATTTCTATATTAGCAGTTCAAGGCAAGAAACTCTTACTTTACCTAAAAACTGCAAGAAATTTATTTTCCATTATATTGTGATATATCGATAAGTGTCGATATATCTACAGTTACCCATAAATATATCGATAATTTAGAAGTCACCTATTATTATTTGATATAAAATTGCCTTCGCAGGTTTAGAACTAGGCCACCACCAACCATTAAATCGTTTTTTTTTAATTGCCGACGGTTCGACGTGTATTTTCGTCTTTATCTAGGCTATATTTTCAGCCAAAAGGTCCTTATGTCAAAATTAAGGACCTTTTAGCTGAAAATAGCCTTGATAAAGACGAAAATACACGTTGAAACGGCAATTTAAAAAAAGGTTGTTGAATTCCTGGTCCTAAACCTGGGCTGTCCCAAGGAGAAACACAGTATAGGTATGCATTTTTCTGTAAATATAATTTTTAACATCTACGTATACTAAGGGCTGGCAAAGGTTAGTCTTGGCTCGAGATTTCCGTATGTAAGAAGAGTACAATGCGTTTATAATGTACTGAACAAAGACAGGACAGTAAACACGTTGCCAAACGTATGAAATAAACCGAGAAATTGTGCACATCGCTAGAGGGCAGTGGAGGATATAGCAGATTTGTCGCAGTTGACCGGTCGGCCAATCAATACCTCTGTCAGTACTTAAAGTTCTAGGGAAAGGTGTACGTCATGCGTTCAGTTTCACGATTTAATTATGTCTCGTGATACTTTATTTGTTTATTTATTAACGAGTCGTTGTAATTTTCTCTAAATGATGGATTAAATGGATGGATGGATTGTTTACAATTTTTGAATGGAAAAAACAACATTATCGAATTTTTCTTATGTAAACATATTGTAAAATATCCAATCTTGAAAATAAAAAAAAACTTTCAATATCTAAAGTGGTTCTTGAGTGGCCTGTTATGTGTTATAAAGTTGAGTTTTTAAATTATCGCGATTACTGACGTTTTCTCGTTATAAAAAAAATGACAGCCTAACGATATCCTTATAATTCCATTTCAGATGCTCAGAAACATGTCTAATGATTTTATCTAGTTATCTCTTGAAAAAAAAGTCTTTTAAAAATAAGCGGTTTGCGATCGTGATTTTACTTTACTTGAAAGGGAAAGGCGTATCGGCAACGCCGCAACAGCACACGCAACAGTCGCGCGTCGCCTCGGTCGGTCGCATTTCTCTCACTCCGACTTAATAAGATCCCTATGCGATTTACTTCCACACATGTAAATGCCGGCCCAAAAATAACAGTTGCCAGCACGGTATATATGGTCATTATCCATCTATTGCAATTGTCAAAATTTAAATTTACAGCAAAATAACGAAGATACAAACTAAAAAAAACAGTATCTTCAATGTGATCGGTATAAGAAAGCAACTTTTACTCTTAATTTCTCACAAAAACATTTTTGTCATATACTGTGTTTTTCCATTTCATCTGTAACATAAGGACGCAAATCTACGTTATTCGATATATCAATAACTATCGGTAGTTATCGATATATGAGAAAAACCCGATCCCTAGTTTCGATATTTTATGGTTTCGACAAGTTATGATTTATGTGCCTGAATGACATTTGACATAGCATATTACTCTAAATACTGAAAAAAAATCATTGACTATCTAGAACTAAATTACTTGACATCTCTCAAAATCTTACTTAAAAGAAGTTAAGTTGTTATAGAAGTTATAGTTATAGATAATAGAAGTTATAGTTAAATACACAACTTAGAATTTAATATTATTTATTATAAATAGTTAGAATGTGAACTAATTAGTATTAAGAGCTCATACTTGCTGCTGAGTTATAAAACCATGTATATTTTTATACCAATATTGATCGGAAAGTAAGTTTATTAATATCATTCACACTAGACACGCATATGCCATTGTGTGTCGGTCGTATTAGTTAAATACTATTATTACAAAATTTCATATAGCATGAAACAAAGGCTAGTCAGAATGGTTTACTGCTCTCAGATGTCCATACACTAAAACTGCTCTTTAAAGTAATTAATATATTCATTAATTTTTTTAATTCAAAGAATTTATATTTTAAATATAAAATTTGTATCGTCAGATGTAAAATTATGAAAGTCAGGTGAATTGAAATTAATAAATTTTAACAAAGAGTTTTATATCTGTATGCAAATCAGCTAAATATAAATAATAAAGTTATTTAGAATAATAAATAAATAAATAAAATAAACAACTATTATAGCTCAAAATTATCCTACACTACACTTAGTAAACCTAGCTTAACACTATTCTTATTCAAAAAAAGACACATTTAAGAAAAAACAAAAAAGAAAATATAAAACAGACAAATGTATTGTCCATTTACTGAGCAAGGTAAGTCTGAACATGGTAGTAGCATTTACTGATTAAAAAGAAGCCATTTGTCACAAACAATTCATGTAAAATCTGATATATTCCAATATACAGGGTCGCTGATATGTATGAAAACGGTCGATTATTGAGCAAAATATACGAGGCACTGCAAAAAAGTTAAATACAAAAGTTATAGGTTTTTTAAATGCGTATAAGCTAGTAACAAATTTAAGTATATAGGGTCTGTCATGAAGTTATGGCACCTCAAAGATTTATTTTCTTTTAAATAAAATGCCTTGTATATTACTGAGTATTTCAATTTTTCCTTCAATTTTAATTTTAATTGTGCATCGGCCATCTGTAGGTCCTAGAATAAAAAACTTGGGCATTTTGTTATTGCATTTTTGGCTTCCTTTCGGATCACTTTACATAATCCGAAGATATGAATAAATATATTTCGATAGTTTCAGAGATATTAATAAATAAATAAAAAAAAATATATTTTTCAACCATCATTAAAAAAAATATTACAAATACAAGAACTCAAGAACAAATACAAGTCCTGAAATCAAAACTATATTAGGTATTTACTTTAGATGGTATATACTTAATTTTGCTATAAATATCGTAATCTTAAATCATACAGGATGTTCAAAATTCTACGCCAAACTTCCTAAAATATAAAATAATTTTTCTTTGTTTTTTTAAATGGAACACCCTGTATATTATTTTTTTATTAGATGGAGAATTAAAAAATGAACATTTTTTGTATTTAAAGTACTTTTAATTTTTAATGGTTTCGCAGATACACGCAGTATTATTTCATATGGTTCTCTCAACTGTAAAATACGAGAGAAAAATCATTGGGTGGCTTTGATAAAAAATTATTATGGAAAATGCCATATGAAATATAAAACCGCGTATATCTGCGAAACCGTTAAAAATATTGAAATACTCTAAATATAAAAAATGTTCATTTTTTAATTCTCTATACATTGAAAAAATAATATACAAACAATATACATTTACATTCCTTATTA
>NW_022147508.1:0-9657 GCF_002938485.1 Sitophilus oryzae
GAGAATCATCTGTTATGAGACTTTGTTTAAAAAAGCGGTTACCCAAAAAAGGAAAATAAGGGTTTACTAATCGACCACAGTGGCGTTAATCAGCAATAAGAGGTACTCTGGGTACCAGCTCACCAAGGAATAGAAGCAAAAAAAAAGTTGAAAAAGCAAACGATCTAACTAGAAAAGGAGTGAACACTCTTCTGAAGCAGAACCGTTGGGCTTTCCAAGTGGAAACCAACTTAAAGTGGAACTCGAGTACCTGGAAGACTCCATCCATAACTTGGAATGGGAATCCTCCAACGGTCTAAGACACTCGAAGCAATTTCTTGGAACTTACGACCGCGAAAATAGAAAATTTTCCTTGATTTAAATAAGAACAGTCTTCGGAATGCCACGGAGTTTTTAACAGGACACTGTCTCCTCTACGAACACCTCTGTAGATTGAAGCTAAGAAACAATGGCGAATGCAGATTCTGTGGGGAAAATGGGGAAAAACTAGAACACCTCTTCACTGAGTATTTGCGTCTAGCCCCAGCAAGGCAACTATTAATAGCTTTGGTTAGCGTGGTTATTTGGAGGGTGTTAATTCATTGGTTAGTTGGTTATTTAGTGGGGTTGGTTGGTTTTTACTAATTTATATTTGTTTTTTAGATATTCATTAATTTTCTTTATTTGTTTGTAATAAATTTTATAGTACGCCACAGCTGTTCTGTATCCGCTTTTCTCAAAAACTTTAACGTGATTGGTCAAGCTTAATAGTTGCCTTGCTGGGGCTTGACACAAGTTCACTGAGTGCGCCGAGACGACAACCATTCGTGCCATAAACTTTGGAATGACTGATATCGGAGATGGACAACTAGACTCTGTGAAGTCATCTCAGATACTGGCTTTTGTCAAAGCCCCAAGACTATATGAAAAAATGTTTATTATGAAATTATTATTATAACAAATTGTGTGTAGTTTTAATGTGTAAAATGTGAACGTGTGTATGGATTGACTTTAATTGTATATTGTCTGATGAAGCTCGTATGAGCGAAACACGTGTAAGTGTTTAGTTTAATATAAACGTTGAGACCGGCCTTTGAGTCTTTTTTTTTCTTTTTAGCATGAATCCGCATGGTTCCGCTTTGTACTTTGAACCATTTTAAACCATTATTTTAGAACATAAACAACAGTAATCTTGAAATAACATGAATATAATGTGAATAAAACACAAAAACTGCCCAAAACGGATAAGTGAATGAAATAAATTTAAAGTTGAGAATTACTTTTAAGAAGCCTTCGTCAACATGCCAATTAAAAATTACACTAGAATTTGTAAATAGTGCGGTATAGTAAAATACGTAATTTTTAAAAGTACGGTTATCTCTATTATTTGAAACTTAAATCACCAATACTACGATTAAACGGGAACAACAACATTTTTTGTTATACAGGGTCGCTGTTATTTATGGAAGCGGTCTATTATTAGGTAAAATATAGAGGTACCGCAAAAAGTTAATTACAAAAGTTATAGGATTTTTAAATTTCTATTAGCGAGTAATAAATTTAAGTATACAGGGTCGGTTATAAAGTCGTGGCGCATCAATGTTTTATTTTTTTAAATAGAACCCCCTATATATTACAGCATATTTCATTTCTCCCTTCAATTCTAAGCAAAAATCGAAATATACACAATGTACCTCAAGCCAACCGTTTCCGAGTTATTGACTTTTGAACATATCACTTAAACAATTTGATTTAATTAATTTCGATATGTTCAGTTTCATTTAACGATGCTATTTTGCCGAAACTGTGATACTTAATAATATTTGACATTAGTTCTTAAGTTAGCATTAGTTAACATTTCAATTCTTCAATTTATGTAGGTACATTGCGTAAGGAAAATTGAAATATGCAATAATATACAAGGGGTTTCATTAAAAATAAATAAAGTTTGATGTGGCACAACTTTATGACCGACCCTATATACTTAAATTTACTAGTAGCTAATAGGCATTTAAAACCCCATTACAACAGTATCACAGTTTCGGCAGAATGCCTTCATTAAATGAAACTGATCATATGGAAATTAATTAAATCAAATTTTTTAAGTGATATGTTCAAAAGTCAATAACTCGGAATCGGTTGGTTTGAGGTACATTGTGTGTATTTCAATTTTTGATTAGAATTGAAATATGCAATAATATACAGGGGGTTCTATTTAAAAAATAAAACTTTGATGTGCCACGACTTTATGACCGACCCTGTACACTTAAAGTAATATATAACTCGCTAATAGAAATTTAAAAATCCTATAACTTAGTCACTTGCTCAAATTAGGAGATGTTGCCAAACTCATAATTCAGTAGCTGAATTCAACCCAGAAACTGATTGAAAATTATGCAATAGTTTTTCATTATTTTTCTCATTTTATCCCACTGGGCGGTACTTTCAACGAAATTCGCAAATTATCCATGCCGCCTTGTACAAAGCAAGCAGTGGAAGAAATTATTGGCGTCATAATGCCGATATATCGACTATTCACTGAGAGTCTACAATACCCTTGACCATTAGAGCCATTACAATCCTGATTTATACACTACTCACAACAAAAGCGTCGTGAGAATCATCAATTTGTTTAATTTGGCGCTAAATCACTGGAAATAATATACCTACTTAATAAAATTTAAAGAAGCGTAAGCTAACGATGCTTTTTTTCAGGTATCAAAAAGCCAGTTTGTGTGGTTTCTGGGGCTAAATATCTCAGTGACGATGGGTGGACAGATTTGCGAAACCCACTGGATACTGACGTTCCATTTAGGATGTTTAGGGATGAAGGAAGAACATATTTACAGGTACAATTAAAGCAATATATTTGTATATTAGAATTTAATATAATAATAATGGATAGCAATATTTTGATTATTTAGAAAAAAAGTCGTACCTACTACCCGTAAAAGATTTCAATCTTTTCTTCATTATGTTAGCAGTGTTAAAAATACAAAGGCCTTGTTTAGATAAAGAAAATACCTTTGATATCTTAATACTACGGCATAATCTGATATGTTAACATTATTTCCCTATTGCTATATTATTATATTACTATCCATTTCTGGTCACTTCAAAAAATATACAGAGATAACAGAATTGTTATATTGTACCGTAATTATTATTGTAGTGGGTCGGAGAACCAGACTTGAGGATAAAAATGTCTGGAAGAATGATTATGGTCTACTTGATGTGTAGAGAACTATCAACTGACGTTTCCCCAAGTACCATTCAGCAACTCTTCACACCTTGCGTTGCTTTTCGAATAGTTGGATCTCCTTCAAAGTTTCAGAGCAGTAAGAGTATTTTTTGAGATTTCTATCAGTTTTAAATTGAATATTTTCTATTTCCAGATGTTACAGAAGTTGCTTTTATTCCCGAGGCTCATTCTAAACAAGAAAGTACCAGTGGAGATTCTCTGAGTGTTTCGAATATGTTGCTATTGGTATATCATCAGTACTTCTTGGACTAATCTACGTAGCTTCTGTATTTCTGTACCTCCATCTAAAGAAAAAAGTTCATCTAAATCCTCCAATCACTGTAAGGGACTTATTATTATTATTGCACTATGAAACAATATATCAGTAATTCAATATTGTTTTTAGCTCGAAGTGACACTATAGGAGCCATGGAAGAAGGAATAGTTAAAAACAATCCTTTACTCTCTATAACACATCATTTTGGTCCATCTGAGAATGCTTACAGCGACAGTACAAGCTCCGACAATGATGTTACACCAGATCTCATACAACATCACGATGTAAAACTGACAAATATCTAATAGGGTGGTCTATTTTACTTCTGCCAAAATAGATCATCCTGTATTATTTGATGTCGCTAATGCTAATATTTTTTACAGACTCAGATTACATCAGCTATAATTCACTCTCAAAAGAAATCCCGATACGATTATTCCAAATCTTATTCTTCTTCTTCAGAAAGCAGTTATCAAGATTCTTCTAGTTTTGAACGTCTTCCTGAAGAAGACGTTTCGATAGTAGAAACGTTAGATGAAAGATCGGAGAGTACAAGAAGTTTATCTGGAACCGTTAGGAAGAAATTGTACTTTAATCCGGCTTATTTTGAACCACATTTATTAATAGTAAGGCTATTAGAATTAATATAATTTAGCATCTCAGTTAAATACATATTTACTTATAGGCTCCACCTCCAGCAGCTTTGGAATTCCTATCAAAAATTCGAGAGGTTATTGCTATAGCCAAGCAAAAAATGTCCGCCAAACGTTTTCAACCATCTTTGCTTAATATACCAGAAGAAGAATCTCAATATTCTCTTGACCCAAGTTTCGATTTTACTCGACCTTCAAGCAGAATGAGTAGGAAGGGTAGTTTGATAAATTTAAAGCGGGAAAACAGCAGAAGGAAAAGCTGTACTGGTTGTCCAGGTTGTGAACCTGATTATATGCGAGGCAAATTGACGGAGCTTCCTATACTTCCTGCCTGTCAAAACTGTAAGAATTTTAAGAATATTTTCTCAATTTTCCTTTTTTAGTAGTATCTTTCTACATATAATAATTATTTTTGTTTTTAGGTAGCACAAATACAGAGAGCAAACAACGGAGCATCAGAAAATGGCTAGAAGACGTACCTGTTCCGAGACTTGATCAAAACAGTAATGTTATTGAGCCAAAATGATACGCAGTCCCAAAAGGTTACGTTCACCAGCTAGGTCTTTACCAACGGAAAGTATCTCATCAGACAGAGCTCTATCACCGCGCCCGCTTCAGAAACTGCTTTATCAAACAAGAAACCAGTTAGACAAGCAAAACGTAAAGAGAAGGTGATCAAGAAGCCCAAACAACCTCCACCACCTGCACCACCACAAATGAAAAGGGCACAAGAAAGATATTATGATATGGTTCCGGTAGAGAAGGAAAAGGAGCCTCAACTTCCTCCTCCGGATATGATACAAGAAGTAAATGATTCCTTTTATCATCCTCATTTTCAGTTTATTCAACCATTTCCAATTATGGTGTAGCCTCCCTCGCATAGTTAGACACTCTCTTTGTAGTTGGGCCAATTGTTGTCTATTGCGAGTCCAAGTTATCCTTGCTAATATCCTAATATCATGGTCCCATCACAAGTTCGGTCTTCTTCGAGGTCTCTTAATTCCTCGTGGGTACCATGCTTTTAGTTTTATGGTTCATCTGTTGTCCGATCTTCTTGTCAGGTGTCCTGTCCATTGCCACTTGAGGGATTTGATTCTTTGGATGACATCTATTACCTGGGTCTTTTGTATGCACTCGTATGCACTCTATTCTTTTCTTGGTTATTCCCAGCATATTAATAAATAATAATAAACGACGCTTTATTGTACAAAAAGCCAAAATAGCTTCATCGACAAAGCATTTACACAACAAACAAAAGCACAGAAAAAATATACAAATAATAATAAAATATCATACAATACAAATCAATTAAAAAAAAATACGTAATTAAAATTACAAATAAAACATACATGGACATTGCAGAATACAGGCGTATCAATAAAATTTTACAAAAGGAAAATTGTAAATGGATGAAGTCATGTAAGAGTTATAAAGTATTAAATACTAGACCTTTAACCAGTGTGTCAGATGATCAAAATTTAAAATTCAAAAATTGTTCATGATTAAAGATCAACAAAAAATTCGTTTACCGCATATAGGGCTCTCTCCAGTATGTATAATTTCAGAGCTTTGCGAAATGCGGGAAAGAAGGAAAGTGACTTGATATTCAAAGGCAGATGATTGTACATTTTTTGGCATTGTACAGTATTGAGCCTTTAACTAGTTCTGAGCTCGGGGTTGGCAGATAAAGATCGTGCTCCGCATTCCTAAGTGGATAGTTGTGAGATGGCCTTTCCGAAATAGCAGATATGTGCTTGCGGATTAAGCAAACGGATTCAAAAATTAATAAGGAAGGAAGAGTCAGTATTATGAAATTTTTAAAGAAATTCTGGCAGTGATTTCTACTGTTCAGTCCCAATAAATATCGAACTGCTCTCTTTTATTTCGTTCCATTGAGCGTTATGCGACCTGCAGTTTCCTTATAATGCCCGTATCTATATAGGTTTCGCATGCATAAGTAGTACACATTGGTCGAATGTTTTCTTCTTTAGATAGAGTGACATTCTAGATTTGAATATGATTAAGTTTTTTCCATAACTACTCCATGCTTAAGTCCGCTAGAGATCTCGAGCGGCTACACAGCCAAACAACTAACACACATTAGTTGTTCTAAATATATACATACATATATTCTTCTATTACCTGGGACTTTTGTCGTATCCACTCTATTCTTTTACGGTCTCTCTTGATTATTTTCAGCATATTTCGTTCCATTGAGTGTTGTGCGATCTGCAGTTTCCCTATGATGTTTGTTTTAAGTGTCCAGGTTTCGCATGCATAGTTCATGACTGGTAGTAGTGGTAGTACATATTGATTGAATGGTTTCTTCTTTAGATAAAGTGGGATTCTAGATTTGAATATGATTGAGTTTCTTCCATAAGTACTCCATGCTAACTTATGTCTTCTGTTGGTTTCTAGTACTAGTGATCCCGAGCTGTGTATTAGTCTCAAATATATATATATATATATATATATATATATATATATATATATATATATATATATATATATATATATATATATATATATATATATATATATATATATATATATATATATATATATATATATATATATAGCATATATTATATATATATATATATATATATATATATATATATATATAGTTATATAGTTATATATATATATATATATATATATATATACATATATATATATATATTCCTACTATTTCCAGTGTTGCAGTGTTGTTTTATTTATTAGAATGTCTTTTCTTTCCGCTAGTTTGTTGTATATTACTTTAGTATTTGCTAAATTCAATTTGAGACCCACTTTATTTTCTTCTGTATTCCTTCCTTTTAAGTATAAAAGTCATAATATATTAATATATTTTGTTTTTGATAGGCTATCGTCATGGAGAAAGCTGAAGAAACAAGAATTCCTACTTTAACGAAAAAAGCAGATGAATGCAGTCATAAACGAGTTGACAGTACATAAACACATGCTACAAGCAGCTAATAGGGTTTTGGCAAAGAAAATTAGTACTGGATATGACACAGATAGCTTAGAAAGAAATAATCACAAAGGTATATTTCTAAATCTTAAAAGAATAAACTAAAAATTCTAAATTTTAATTTTATTAGGGTATTCAACTCCTTCAGAATATGCTGAAGTTTCCTCTTCTCAACCTAGTCCAAGTCTAAGTACTGCTCTACCAGTGGATGAAGAAATTACAATTCAGAACGCCATACTTAATAAAAATACTGGCAATATGACGTTGTCAAAACTAAATATGGATTTCCTAAACGAAGATGATCATGATTACGAATTGGTCGTGATGAAACGTGGTACTATGCTTAATGGAGACTTGTATACATTTCCTGAATTGCTCCAGAATAATAATGGCTACAGCTTGGTCAGCGAGGTGTATGTTAACAATGGATACAACTACGGTAGTAATCCTTCCACGGCGACAAACTCCAATTCTTCAACCTTGGAAAAAAGAGCTTTGAAGATTAGATATGATGGTGGTAGTGAAAAGCCAGGAAAATTGCTTATAGAAGTAGAAGACTGTTTGGACCATTATATTCCAATAAACGATTCTGATGAGTTCGAACCTGATACTTTTAGACCGTCCGAATAAGCATGCAGATAAGAAAACCCTTTGTCATGAGGATTCTTTGAGAGACCTAATCAAATCCTACTCAAAACTAACGGCAGTTTTATATGCGAGATAAACAATGTAAATATGGATGATTCCGGGAAGAGTAATTTTAAAAGAGAGTTTGGAAGTTTGAGGGAGATGTTTGAGGAGAAAAGAAAGCAAGCCAGGGAACACGAGCAGTTTCACTTGGATTCTGGTGATACGGATAGTGAAGGGAGACTTCTAACTTTAGAAGAAAGACACTTAAAAAGACAGAGAATTAAAACAACATCGTCAGGACCCACAGTTCAACCCGATGTTATTCCTCCTCCTCCTCACGATGGTTCTCCTATATATCAGCGTCCAAAACCTCCAAGAAAAGTGATAAATGCAGGAACTAAAGAGAATCCTTCAGGAAAACCTCCAATTCTTCCAAAAAACTCCATTGACAGGAGTGCCGACTTCAAGAATAGAATGCACATCGCTCAAGTTGACACTCCTGATACTGACGTCGAGTACAAACTTTGCGTTCTTCAGAAATCGAAAACTGGCAACATTACTGATTTGATCCAAACGGAAGATATAATTTTGAAGAAGAACCACCAAGACCAGTTCGTTTTACATTCAAAAATAAACCATTCGGGCTATCAGGTGCCTTTGAAATTGTCTAAGTTTCCTAAAGATAAGTACGGGTCTTTGGAGGTCTTCTTGAACAAAAAGAACCAAAAGAAATCGTGGAAAGGTACGATGAAACCTGATGATTCCGGATACTTAAGTACAGATTCTAGTGAGTATAAAATAAAGAAGTCAATGGAAAGGAGATCTTCGTTGGAGCTGAATGGTAGCGAAACTGATGAGAGTCTGGGCGATGGTCACAGTGAATCAGGAGCTGAAAGTGTAGAAACACATTCTGTTTGGTTTTCCAGGATATCAGATAGAAATTATTCGGTTTCTATGGACAGTGGAGTGATAAATGTCGATGACGGAAACAATACAAGTGATTCGGAGACGGTAAGCTACACGACGGTAGTTCCTGTGTCTTCCAACAGTAGTTCGTTAATACTTAAGTAAATTTAACAAATTACTACATGATAATGTAGTGAAATAATATCTATCTATAAATCATACCAAATAAACTTTAAGTCACGTGATTAAGCTTGACTGACACAGCGTTGCCCACTTTTACATATTTTCTTTTAATCAAAATATTTTAGGAAACAAAAATCAACTAATTATAAATATATAAACAGTTATTATTTACATCAACAAAACTCATCTCCTTAACATCACTTAAAGGACCATTATTACAGCCTTCCCGTTAAAAATGTTCTAATAAGGTTGCGATGAGGTTATTGCAACGGTTGTTAAGCTGCTTTGGCATATTGTACATTTTGTACTACAAGCGGTTCTAAAAAGAACAATATTCGACTACCAGAGATCTGCTAGTAAAAAAAATTAAGCTTGAAATATCACAACACGATTCGCTTAAACCAAAAACTAGTAATACAAAACTAAAGTATCAAAACGAATCAAAATGTCAGGAAATAAATAAATAAATTTGGCAACTTGTCATTTTTTACAGCAGATCTACCACCTGAATGACCAGCGGGAAATTTTAATTCCAGTTAGGCAACTTGGCGCCGAATATATCCATGGTTGGCAACAATGAATTTAATAATCGCGCTCTCGATGACGTAACTAAAAGTTTATTTGGTATCGTTTATATATTGCTAGTCCAAATAGCAAAATATTTTTTATTCTCATTTAATATATATGTACAAGTAGCAATAATGTCGTCGCACACGTTAAAATATTTTTTAGTTAAGTTTATACCAAAACTATTAAAACTAAGTGCAATAATTGTAAATTTGTGATATAGTTAATGGCCGGAGGTGCAATACAA
>NW_022147508.1:12938-63083 GCF_002938485.1 Sitophilus oryzae
ATCGGTATTGCTTCGTTCAGTTTACGTATTGCTCTTAAATTTAAAAAACGTATTTTTTTGCTTCCTCTAAATTTAATTTGCTCTACCTATGTTACCATGTTATCATGATACTGTTTTCAACTGGAATTTTTAAAAATTCTCCACCAATTAATTTCAAAATTTAAAAAAAATTACAAAATTCTATTTTTTAACAAAAAATCTTACTTAACACATATTTCTCTGGTCGAAATATACCACCCCTAAATTAGTTGCACTTATTTAAGACACTGTATAAATATAGAGGCTTTCACAAAACCCCTTCAAAGCAATTAGTTTATTTTTGATAAATATCATCTAATTTAATAATATTAAATTTGCAAGTAAAATATAAACAAAATAAGCAAAAAACCTGACTGGGTATCTGGTTAGCTTCGCCTGCATTAAGTAGTGAATCGAATTTTCTACTAGCGAAAACAGTCTTTCTCGGCAAAGCTTTAATTATCTGTTAGTTTAAATTTCGCATCTTGTTCTCTCGCGACAATTTCCGAGCGCAGAAATACTCTCCGTTGTTAGAAATTTCAGACGAAAGAAATGCCACTTAAAAATTCCAATCTTTTCTATTATTTCTTCATTTAAATTAAACAATTCAATTAATGCATAGAATAAATAATTTCAAGTGCGAATAATTCCAGCAGCTTAGAATTTTTAAATTGTTTAATAACCGCTAAATAAAAACAAATATTTGTTTTATTTAGCGGTTCTCTACTAATACATAAAGTTTTCTAACTAAAAAAACAACACTTGGCGTTTAAAGTGATCGTCTTTCTTCAACGTTACATTAACAACGTTTCAATAACCTGGTAGTAATAATTGTTAATTTGAAATTTAATTTTATGTACTGACGGTTTACCAAAACATCAACGATTTTAATAGACGTGTAAGCTAAAAAATTGCAGTGTTCGTAAATTACTTTTAATCAAATTAAATAATGTTCTTTATTTTCTTCGTTTTTTGCTTCTGATGGCGGGGAAAATATACCCATTAAAACACTGCATTTCTTGTAGGTTGTTTCAGCAAGCTATTTGGGGAACATTTCGAGAAGAAAAAATGGAGTTGACCAAATGAAGGTTCTCTAGCTACACAAGATTGACAGGGATGGAGAACAATGAGGAGATGAACAAATATCAAAACTACTCGAAATACAGGCCATAATGCCATGAGTTCCAACACCACAAAACATTTCTGTCAACTGTCTAGGTAAATTTTCTTTAAGACCTAGTATCAGAATACATGATTTCAAATATTAAAGCAAGAAAATCTTTCATAAATTAACTATATATACAGGGACCGGCAAAAGTGTGTTGCGCATCTGTAGCTCCTAAAATAACAAAAATGGTGCCAGAGGCAAAAAAAATATTTAAGACGCTAATAAATACAAAAAAATTATAAAAGGTGAATCAGAAATTTTAGTATTATGTCGAAAATCAAAATCTTTTGAAATACCAATGTTCCATTGGATATTCAGATATGCATTAGTGGTTTATTATACAAGTAGATACATTTAATGCAACTGAATTGATGCTATACACATTAAATTATGAGAGGATTACTAAAATGTGTTTACATATTAAGAATGTTTTAAGTAAAATACAAAAACTATGTATCTTATAATTATCAAAATATATACGGGTTCCGGCAATAGTATGTCGGGAATCTATATCACCTGAAATAAGAAACTTGGGAATTATGTTTAAGTGTAAACCTAACGTATGTATTAGTATATATTGGGTGGCTCAAAAAAAGCGTGAGTGGACCAGGATGATTTTTTTTAAATGGAGCACCTTGTATATTATTGCATTTTTGGCTTCCTTTCAGATCACTTTACATAATCCTAATATATGAGTAAATATATTTCGATAGTTTCAGAGATATAAATAAATAAATAAAAAATATACATTTTTCAGTCTTCCTTAATTTTTTTTAAATACAAGAACTGTCCTGAAACCAAAACTATAGTAGGTATTTATTATCTGTACTTACTTTGCTATAAATATGGTAATCGTAAATCATACAGAATGATCCAAATTCTACGCCAAATTTTCTAAAATATAAAATAATTTTTCTTGTTTTTTTTTTAAATGGAACCTGTATATTATTTTTTCAACAGAATTAAAAAATTAACATTTATTGTATTTAGAGTATTTTTAAATTTTTAACGGTTTCGCAGATATTCGCGGTTTTAAATTTCATATGGCATTTTCCACAGAAATTTTTTATCAAAAACCTACACAATGATCTCTCGTATTTTACTTTTGAAAGAGCCATATGAAATAATACGGCGTCTATCTGCGAAACCATTCAAAAATTTTGAAATACTTTAAATGCAAAAATTGTTCATTTTTTAGCTCTCCATCTATTGATAAAATAGTATACAGGGTGTTCTATTTAAAAAAAAACGAAGAAAAGTTATTTTATATTTTAGAAAGTTTGGCGTAGAGTTTTGAACACCTGTATGATTTAAAATTACGATATTTATAGCAAAGTAAGTATAGACTATATAAAGTAAAAGTTTTTTTATTCTAGGAGTTACCGAGCTACAGATACTCCACGCACTTTTGCCGGACCCTGTATATGTAGCACTTGGCTGAAAAACAACATTTGCAATAGAAAGAAATGCAAAAATGTCTTCCACAAAAAATATTTTTTCATATTTGGCAAAATCTATCAAATCTATAGTGGGTATAGCACAAAATCCATTTAACGGGTAAACCAGTCGAAAAATATTTTGATTAATTCACAGCATAACGTTTTTATCAGCAAGGAAAAAGTGGCACACAAATAATCCCCAATATATATCGAAACCCTACCTAACCCTCCAAAACATTTTCCATCATCAGACGCCCGAATGACGAAATACTTTTTTTCCCTTTCCTTTTACACCTGTCTAGGTTCGACGTGGATGGAGCAGAAAATCAGAATCCCGGTTGCCATGACAACCGGTTCTTTCGTCATACGACCGTCGGTATTTCCCCCCAGCCCAGCCCTCCACACCTTGTCCGTGTCTATCCTTACCCTCCTCCCACCCATCATTCCTCCGATATAGGAACAAAAGTAAACAAAAGAAAAGCGAAAGTTTCGTTTTTGTTCCGCGGTGATATCTGAAGCCTTGTTTCACGCGAGAGGCCGTTTTTGTCGAAGGCGGCTTTGTATTTAAGGAACAAGCGAGGATCGGGAAGACTTAGAGCCGGAAAGGAATCAGAGCAATCGAGTAGGCGACGTGAAAATTTGGCTTTAGTGACATGGAAAATTCAGTTTAGAAGTCGATAGAGAGATTTTCTTTCTAGTACGATAAAATTTATAAAATTAAGTAATAATGACCTTACTTTGATTATTAGATACTCTATTTTAGATAATAATAATATTTCATACTTAAGAATCAACGTCACACAGAAAAATAAACATACCGGGTACGTCTCAAAAGTGGCTGACACCTTAACTTTTTTTATTTTTTCATATAAAAATACGAGATTTGGTATATTAGTATATTCAAATTCAAATTCAAATTCAAATTTCTTTATTAGACCCCATTAAGTTTTACAGAATAATATTAGTATTAATAAATGTGTGTCTAAAGGGATCGCACCGCGATTAAAAAACCGATACAATGGCACAAAGTGCCAGAGTGGTGCGACCCCAAATACAAAATAGAAATAAATTAAATTATAAAAATAAACAAAATTAAAATTATATAAAAAAAGTGAAAATATAATTTTATCAGGGACGAGCGGAGATAAGCAGAGAGGCACAATGAAACAGTGTAAAAACCGGAACAGCAACCAATGACGGGCATATCAGAAGAACAAGATCTCACAAATCAGTGGAAGAAATTATAATATTTACGAATTTAGTAAATCATTTTTAATTTGTTTTTTATAATCTGTAAATGATTGAAATTTAAAGTTATTAGAAATATTATTCCACAAATGTGGCGCCATGAAACTGAAAGATTTTTGGAAGTTAGCTGTTTGGTGTTGAGGAATTTTAAAATAATGCACTTGTCTAGTCGAATGATCATGGTCAACGTAGTGAAACAATGAGAACAAATAGGGAGGCTGCTCTGTAGTTAAAATTCGATAAATGAATGTCATTAAATAAAATTGTCGTCTGTTAGTCATGGATAAAATATATAAATTTTTAAGATGTGGCGTTATATGATCTCTAAAAGGAATGTTAAAAGAAAACCGTAGACACGAGTTTTGAAGTATTTGGATTTTTCTAGAGAATCTAGCGTTTATGGATGTACCATAAACAACATCGCCATAATCAAATAAAGATAAAATAAGTGTGTCACATAATTGATACTTAGTCTTTGATGGTATATATTTCTTAAGAGACGAAAAATTCTTCAACCGTATATAAGCAGCCTTTAATTTAGTAGTTATATGTGCCTGAAAAGAAAGCTTCGCATCACAATAGACTCCAAGATTTTTAGTCTCTGTAACAATGGGTATCGCAACATTATCTATATGGATATTCGTTACCAGCCGTATTTGTAATTTTGTTTATATCAGTACCAAATACTATAACACAAGATTTACCGGCATTTAATTTCAAATTATGATCCAGTGCATATTTATTAATTTTATTAAGATCGTCGTTAAAATTTAACTGAAATTGTGCCAAATTATTAGTATCTATCTTGCAATAAATTTGAGAATCATCTGCATATTGCTACCATGCAATTTAGAAAACTGTAATTCCTTATCCATATCAGCTACATATAACGAAAATAAAAATGGCCCCAGAATAGATCCCTGAGGAACCCCAGAAATCATAGGAATATAACTAGATTTTTGTTTTAAACTTCCCCGTTTCATGACAACACAATGTGATCTATCTTTTAAAAGGTTTTTTATCAATTCTAAAGAGCCGTCTGAAAATCCAAAATACTGTAATTTTACTAGGGGCTATGAATGGTCTAGAGTATCAAATGCTTTACTAAAGTCTAATAAGCTGAGACACGTCATATTTTTATTTTCTTGATTTGTTCTAATATCATTAACCAGCTTCAGTAAAGAAGTGGTAGTGCTGTAGATTTTACGAAAACCAGAATGGGATTCAGGTATTAGTTTATTTGAATCTACAAATGAAACAATTTGATTATGTAGATGTTTTTCTATAATGTTAGAAATTGCTGGCAAAATACTCACGGGTCTGAGATCGTTGTTATTTAAAGGTTTGGAAATTTTACAGATAGGTGTTATAATAGCTTTTTTCCATATTTCGGGATAGACATTATCTAAAATAGAAGTATTAATTATATTTATTACCACTTTTCCACAGTAAGGCATGCACAGCTTTAGTGCTTTAATTGATAAATCATCTTCACCGAGGGCATTAGACCGAATAGAATTTAATATTTGATGTAACGATACCTCATCTATTAGTTTGAAATTTAGAACATTATTCCCTATTTTTTCATGCTTATTTTGTCTATAAAAATTTATTTTTTTATTTGACATAATTTTTATATGACATAAATTAGGATTGATGACGTATTTAATACGTGTTTTTGATCACTTCCTGTTTCACCGGAAATGACTACAACTTTTGTTATTTAAATGGCAATTTAAGGGACATATGATATGCTATTCTATTCAAGGTGCCATTTTCTATCGAATAAAGTAGAAAAATACCGAGGTTGCCATTTAAAAATCAATAATTGTAGTCATTTTTGGTGAAACAGGAAGCGACCAAAAACAATTGAATATGTTAATCAATCCTAATTTATAACATATACTAACATACCAAATCTTGTTTTTTTTATCTGAAAAAATAAAAAGTTATAGGGGGGTGAGCCACTTTTGAGACACACCCGGTATACAAGGAGATACATTGTTCAGAAATACTTCCATGTGAAGTTCCCTATTTGAAAATTTCCTTTCAATTATTTTAACGAGGTATGTTCGCAATGCTAGCATACATTTTGTAAATATTTTCACAAATATACAGGGGTGAGTCTTAAATAAGTGCAAATATTTTCAGGGCTGGTAGATCTTGGTAAAATAAATATGATTTTTTTCTGCCGTTTTTCAAAGCTACAAAATAAGCAAGATATATTTAACGTAAAAAATTTGAAAAAAGGAATTAATTTTCCTTAACATTTTAAAAAGCACTGGATTTTTCCTCTTTCATCAATTTTAATTTACTACCTATATTGCCATATTATGAAGATATTATATTGTTTAACTGATTTTTTTTTAATTTCCAAGTAAATTTTAGAAAAATACAAAATAACATAGAAGAAATTAAAATAAAAATACTAAAAGTAATGCGAACACAATCATGTTCCGATTTCATTAAAACTTTTAATTAATATGAGTTTTTCTTTTACAACAAAACAGGCTTAAATATCTCAACTTTTTGCATCGATAAAAATAATTACATTATCAGAATTTAAGGCGAGGTAAAACCTTGTAACGGTAACGGCTTTAGGTTATTTTTTAATTTTTAATCTCCTTTTGGCGGAGATTTTATCGCCAACGAACATTTCCTCCCGAATTTCCTCCACCTCAACCGTGGAGGCTTTTAAAACCTTCCTTAAAACCTCAACTAAATACATCTATTTAAAAATGTGGTTCGTTTCCTTTTCCTCGCGGTTACTTTTACTTTGAAAAGAAATCTTTACGAGACTTTTTCTAAGTTACATCTAAATTTATTTTATATTTTTCTATAGGTAGTTAATATATTTATATGGACATAAAAAACTGTTAAAAGTTTTTTCATTATGCCGTCAAATTATAGTAATTTACTTTCAACTTTGACTATTATAAAATTATAGCTGCTCTAATAGAAGTTCTGCTAGTAAAAAATTTTAAGCTGAAAATATCACAACACAATTCATTTAAATCAAAAACTCATAATACCAAACTAAAGTGTCAAAACGAATGACAATGTCAGGAAATAATAAATAAATGTGGCAACTTGACATTTTTTACAGCAGAGCTACCACCTGAATCCCCAGCGGGAAATTTAAATTCCAGTTTTTAGCCCGGCGCCGAATATGTCTTTGGTTGGCAACAATGAATTTAAAAAACGCGTCCTCGATTATGTAACTAAAAGTTTAATTGGTATCAAATATATCTACTTATCTATTGTCTATTGCAGAACTTGATAACTTGAGTTAATGTATTTTTAACATTCTTTTATTAACTTTACATTTTTCACTTCTTCTTCGGTTTTCTTTGAAACAATAAAAGAATGAATGGGTTCTGTCAAATCTCCGTAATATAATTTAGTAGCATACAATAGTGCAGAAAATTATGCAATAAAGAATACGTATATGTATGTTACAATGCAATCAATATGTTAGTAATCTATTATAATAAAATATAATGCAATCAGTATTGTAGTTGGGTCCATTGTTGTCTATTGTTGGCTATGAGGGCCTAAATTATCCCTGGTAATTTCCTTATATCATGGTACTATCTCAGATTCGGTCTTCTTCTAGGTCTCGTAATTCCTCGTTGGTACCATGCTATAATTTTTTTGGTTCTATTTCTATTGCCTATTCTTCTTGCTAGGTGTCCTGCCGTAACCACCGTACCAATAACAAGGCCGGAGAGCTGTGACGTAAAAATCTCGTGACGTTGATAATTACACGATAAAAGTTCAAATTGTGGATCTTTTTTCACTCAGCAGATATATTTCGAGGTTTTAAAATGTCTTTTTCCGAGTTTTTAAAAATATTATAGTATATAAAAATAGTTTTAATATAATACGGAAAAAATCATACCAGTCAATAAATGTTTATCTCTCACGTTTTGTCAATCAAATTTAATAAAGGAATATTTTAAGTTACAATAGTGTATAATATGAGAAAAAAACAATAAAAAAATGGATATTTTTATAGTATATATTATGTATTTCATCGATATTTTACGCCCCCTACTCAGGTGTATTGCCGCAGTTGACAGTCATCGATTTATCGGTAGGTGTTTGGACGTGGTAATTATAATCGATAATAGAAGGGCGAAAAAAGTTCTATTTAAAGTTCTATTCAGAAAAAGTAGCTGGTGGTCAGTACAGTATTTGTGTTCGACATTTATATGAAGGCGAAAAGAAACTAAGGATTCAATCATTAATGTCCCTAAAATCTACTTGTTTTGTGTGTGGTTCTATAAAAATCGATACTTTTTATGATTTTACGATGACAATACCTTGTCTAAAGAAATACCACGCGATACAAGTACCATATCGAATCAGATTGGTTTAACATCGACATTATTATTTCTGAACAAGATATCGAAAGTGTGAAGGAAGAAAGGCCTGTTATTACTTATTTAGAAGGATATTGCTGTTATATTGTTTTAAAGGAAATTAAATGCGATACATGTAAGAATAATTTAACATTTTCAGACAACACTGATATTGAACAAAATTCACTTATAAAAAACCTTACTAAAGGCAGTCTTGGGTTTCCAAAAGATGAAATAACTAATATAGTTTTATTTGAATATATAATTTTTAACAAAGTTTTGCGAAGCCATGAGGAGATTACATTAGAAGTAATAACACCATTATTAAAATTTCCGTAATGTACTATTTATAATGCTAAGTTATTGTAAAAATTGTCATAAATTATATTTGAAATACACGTCTGAAAAACTACTGTTATTTCCTTTTCCAAGTCTATCACGTTTTTAGTGATAGACTTGGAAAAGGAAATAAAAGAAACTTAGACACACTTACAGCATAAATAAATACAATGACGATGGATAATGTGAGATGGGATATCAATCTGATGTTTTTTAAATTTTATGTTTAATTATTATTTATTAAAAATTCGGTGCAATTAAAGTTTATATCCATTATATACGTATAAAGTGTATCAAATGCAATCAAAGTTTAGGCCTCCAGTTGATGACGTCACGAATAAGCTGTCCGGCCTTGTTATTACGGTGGTTACGGTCCTGCCCATTGCCATTTGGAAGATTTGACTCTGTGGATGCCATCTAATCCCTGGGTCTTCTGTCGGATCCACTCTATTCCTTTACGGTTTCTTTTAGTTATTCCCGGCATATTTTGTTCCATTGAGCCTTGTGCGACCTGCAGTTTCCTTACGATGTCTATTTTAAGTGTACAGGTTTTATGCATAGGTTATGACTAGTACCCAAGCAGCATTTGGACGTCGGGACAACGTTGTGTCACGCGACCAAACGTCGGGGCGCAACGTCGGCACAACCTCGTGCCAACCCTAGTCTGCACTAGTTTGGAGAATCATTTTTGGGTCGAAACGACGTTGGATACCGACGTTGGCTAGAAGCCTAATTTAGTACAAACTGCAACGTTGTTTAAAATCCTAATTCACAGAAATACAAAACTAATATGGCGTCTAAGTCGCGTTTTATATTAAATTGGGATAATTATAGTAAAAATATTATTTTTACGATTTAGTTAGAGACATATGTCAGATGGCAGTGAAGGAAAACAAAAGAAAAGTATTTAAGTGTGGAGGATGTTTGAAGATCATAATTAGTGAAACGCTTTAACCGACTCTGTAACTCGATACCCAAGGCAAAAAAGTTAAACGCCAACAACTTTATTGATAAATGTATTGTTTCTACTTTGAAAAATACTAATGGGCCTTAAAATTAAAGAAGTTTTAAAAATTTTCTTGAATTTTTTTTTAGTAAAATGAAAATAATTTATTCGCAGTCGAAAAAATTGTTTCCGCGTGTTTTTTAGGGTCAAATATTTCAAGTTAATGGATTCAAAAAGCAGGAATTGCTATTTTAGGAACGAAATATTTTCTTATTTAACAACATGGCGGTTTTCACTTTGTTGTTTTGGAGATTAAGATGGAGTAGTTCGAGTAGTCGCATACTGGACTAATAAAGTCGCAGTTCGGCCTTAACAGGTAGTATACTAGTCGCAAGATTGCCTAATTTAGTCATCCTAGAATCTAGCTTGTGCCGCCCTCTATAATCTAAATAAACGAGGGAGTGGATAAACTATCGGTAATATATGTCGATATATATTTAAATTTAGTTTTTTATGTACCTTTCTTATGTCCCATTTTAATTAAGTTTTTTTTATAAAAACAAAAACAGCACTGAACTGTCTGACTGAACAGAACAATGAAGTGAAAATTTAAGATTTAAGGTTATGGTTCAATACAGTTGCATAAAGGTAGTGACTCGACGTCCTACCAACGTAAGAATAAGGAAATCTAAACAACGTTGGAATTAGTAAAACAGACGACGTTTGCATAACGTTGGAATAGGTCCTGAAACTGACGTCGGAAAACTTTATATTGTCCAACGTTGTAACTACGTTGTCCGAATCACCTAAAGATCACTTAAGCAAAAAAGGTTACAAAGACAACGTTTATTCGACGTCGCAGAAGCTTCCTACTTTGCTGTAGTACTAGTCCAACGTCGGCACAACGTTATAAAAACGTTTAAATTTATTTTAATACCCAAGGTAGGGAGCTAACTATTTTTTGTAACTAATCCAACGTTGTGATTAGTAAACATGTGGTCGCAAGTCGTGAAAATGCTACTTGGGTAGTGCACAATGGTCGAATGTTTTCTTCTTTAGATAGAGTGGCATTCTAGATTTGGATATGATTGAGTTTCCTTTACAAGTACTGCATGATAACTTAATTCTTCTGTTGATTTCTGGTAGTAGAGATCCCGAGCTGTGTATTAGTTGACTCAAATATATATATTCTTCTACTATTTCCAGTGTTGTGTTATTTATTAGAATGTTTTTTCTTTCCCCTGCCTAGTTTTTGTTAAATTCACTTTTAAACCTTCTTTATTGCTAGCTGTATTTAGTTCATTAATTTGTGCATGTAGTTCTTCAGAACTATTGGCAATTAGGACCATATCATCAGAGAATCTTAGATAATTAAGATATTCTCCATCAATTTTTAATCCTTTTTAGTCCAGTCCATTTGAAAATCAAACAGTAGAAGTATATAAAAAGTAGCGGTATTATTTTTAAATTATGTAAAAAATAAAACCAAATGTTTTTAACTAAACCAGAAACTCAATTAGATATAATTAACAAATTCCTGAAAACATAATGACTATAATTCATCAAATTTATTAATAATCCACTCCAGCCAGATAGACATTAACTCAATCTGTGACAAAGCAATCCTCGAAAGGGCAAGGGTTCGAAAACTGTATTATTTATTTCGATGTCGGCATTCCCGCTATTTAAACGGGAAGACAAACGACGAAACGAGGGTAAGTTTGCATTATCAGACAAGTCAGATGGTCCGTTTAGGAGCGAAAGTATCAATCTGGGAAAGGAAAAGTTTGGAACGTTGTCCATTAGGAAAGTAACGGTTGGGAAAGGCGACAGTAAAATTCCAAGCACCGTTAATTTGATAGAAAGAGTTCTGGAAAGGGATAAAGACCGTTTTTTGCTGATAATGAGAAGATAGTCTCACGTTAGAGCTGAAAGAAATAAAGTGGATGAATGGTCAAGATCAGTCCAAGTCAAGTTGGTAACTCTGAGAAATCCCCTGACAAGATTATTTTGAATTACAAGCCATACTCATTGATATGTTAGCCTCTGGAAGATGTCCCTCCTTTTGGCAATTCCAAATATAAACGGAACATCAGAAAATATTAGGCAAATAGCCAAAAAATATAACGTTGCGACAAAGATTAGAATGATCATTGGCGGAAACAGTATTGGGAGAATTGTCAGCTCAGGAGCTTGGAACACCAACAAAAAGAAAATTTAACTCCTCCAACTCCCACTGGAGAACATACCAAGAATACAACTTTGAGGAGCATTTTACTGTAGTATTATGCCATAAAAGTATGGCCATACAATAACGTGGTATACTGATACTTAAGAAAATCGAAGCAGAAACAGTTACTTGAACAGAAAATTAAATATTCCGAACCAATAGGCACATCTCCTAGAATCTTTCAGGCAGGAATCTACGCTATCGAAAGATGCGTACAAATTATACTAGATATGAACTGTGGGAACAAGAAATAGCCATTTTATCCGATACTCAAGTACTACAGTATTAAAAGAGATGATCAACTCAGTAACCATCAATTCAAAGTGGGTCAAAGATTACTATAGAAAAGCTGAACAAATTAGACAAAGAAAATAAACTTCTCCTACTCTGGGTGCCAGCCCCCCAAAGGATAGAAGATAATGAAAAATCAAACGATCTAGCTAGACGAGGAACAGAGCCGTTCTGCTTCCCAATTGGGAACCGACTTAGAACCTCAAGAACCTGGAAGACTCCATCCGTAACCTGGAATGGGAATCCTCCAACAGTTTCAGACGCTCGAAGAAATTTCTCAGAATTTACGACCGAGAAAAATCTAATATTTTCCATGATTTAAATAAGAACAATCTTCGGATTGTCACGGGGTTTTTAAAATAATAAAAAAAATTTCCCTCCCATAAAAAATTTTCCCTGCCATAAAAAACATATTCCTCCCATAAAAAAATTTTCCCTCCCATAAAAAAAATGTCCCTCCATCTACAATCTAACATGTAAACTGTTTTTAAAAATGAAATTACTCAAGATTACTTAAGAAGTTTCTTAACAAAAACAATCCCGAAAACATGGAAGCAAGAGACGGTATGCATCTATCGAGTTGTACAGTAGGGAAACAAAACGTAATCATTTAATCCATTTTTTACAAAGATAATCATTGTTAAAATATACATGAACAACGTACAAACGTACAACGTAACAAATGTAAAAAGACAAAGTCGTTCCTTCCCTTATTTAGCAACTTTAAAACATCTTAATCTACTTAAATTACATTACAACTTGAAATCTTTTTCCATAATGAACCATTTTATTCAGACAATAACACAATCTTATTATACTTCTGCAGCCTACCGTGTTTTTTAAACAAAATAGCCATTGATATCAGTATGAACAATGCTTTACAGGCTCACTTTTTATAACTTCCTTTGTTTTATTACATTTTCAGTCCTTCCTCTTGAAGAAGGATTCTCCAAAGGTGGCTTTTTATAGCCGCTCGGCTGTACTCAATTACTCCATTTAGTTTGTTTATTTTTATTTTATTCAAATTGTAATGAAGCATCGTCCAAAATGTCCTTTTCTCTCTGGAAAAGCTACTCAATTCCCATCTGCGTGGCAATATTTAGATTTTATCGCAAATGTAAAAATATATTATTTACATTAAGTAAACTAGCTAATTGATTTTTTGACGTTAAATTTAATGGTATACGTATATGTACATATATATTTTTCATATTTTATTTGTTTATTGTGATATTTTAGTATTTAATATGTAGATTTTCTTAGTAATATTCTTTATTTTATTTTGATTTAGACTTCTTCATTGTTATTCAATACTGAAAGCCTTCTTGCGTGAAAATATTCTGTCTGTTTAACAAAGTTGTTTTCTCTCAGTTTTATTTTCAGAGATTACACAGCCTCTTAAGTTAAAAGTTTTAATAATGTTTGGAACAGCTGCCCAAAGTTTTAAGAGATTTTTTGCATTTAATGCATCTTTTATAAGAGTGTCCTTTGTTCGTGATTCAGACAAACTTCTCATTGTTTTTCTGTTTATCATTTTATTTCTAAACAAAGCTGTCTGGAAAATTGGAAAATCTCAGTGAAAGACGTGAAGTAATGATAAGAGTTAATGACATTAACTCGTATTTAGAAAAATAATATAACTTTTTATGTGCTCTATAGTAGGTAAGTCAATTACAATAATAAGAGTACAAGAATAAAACAAAATTTGTTTTCAAAATTTAATACAAGTACATTAAACACAGAAATATTAAATATAAATTAAAAACATTTCTAATTTATTTGTTTTTGTGCTAATACACAGCAATAGCTCAAAATGGGTAAACAGTTTTTTTTCAAAACATAGTTAATTTCAGGCACACAATGTAATATTTGAGAACTTGTAAAAAATTTAATAAACTGTATATTAAACTTTATTCAACTAACTGAAGTTAATATAGTTGTAAAAAAGGCACTAAAAAGTGATTTTTTCCTACAGTATGTCCCCGAATTATGTTTACAAGAGGATTTTTTTTTTATTATTGGCATTTTGATAAAAAAAAACATTCTTAATAAAAAAATTGCTTATTCTAAAAAGGTCAATCCCCGTTTATGCTTTTCCAAATTTTCATACCGTTTTAGAGAAAATTTAAAAAAAAACATGAAAATATAGGTCCTAAAAATAAAAAATTCTATAGTAATATATTATTTTAATAGATTGTTATTATTAATTTTGAGTAAAATCATATTTTTTGCTGGTGTTTAAGTATCACGTTTTCCGATAACTATTATCACCCTTTCCATAGCATTGAACTAAATAAATTTTGTGCTTCTTTAACAGCAAAAACTATGACGATAACTAAAATTCTATTAATTACAATCTACCAAACAATTAAAACATTATATTAGTATAAATATTAGTGATGTAAACTTTAGTTACTAATATGGACTCGTTACTACTAGTTACTTTTGGTAATAGGACTCGTTACTTTAGTTACTTTAGTTACTTTAGTTACTTTAGTTACTTTAGTTACTTTAGTTACTTTAGTTACTTTAGTTACTTTAGTTACTTTAGTTACTTTAGTTACTTTAGTTACTTTAGTTACTTTAGTTACTTTAGTTACTTTAGTTACTTTAGTTACTTTAGTTACTTTAGTTACTTTAGTTACTTTAGTTACTTTAGTTACTTTAGTTACTTTAGTTACTTTAGTTACTTTAGTTACTTTAGTTACTTTAGTTACTTTAGTTACTTTAGTTACTTTAGTTACTTTAGTTACTTTAGTTACTTTAGTTACTTTAGTTACTTTAGTTACTTTAGTTACTTTAGTTACTTTAGTTACTCGTCAACTTGGTACTTAGTATCGTTACTTTATAATCGTTGTGTACAGGCTGGAAGACTTGGGCTTGACTTGGAATTTCGTTACTTATTGTGTGCGGCGATCTTCATTGCGTGCTCGGTTTAACCTATAAGGGGTTTCCACTTTCTTCTAGTGTAAGGGCTTAATAGGATAATTTCAATACTCCGTATTCAAGTACTGAATAATATGTTTTTAATAATATGCATAATATTTTTATAATGATATGTTATCACTATGTATTAATAAAATTAAAAATAAAAGAAAACAAATCAAACAATGAAAATAGAAAATATGTGTATAATATAAAGTATTTTTTTTCTCTCTCTCTCTTTCTATTTTACATTAATAATTATGCAAAAAAAAAGTAAAAATAAAAAAAAATTATATATTTTTGTTGAAATAAAAAAAAATATTTAAAAAATGTCTCTTCCTCTGTGACGGATTCATCTCTTCAAAAAAGTCCTTTGGATTTACGCAGCAGTGTTTACTAAAAATTACTATTTTTATTTTGTAGATTTTCTTACAGTGTTGAAGAGGAAAAATATTTTCTCTGCTTTTTCAGATGTTAACATTTTTTTGTGAATCACGTGAATCCATTTTTAATTAATATCTAAGACATATTAATCTAAATTCTATTCTTCGCGCACCGAGCAACTATAAATCAAAAAATAAAACACACTCTACCCCTAAATAAAATCTTATATTAATTAGTTCAACTAAAATTGAAAAAACGTGCGGAATTACCTAAATAAAAAGCGACCACAAACGGCAAAGGAACAGACCGCCGGCGCCGGGTCGGCATGAGCCAGTCATAAAAATTGTAATAAAAACATTACATATTTGTCATCCAAAACACCGGCCGGCGTCAAGTCAACACTTTAAACATAAACATATTGATAACAACTAGACGTACGTCGAAGTAAGGAATATTTCAGTATCGAGTTTCGAGTCCTCAGTTCGTGCATTTCCAGGGATTACGATTACTGCCAGCGCAAAAGTAACGAATTAGCTTAGTAACGAGTAACGAGTCCTAAATTCAAATGGTAAGCGTTACTTCGAGTCCTCGTAAAGTAACTGTTACTTTGTAACGATTACTTAGAATTTTTACATCACTAATAAATATACGTTGTGATTTTTAGAACTTCAACTATATTTTCATGCTATTTTTAATTAAACGGGATTTACCATTTTAAAATAAGCAAAAATTTGTATGAAAAGTATATTTTAAAATGTAAGTAATAAAAAAGTTTTTCCTCTTGTAAAGAACAATTCCGGGGACATGCTGTATATAAATGAGGTAAAACTAAACAACGATTGCATGATTAAATACAGAATGCAAAATAGATTTTGCATAAATTTTTTAAAATTTCATATTGATAGTTTTTTGACAGATTCAAAAACATTATACCACATTCAATTAAATGCAATTGCCTTTCCTAAACGCTACATATCGAGGACTAAAAGGCAGGACCAATAAGTAAGTGCAGTTTTGGCCAAATTTAGATTTTTATGTTATTAGAAGGAGAATAATATAATCCATCTATAGGGGGATTGATATATTTTTTACTATTTTTGTATAATTACGCGGGAAAATGAAAAAACAGTGTTCGAATAACATTCCCATAACGGAAGTTGCATGAAGTTTTTATTGGCTCCTGTAAAATTCGTTTTTCGTAAATATGAGGTCTTGCTTTAGCCCTCGATATGTCAGATTGTATTTAAACTGCCAATAAAGAAAAACATACAGTATATACATCATAACATATCAACTTTTAGTCACGTGATTAAGCTTTACCGGCACAGCGTTGCCCAATTTTATATATTTTGTTTTAATCAAAATATTTTAGAAAACAAATTAATTATAAATATATAAACAGTTATTGTTTACATCTACAAAACTCACTTTCTTAACAGCACTTCAGGGGTATAAAGGGCCGTTACTATCGCTTTCCCGTTGAAAATATTCTAATAAACTTGCGATGAGTTTTTACGGCTCTATCTTGTAGACTTCGCACTAAAAGAAGTTCTAAACAGAACAATGTTCGACTGTCAACAACAAAGTCTGCTAGTAAACATTTTTAAGCTTAAAACATCACAACATTATTTATTTAAACCAAAAACTCGTATTACAAAACTAAAGTGTCAAAACAAATGACAATACCAGCAAATAAATAAATAAATTCGGCAATTTTGACATTTTTTTACAGCAGAGCTGCCACCTGAATTCCCAGCGTGAATTTTAAATTCCAGTTAGTCAGCACGGCGCCGAATATCTCCATAGTTGGCAACAATGAATTTAAAAATCGCGCCCTCGATGACGTAACTAAAAGTTTAATTGATATCAAATATATAATACAGTCTCTCTCTCTAAACAATATATATTTAAATGTAATATTTCTCTATACTAATGAATAGTTTTCAAATACTCAAAACGTTTTACCCGACAGTAACCACAACCACAATGGAAATATTAATTTAACAGCGAGTCACAATTTATAATTTTATGGGTACCCTATTTTATTACATGTACTAATATATCAACATTTCCCTGCTGATTGCAATGACGTCGTATATCCTAATTTTCGCTGTTATTATGAAAATAACAAACACTAAAATGACGTCGCGCAGCCGAAATAACTGGCCATGATTAAATGGCACATTTATTATTAAATCATTTGTATTTATATTTATTCCTCTAAATTTTCAGATTAATGTTTAGAATAATAAAATTAGAATATAAATGTAAGTTTGTAACATATACAAAAGTTAAGTAAATTAGTAGTGAAATAGTGTTTAGTGATTTTTGAATTTTATTTTATTGTGAACTATATCCGGTATGTATAGGAAAAAAACTCAAAGCTATCAAAGTAAAACGTTGTGTTTAAAATTTAATGCTAAAGTGAAATGTTATGTAGCAAAGAACAAATCGATAAACTTTCAATTTTTAATTTCAATTTTATCAAAACCAGCTTTGCGTGAATATTTTCTTGTTTTAAAAGCTGACAGTGAAAAGAACGCTATTAAATGTCAATTTATAAAAAAGTATGTTTTTTTTCAGTAAAAGTTAAAAAAAAACATATATAAAAAAATACATTAAAATTTTATATTTTTAGGAGAAATATGCAAAAAATATATTCCAAAAATTGTTTTATTTTCTAAATCGCAATGTCTAAATTATATGGTGTTAATGGTATGGAAATATTAATTACAAATTCATGACCATTGACCAAGAAATATAAAGTGATTCACGGCGATGGCACATTAGACCTTTATGAAGAACCAATGATAGTATTTTTTTAAAAATTTGGATTTTTACATAAAGGCATCTGCTCCATCTATCTAAAATATTTTCAGGGTTCAATGTTTGCAATTGCATGTCGCATCTTTTGTTGTTTTTTCTATTATACTAACTATACCTATCTCTAACATTTTTTGAGATAATAAATAAAACATATTATCTAAAATTAACAAAAACATGATCATGAATTGTACATTTTAAAAGGTGAAATTTGGGTTAGAAGTTAATAAAAGTCGATATATTCGATCTGTCTAAATCAACTAATTGGATATTATACAGGAAGGGCAAAAAACTTATTTATTTCCTTTTGTTGCCAAACTGCAGTTAAGGGTAATAAAGAATCTTTATTGTCACGTTCTCATTCAAAATAATTTATCAGGAAAGCTATAAGCTCTTTTTTTCGAATGTATAAATGCTGCGGCATATTTTCGACACACAATTTCAAGAAATGCAATACAAAAACTCGAATGTTTTGTTCTTAAAAGAACTGTTTGTGCTTAAAAGTTCAAATTTTAAAAAAATACTATGAAAATCGGCAAAAAACGAGAATTACTCCCAAAGATTCAACAACACGATATTATACAAAATAATGACTGACATTATGTTCATTGTCAAATAATATACGACAATGTTACTGATCGCGGCGCAATGTGACCGACATGGCGATAACAAAAATCGCTGTAAACTCATTTTTGCATCTTTAATCTAAATAAAATATCTGTTACAATCATTTGCTCTATAAAATAAAATGGAGAGCTGCTCGGTATCTTAAACTATATCACAAATTTAAACAATTTTTCCAAAATTTCATCTAGTCAGGTTTATAGGCTTTAGTGTCAATTTCTCATGACCTGCATCGGAAAATATTTTGCTATTAACATATTATATAATTATGTTTTTAAATATAAAATTTAGCAATCTCTAGGTACAGAAATAATTTTCCCCTATACTATTTATAAAAAAATAATTAGCTTGATAGAAATGTTATCGAACATTCGGTGCAGTTTCCGAAGCTCCCAATTAAACCTGCCTTTTACTAACTAGCCCCAATTTAATAATAAAAAATAAATTTTAAGCACAGGCGCGCTTTCACATTCACCCGGTTTTCGAACACAAAAGGGGATGGTGTACGGGTTATTGTAAAAAAATCGACCGGCAACGTATCGAGTAAAAAAAGCGCTTTGCCATTGTCCGGTTTTAAAATTCCATTAAAATTGCAACTTGACGGCTGTAGTTCCCTTTATAAAGGGCCCTTGTGCCGCTGCCTCTGCCGGTGACGTTTTCCTTTATAAAATTAGCATCCGATATAATTTAGTTAGAAATTTCCTTGGGAAATTGTATCGGAAAATTAAAAACGGCTAAAAATAAGTGGTCTTAAATTAGAATTTCTGAACAAGAAGAAGTCTGTGGAAATACTTCTTACTGCTCAGCACAAAAAAATAATAATGTTAATGTCAGTTTATCAGAAATACAACTGTTTTAAAAAACATGCGTTAAAAAACTAAAGTGTTTGTGAAGTAGTTACATTTAAGCATTTTAAATAGTTTATTTTTATTCTGGTTTGCTTCACTGATGTAGGAGAGTTTACGCTGTTTCTCAGATAAAAACAGAATAAGATTTGATCGATAACTTTATCTTGACAACAAAATATTTTTCCGTTTGTTTTGCAAAAATATTAAAAAACTATTTATTATTATGATAAGTATTTATTCAAATTTAATTTTCAGTTATATGTATGCTAAGAAAAACGGCGTCAAGTGGGCCTGTCTTTGAAAATTGACTTAGTGAATTGAGATGATTGAGAAAGGAATCCAACTGTCTATGAACATAATGCGTCGCATGTATCCGAATATGCAGATACACCCTGCTTAACCCAGCCTATTCTCAAGAAGTTATAAAGGTCTATATAAAACGAGGTAAGGAGATAAATTCAATTACATCTCTGCATTATTTACAGTATTTTGTATTCATGCATCACCTTCCTCGATATAGAATTTCCACGCTTTGGTAGCTGAAAGAAAACACTTGAATGGCGGTGCGACGTTGAAAATATTAGGCCATGGATCTTTCAATCCGCGCTAGGCGCTAAGGTAATGTCGTTACGACGGAAAAACATTATTCAAAGCGCTGAATTATGCGAATTTGATTCCTATCTTTTCGGGTGGCACCCCTGATGACTTGGCGCTTTCTCCCGGGTAATAAAGCGTCAGTTATCGCCGAAAGTTAGTGCTGTGGCAGGGCATTTACGCGACCTTTTAGTTCAGTTTTAGGTAAGGCGTTTAGTTTAAGTGCTACGTTGATGTAGGGGAGGACGCGCTGTTTCTCAGATAAAGACAGAATAATATTAGGTCGATAACATAACCTTGATAATAAAATATTTTTCCGTTTATTTTATAAAAATATTAAAAAACTATTTATTATTATATAATTCTATTTATTCAAATTTAATTGTTAGTTATCGGCGTCAAGTGGGATCGACTTTGTAAATTGAGATAATTGAGAAAGAAATCTAACTGTCTATTGACATAATGCGTATCCGAAAATGCAGATACATCCTGCCTAACCCAGCCTATTCTCAAGACGTTATAAAGGTCTATATAAAACGAGGTAAGTAAATAAATTCAATTACGCCTCTGCATTATTAACAGTATTTTGTATTCATACATTACGTCCCTCGATATAGAATTTCCACGCTTTAGTAGCTGAAAGAAAACACTTGAATGGCGATGCGACGTTGAAAATATTAGGCCATGGATCTTTCAATCCGCGCTAGGAGCTAAGGTAATGTCGTTGCGACGGAAAAACATTATTCAAAGCGCTGAATTATGCGAATTGGATTCCTATCTTTTCGGGTGGCACCCCTGATGACTTGGCGCTTTCTCCCGGGTAATAAAGCGTCAGTTATCGCCGAAAGTTAGTGCTGTGGCAGGGCATTTACGCGACCTTTTAGTTCAGTTTTAGGTAAGGCGTTTAGTTTAAGTGCTACGTTGATGTAGGGGAGGACGCGCTGTTTCTCAGATAAAGACAGAATAATATTAGGTCGATAACATAACCTTGATAATAAAATATTTTTCCGTTTATTTTATAAAAATATTAAAAAACTATTTATTATTATATAATTCTATTTATTCAAATTTAATTGTTAGTTATCGGCGTCAAGTGGGATCGACTTTGTAAATTGAGATAATTGAGAAAGAAATCTAACTGTCTATGGACATAATGCGTCGCATATATCCGAAAATGCAGATGCATTCTGCCTAACCCAGCCTATTCTCAAGAAGTTATAAAGGTCTATATAAAACGAGGTAAGGAGATAAATTCAATTACATCTCTGCATTACTTACAGTATTTTGTATTCATGCATCACCTTCCTCGATATAGAATTTCCACGCTTTAGTAGCTGAAAGAAAACACTTGAATGGCGGTGCGACGTTGAAAATATTAGGCCATGGGTCTTTCAATCCGCGCTAGGCGCTAAGGTAATGTCGTTACGACGGAAAAACATTATTCAAAGCGCTGAATTATGCGAATTGGATTCCTATCTTTTCGGGTGGCACCCCTGATGACTTGGCGTTTTCTCCCGGGTAATAAAGCGTCAGTTATCGCCGAAAGTTAGTGCTGTGGCAGGGCATTTACGCGACCTTTTAGTTCAGTTTTAGGTAAGGCGTTTAGTTTAAGTGGTACGTTGATGTAGGGGAGGACGCGCTGTTTCTCAGATAAAGACAGAATAAGATTAGATTATTAGCGTAATCTTGATAATAAAATATGTTTCCGTTTATTTTATAAAACTATTAAAAAACTATTTATTATTATATGATTACTATTTATTCAAATTTAATTTTTAGTTATCGACGTCAAGTGGGATTGACTTTGTGAATTGAGATAATTGATTAAGAAATCCAACTGTCTATGGACATAATGCGTCGCATATATCCGAAAATGCAGGTGTATTCTGCCTAACCCAGCCTATTCTCAAAAAGTTATAAAGGTCTATATAAAACGAGGTAAGTAGATAAATTCAATTACGTCTCTGTTTTATTTACAGTATTTTGTATTTATGCATCACGTTCCTCGATACAGAATTTCCACGCTTTAGTAGCTGAAAGAAAACACTTGAATGGCGGTGCGACGTTGAAAATATTAGGCCATGGATCTTTCAATCCGCGCTAGGCGCTAAGGTAATGTCGTTGCGACGGAAAAACATTATTCAAAGCGCTGAATTATGCGAATTGGATTCCTATCTTTTCGGGTGACACCCCTGATGACTTGGCGTTTTCTCCCGGGTAATAAAGCGTCAGTTATCGCCGAAAGTTAGTGCTGTGGCAGGGCATTTACGCGACCTTTTAGTTCAGTTTTAGGTAAGGCGTTTAGTTTAAGTGCTACGTTGATGTAGGGGAGGACGCGCTGTTTCTCAGATAAAGACAGAATAAGATTAGATTAATAGCGTAATCTTGATAATAAAATATTTTTCCGTTTATTTTATAAAACTATTTATTATTATATGATTACTATTTATTCAAATTTAATTTTTAGTTATCGACGTCAAGTGGGATTGACTTTGTGAAATGAGATAATTGATTAAGAAATCCAACTGTCTATGGACATAATGCGTCGCATATATCCGAAAATGCAGATGCATTCTGCCTAACCCAGCCTATTCTCAAAAAGTTATAAAGGTCTATTTAAAACGAGGTAAGTAGATAAATTCAATTACGTCTCTGTATTATTTACAGTATTTTGTATTCATGCATCACGTTCTTCGATATAGAACTTCCACGCTTTAGTAGCTGAAAGAAAACACTTGAATGGCGGTGCGACGTTGAAAATATTAGGCCATGGATCTTTCAATCCGCGCTAGGCGCTAGGGTAATGTCGTTGCGACGGAAAAACATTATTCAAAGCGCTGAATTATGCGAATTGGATTCCTATCTTTTCGGGTGGCACCCCTGATGACTTGGCGCTTTCTCCCGGGTAATAAAGCGTCAGTTATCGCCGAAAGTTAGTGCTATGGCAGGGCATTTACGCGACTTTTAGTTCAGTTTTAGGTAAGGCGTTTAGTTTAAGTGCTACATTGATGTAGGAGAGGACGCGCTGTTTCTCAGATAAAGACAGAATAAGATTTGGTCGATAGCATAATCTCGATAATAAAATATTTTTCCGTTTGGTTTACAAAAATATTAAAAACTATTTATTATTATAATAACTATTTATTCAAATTTAATTTTTAGTTATATGGGTATGTTAGGAAAAACGGCGTCAACTAGGCTAGAGTTTGAAAATTGGCTTTGTGAACTGATTGAAAATGGAATTTAACTGTCTATCGACATAATGCGTATCCGAAAATGCAGATATATCCTGCCTAACCCAGCCTATTCTCAAGATGTTATAAAGGTCTATATAAAACGAGGTAAGTAGATAAATTCAATTACATCTCTGCATTATTTACAGTATTTTGTATTCATGCATCACGTTCCTCGATATAGAATGTCCGCACTTTAATAGCTGAAAGAAAACACTTGAATGGCGGTGCGACGTTGAAAATATTAGGCCATGGATCTTTCAATCCGCGCTAGGCGCTAAGGTAATGTCGTTGCGACGGAAAAACATTATTCAAAGCGCTGAATTATGCGAATTGGATTCCTATCTTTTCGGGTGGCACCCCTGATAACTTGGCGCTTTCTCCCGGGCAATAAAGCGTCAGTTATCGCCGAAAGTTAGTGCTATGGCAGGGCATTTACGCGACTTTTAGTTCAGTTTTAGGTAAGGCGTTTAGTTATACGTGCTACGTTGATGTAGGAGAGGACGCGCTTTCTCAGATAAAGATAGAATAACATCTGGGTAATAAAGTAGTTTTCCGTTTATTGTATGTCTGATATGTACCTGATATGCCCATGCCGTGGCCAGACTGTTAATTGCGGAAGATGACGGAGTTCCAAACCAAATTTTCTTAAAATATATCTTCTGTATAATTTATTTTTCATAAATTTTCCGTTATTTTAATAGTTATTTTGCTGTTTAGGATGGTGAAGAAGACAACAAATAAAATTAAGTAAAGGTAATTTAAAAAATAAAAAAAAAAATAGGTAAAGATCACTAAAATCGTTCCAGCCGTTCTTAAGTTATATATGGTGTAACTAACTAAAAGTTGTCAATATTAGTTTTGCTATAATTGCACTCAACGAAAAATTAAAGCAAAACACACATCAAACGCTTTTTAGTTATCTAACCATTGTAAAAAAATACAAATAAATATAAAAATATACAAGATAGAAGTAACTAAAATAATAATAAGGTGGATCATAGCCCAGTAAGTTATGCACAATTACAATTGAAAAAGGAGATCAACTCTAGTGCATGAAAAACCCCAATGATATGACCCAATTTGAATTACCCATCCTTTTGAATAATGTTTCTTTTCGTCGCGTAAACTAAAAAGTCTACAGAGTAATATTTTCGACGTCGCTGCACTATAGATGCACTTTTTGCTCGTAGTCGAAGCATCGGGATCCTCCGTTGTGTCAGGAAAATGTGATGTATGAAAGCAAACTACTTTAAATGACAAGCCGCCGTGCAGTTCCTCGCTGATATATTGCGTGCTGTTGACAGAGGATTTACGGGTAAATCTTTTATAGTGTTTATTTAGTTACCATTAAAGTCGTAAGCTTAAAATTTATGCAGAGCCCTGAATATATGTGTTTATGTAATGCTTCGTTTGCATGTACTTATAGTAATAAATGTTAACTGGACCAACGAATATGTGTTTTACAACATAAATCACTCAAATTAGCCACTATACACTTAATTTTTTTTTTGGACGCTCTAAGCTAATGTTTGAAGGTAGTAAACAATGTTGTCTTGCTTTTATTTTGCCTTTGTTTTTATTGTCAAACTTAAAAAACTCAAGTATAAGTCGCAAAAAGCGTTATTTAGCTTTTTCAAGGACCGATACGTTTGGGACATGATGAAACCATCGGGTTCTTAAGAGTTGTCTAAGGTGTCTCTGTTGCAACTTGTTTAATGCGTTCATGTGTCGGCCGGTACGGCACCCAGGTTTCTCTCCCATATAACACGATGGGGATTATAATTGCTACCCATTCACACAGATTAATCAGACTATTTTTTTCTTAACTGCACAACATCTCTCACTAATAGAACTATTCTTATCGCTGAACAAAACCTGCAGTATATTTGTACTTTCTAACGCATTCTCCACCCCAACCCTTCGAAACATACCCTACATACATATACAGGGTGGTCCGAACTGTATTCCGGAAACTTCGGCAGCATATTCTGCAGATAAAAATAAGTAAAAAAGTTCGTATAAATGTATGTCCTAAAATGCTTAGTTTCGGAGATACAGGGTGTAGAAGTTTCATTTTTATTTCGATTTTTTCCAAATAATTTATGAAGTAACGTCAATATTTGGATGAAAATAGGTGTCTGGGAGTTTTTTGACATGAGAAATTCGATTTTCATGTCAATATGACTTCTACTTGTATAGGGCGCCACCTACATATTTTTTAACTGGTTTGAAGAGTAACAACTTTTCGTCCATACCTGTATAAAACTACTGAGTAAAAAAATATACATTTTTTTACATAAAAAAGGTCTCTTGTTAAAAATCGCTAGGAGTAACGGTTCTCGAGATATTTGGAATCGAAATTATCAATACCCGTCATCACTGACATAATTAAAAATGTTGACTAAATAGTTATTAAACTGAAATCCTAAATTTGAAATATTTTTGCGCCAAAAGTTCAACAGAAATTATTTAATCACACTTTTTCGCAGAAAAAATTATGATTAATTTAAAAAAATATAAATTTATTATTTCAGTGAAATAGCTATACTCAACGTGTGCTTATTTTTGTCAACAATGACATGTATTGACTATTTCCATTCTAAATATCTTGAGAACGGTTGCTCGTAGCGATTTTTACCAAGAGGCATTTTTTACGTAAAAAGTCATGGAAATCTATGTTTTCTCAGTCAATAGTTTTATACAGGTACGGACGAAAAGTTATTACTCTTCAAAACACTTAAAACACATGTAGGTGGCGCTCCCTACAAAAAGAAGTCATTTTGACATCAAAATCAAATTTCTCGTGTCACAAAACTCCCAAACACCAATTTTCATCGAAATATTGACGTTACTTCAGAAATTATTTGGAAAAAATCGAAATAAAAATTAAGCTTCTACACCCTGTATCTCCGAAACTAAGCCTTTTAGAACATACATTTATACAAACTTTTTTAGTTATTTTTATCTGCAGAATATGCTGCCGAACGACCCCACTTGTTATAGAGGCCTAAGCATTAACAGTTCGGTCAGCAGACTTTTTGGAAAGGTGCTACAGGGTAGGCTCAGGGACAGTATTGGTGACAAAATCTCGGAAGACCAAAGCGGATTCACACCGGGGAAATATTGCACAGATAACCTTTTTGTCCTGCAGCAGGTGATGGAAAAAAAGATAGCCGTAGATCAAGAAGTCCATCTAGCATTTATTGATTTGGAGAAAGCGTACGCCTCTATTCCCCGCAGCAAGATATGGAAAGTATTGAATATCTTAGAAGTAGATAGACCTTTGCTTAAGATAATAAAAGAGCTATTTAAAGAAAATGAATCGTACGTAAGATAGGACACAGGCTATCTAATCCAATTAACACCACAAAAGGGTTGCGACAAGGATGCAGCTTATCTCCTCTGATCTTCAACGCTTACGTCGAAGTAGCCCTTAGGGAATGGAAGACGAAATGTCAAGGTATGGGAATACCCATTGGGGACAACACTGTGGAGACGGTGCCCGGTCCAGCGCAGTTAGTCAATTTTCGCTGAATTTTTGATGCGGGCCGGTGCAGTCTGTGTAGTTAAAGATTAATGCCTGCCTTTTTGGCTTGGAAAATATTTAATCGCACAACATAACTTAGCGGAGAGTGGATAATTCAGTTCAGTGCTTCATGAAAACTATAAAATTTGCACTGATTAAAAGGTTTTAAATATATTCATATATAATCATACGACTATAGACGACGACTATAAGAACTACTAAAGGCACTGCAGCTGCTATTTAATGAGTACTTGTCAAAATGCATAACACCAACACAATGGAACACTACCGATCTACCGATCTTGGAAACTATAGACCAATTAGCCTGTTATCTCACTTATATAAACTTTTTACGAAAATAATTACCAACAGACTCACTGCCAAGTTAGACCAATATCAACCGCCTGAGCAATCAGATCAGGTTTCGGCACAAATGATCACCTTCATACTCTATAAAGCCTAATTGAGAAATTGGTCGAATACAATAGACCGTTAGTTTTAGTTTTGTCGGTTACGAAAAGGCATTTGATACCATCAACCAACAAAAAATGTTAAAATCCCTAGTTGATTCTCGTATAGATCATCTATACATCACAGTGATTAAACATATATACGAGAACGCTACAGCTTGTGTTAGGCTTCACGAATATACTAACAACTTCCAAATAGAAAAAGGGGGATACACCTTTTTCTATGCCACACAAGCCGACACTATCTTTCCAAAATTATTTAATAATTTGCTCCAATACATGTGCAAACAGATAGAATGGAATGAATTGGGTATAAATATAAATGGCGAAAACTTGAACCACTTGCAATTTGCTGATGACATTGTCTTGTTATCATATTGCATAAATAAAGCACAAGAAATGTTACAAAAATTGAATGCCACCTCTGAACAAATGGGACTAAAAATCAATATCTCAAAAACCCAAGTGATGACAAAGCTGGTAATTGACGGCGGAATATACAGGGTGTTCCAGAAATGAGTGCAAGTATTTTAACTGGTAGTATAGTTCAGCCCCAGAAAAACGCCTATGAGGTTTTTTTCGCGAAAAAAAATTTTTTGAAAATTCGAAACTTTTGGAAAAATTTTTTGGAAATTTGTTTAGTTTTTCGTTAAAAAAACATAATTTTTTAATAATATGGCAACATAGGTGTTAGATTAAATTTACAAGAAAGAAAATCCTGAAAAGATCCAGTGGTTCTCAAAATTTTAGCAAAAAAAATTTTTTTTGGAAACTTTCAAAATAAAATAACTCCGTTATTTTGGACTTACTTGAAAAACGATAAAGAGAAAATATGTTTCTTTTATCGAGATCTACCACCCCTTAAAATATTTGTACTTATTTCTGGGACACCCTGTATATTAACCAATATCAAATAGAAGAAACAACTGCTTACAAGTACTTGGGATATGAAATACCTATTAACCGCGATAATCAAACTTGAGAGCTTAACAGACGAATAAGACTAACTTGGGCCGCCTATGGACGATTGAAATACATTTTCAAAAGGGCACTGCCGATATGTTCGAAGAGAAAGATATTCAATCAATACGTACTACCTGTTCTAACGTATGGTGCGGATACGCTAACATTAACCAAGAAAAATGTAAGCAAAATCAGAATAACGCAAAGAGCAATGAAAAGTTCAATGTTGGGGCTATCTCTGAGAGATAAAATACCAAATTTCGAAGTACGAGACAGTAGAGAAGTGATGGATGCCATAGAGAAAATTACTTTGAAATGCAATTGGACAGGGCACATTGCAAGGCTAAACGATGACCGATGGACGAAGAAAATGATAGAATGGAGACCTAGACACGATGCATTCAGGAGCAGAGGTCGTCCTCCAACCAGATGGCATGACGACTTAAGGCGTATCCACAGTAACTGGATGCAAATGGCTCAGGATAGGGAGTGATGGAAGCGAACGAGGGAGGCCTAGGTCCAGCAGTGGACTTTAGTAGCTGGTTGATGATATATAATCATTGCTAATAAAGAAGCAGACAGAGAATAGTGATAAGCATTATAAATAATGTGTCTTAAAAGTTCGTTAAAAGTTTCTTTTATTCTTCTCCTAACTACAATAAGCAAATTGCGAAGTACTTTTCAATCAAACCTATTATTTTTCACAATTACATGGTACCCGATTTACATTTTGTATTTGTTTACAAAAATTTACCCGTTTTTAGTTTGATACTCGGTATTTTTTACTCTTAAATGGCCACATCGAAAAATTTACAGATTTTACTAAAAATATTTGACGATTAAAAGAAAATATCTCTCAGAGTCAGTTAATTTACTTCTTTTATAAGATTATTGCCGGTCTTTTTCATATAAAGTATTTAATAGATGAAGGCATACCTGGGAACGGATAATTATGTTCAGTGCTTCGTAGACTCTTAAAATCACACTAAATTAAGTATTAAATATGTTCATATATAAACACTGATTCTCCCTAAAATTTCTAATAAGCAAAGGAACCATAAAAAGACCAATTCTTTTCATTATTCATCACTTTTCATTCTCCAAGCTGTCTTTGATGCCATTTTTTTATCATATGATATATTAAGATTCGTTCATCACAGATCATCACAGATCATTGAACAGCTAGAATTAAACAAAACAAACAATCAAACACAAGTCAAAAATGACGTCAAACACAGCTAAATATCGTAAGAGCACAAATTAAAGAATGTATGCAAGTTGATAATGTATGAAAGATGGATAAAAATCTTCCCATTTTTCTAAATTTAATGTATTATTATAACTAGTTTACTATAAAATATTAAATTAAAAAACAAAGATTTAAAGATAGATGGTAAATACTTTAGTTAAATTTACTGATAACATAGTCCTAATAGCAAAAAAGCCTTGAAGACCTAAAATTAAACAAAATACAGTCAAACAGCATAATATTATTATATTATATTATAATAAATTAATAGTTTTAAAACATGACTATACCCCACGGTATTTAACTTAGATAAAAAAATAATTTCCGACTATTTGGTTTAAACTTATTTTCGTCAGTTTGCATCTGAGCAGAAAGTAACGATGAAACAAATTTAGGACCGTTTAAGTTCATAGGATTCTTTCTTTAAAACTTCGGTTTGGATTGCAAGTAGTGTGGCTCGTTAACTTTCTTAACTTTATTTACGAAATTAGTTTGTGGACTGCTTGCGATAAGAATTTTACTCTTTGACTTTTTTTGGAAACTTTTCGAGTTTAGCTGAAAAGAAAGTTCGATTGATTAAGCTTATTTACGAAAATATCAAGAGTAAAAGTTACTATATTAACTATATTTTAATAAGTTACACAAAAATTATATAAACGCTTAACTAAATATTAGAAAATTTATAATAAAAAATTACAGGAAATATTCAAATTGAAAACGTCAGTAAATCTTTATTCAGTGGATAAATGAGTGGTTCCAATTAGTATATAATTTTGTTCCTCTAATTTCAATGTAAACAGTCAGAACGCCAAAATTAGAGGTAGTAATTTCCCTTTTTAATTAATAAAACAAGTTTACAAACTTTTAAATTTTTTCACTAATTATAACATTATATATATATATTGATGCGTCAAGACAAAAAGGGGTTTTAGAAATAAAAAGTTTATTGTTTATATGCTAATCGTTAGGCTTTCTCTATGGATACAACTGACTACCACAAGCTGTTGCTATATTCTATTAATTCTAATTGTATTTTTTAGATATTTCAAATGATCACATACTCTTAAATTTAAAGTAAAATTTGAAACCAGTAATATATTCCACTAATTTCGAAGTTCTAAATGAAGCCTAACGTGAACAAATTAGTATAGTAGCATAAATAAATTAGAATTTTATTTTCATTCTGTACATTTAATAGTTTGCAGCAAAATCCTCTTGTACAATAATTATACATATTTTTGTATTGAATATGATAATATATCAAATTTAATGTTTAGACCAAATAATAAAAAAATAAATTTATATTTTTTTCTTTTGACATTAAGACTATAATTCATTAACATTTTACAAGACGGAGCCTTATAAGATCGTTCATAATATTTTAACGTGACGTTAACAAAATTATTTTCGGTTTAATAACAACGTTTTTTTGGGCAGAGGGAAGAGACGGTAATGGAAAATCCATTATCCTCATTTTTGGCCAACATATTCATGAGCAGGTCTGTGGGAGAAATATAAAAGTGCTTCAATTATTCCCCAAATATTTTTAATGGAAATTGTGGTTCTATAAATAACATTGTTTCAAACTTAAATAACATTTTCCTTCATCAATTTAAAATTTTAAACACGGTAGATTATCGGTTGATGATCTTGATTTAAATTTTTATTAAAAATACGAATAATTTACTAGAGTTTGAATTATAATACTACTTTAACTTAGGTATAGTTTAACTGAAATTTGTTCAAATTTTGAGTGTAATTTTATTTGTTTTTGCTTTTGTTCAGAGGAGAGGCCCCCAATCACTACACCGTGATTAGTGATAATCTTATAATTTCCATTCCGTGTAATCGGATAACTGATGTTGACAAAATTATCCAGTGTATATTTGTCATATACCCTGTTGGCAACAGAGAGTCTTGGGTTGGTATTTACTTAGGACTGAATTCCTATGGCGATCTTAGGTCTGTTTCCAGAAGAATCCCTGACTAGTCAGCACGTTTCTCATTGGTTAAAATGCGTAGAAACCCCTGATTGTTAGTCAGGTTTCTAGGCATTTCAACCAATAAGAAACGCGCTGACTAGTCAATGATTCTTCTGGGAATAGACCTCTTGTTAGTCTGAGTGAGAAAAATGCAAAGTGTTTATTATATAATAACTTAACCCGACGCTATAAATTTAGTTCATGCGTTTGGAAAAAAATAATCTTCCATTTTTGTTTTGTAAATATTATTGTACTAAACACATGTAATGGCCAAAAAATTTTTTTCAAGCCGTCAACTCAAGATTCAAAATAAAAATCATAAAACAAATTTAAAGGGCGTAAATGTTGTATAATAAAATTCAACTAATAATATAAAATAAAAATAATACTAATAGATGGTACGTTACTAATGGTAATAGCCAACTTTGATCTGGGCGCTGCAAATGGACAAATGTTGTATAGCAACAAATGTCTTGTATGACCTGGCTACCGAGATGACCTACCTGCAATTAAAGAAAAAAACATGGTGTGAGCAACAATGTTACCAGTTATTATTAAAATAAAATAAATTTAAAATTAAACAGGTACTTGAATGATTTATCAATAGTGCAACTTAAAAATACAAGTTTAAATAAAATAATAAAATGCCACACAGGCTATCAAAGTGCCACACAGGCTATCAAAATGCCACACAGGCTAAAAAAATGACACACAGGCTAAAAAATGCCACACAGGCTATCAAAATGCCACACAGGCTAAAAAAATGCCACACAGGCTATCAAAATGCCATACAGGCTATCAAAGTGCCACACAGGCTTAAAAATACACAAGTTAATAGTCAAACTACACTACGGGGCTAACTACTCTTCAAGTCTAATTACGCTACGGGACTAACTACTTGTCAAGGCTAATTACGCTACAGGACGAACTACTCCTCAAGGCTAACTACGCTACACAGGGTCACTACGCCACAAAAGCTAACTGTAGAAAATAATAAAGCTAAACATAATTCATTCAAGATCAATTTGATAATACAAATACAGAAATATATTCTTATCTTCGATTAAAGTCACTTAGACAAAATAAAAATAAATCACTGTAAAGAAATACTTCAATATTATCATCTGCAAATCATATTTTCTTAATATTCAATCTAATATATTAAAATATACCTAAGATTCAGAAATATAATATATCACAATAAAAACAATAAATAGTAACCAACTAGTTGCTCAGTGAGATAAAAATAAACTCACCTTAATTAAACTTCTTATTCGGCACGGCAATGGAATTCAGAACTTCCACAAAACCTTAATTAAACCTCAGAAACTTTAATAGTTTTAATTTAATAAGCGCGTACCACTTCTTTCTCTGACGCTGTCTAATACTGTTTTAGAGGGCGATACTGTATCGAGTGTTATTTGAAACCTTTTTGAAAAGTGCAGGTACCATGAATTTTGGGCTTGTTTTTGTTTACATTCGAAATTCCATTGCGGTCCGGCTTTTGAAATGTCTGTTTGTTATTACGTCAGATAAAGAAAACGTAGCATAGAAAAATAGAGTTCTTACACACATTAACTGTACTCTTCGTTCACACAAAGTTTAAGTTTTATCCAAAGCTCAAGTAAAATACCCAATTTGTTATCTTTGCGTATTGCATTGGCAGATGATATTATCTGCCTTTCATATCCAGGCTGGCAAAACTGATTTTCTATTTTACTAATAGAAGTATAGAAACATTGGCAACCACTGTCCTGCAGTACGACCAAAATTTCTAAGGCCACTTAATATTTCCGAAGCAATTGAAGATATCACTTATATTGGTATTTGACTGACACACAGTAAAAAAGAATTCTAATTAGTTCTTTTTCTTTTTCTGTCATTAAACTTTTACAAAAACTGATTGTTATAGCTCCATCTAAAAAATTTAAATGTAATATATCTTGTTTTAATAACTTAAATAAGACTATAAGAAAAATATATTTCCCATGTAAGTATCCTCTTTGTTCGCTTGTAATTGCTTTTATGTTAACGACCTTCATAAAAAATCTCGTTTTTCCTCGAAGGGTTTCCCTCGTTCTTTCTATTTTCCCTTGTCGACTGCCGTCTTTAAGGCTCCTCCATTTTTACGTTTTGGAGATTGTCTGTGAAATCGAAATGTGATTATGGCTTTTGCGCACTGTACAAAAAACTGTAATTTTGTCCGCGTACACTTAGGATTTAGTACTACAATTTTAACCTTACATATATTATGTCTCTTATTCTGTAAAAGGGCAACGGCCTAGCTACGTCGAAACACCTGTTCTTGGTAGATCATCAAAGTTAAGCGACGTTAGACAATGCGAGTAGATGGACGGGTGACCGTCTGGAAACTCTGTGGTGTTGTTGTTCCATGGCAAGATTGTGAAACCTATTGACACATACTGCTTATTCATGCCGATTAGAGACCAGATGAGATGGGATGTGCGCACTCAGTGATTCGCTGTTCTGGTGTTTTCCCATTTTCGCCACAGAAGCTGCATTCGCCGTTGTTTATCAGCTTCAGCCTACTGAGGTGTTCGTTGAGGAGACTGTGTCCTGTTAGAAACCCCGTGACAATCCGAAGTTTATTTTTACTTAAATCAAGGAAAATCTTTCTTTTTCTCGGTCATAAGTCCTGAGAAATTTCGTCGAATATCTTAGACTGTTGGAGGATTCCCATTCCAGATTGCTGATGGAGTCCTGTAGATTCTTCAGTTCCGCACTAAGCTGGTTTCAACTTGGAAAGCAGAACGGGTCTGGTCCAGTCAGTGGAGTGTTCGCCCTTTTTCAAGCTATAGATCGTTTCTTTTTCAGTGCCCTCTATCCCTTGGTGAGCGAGCACCCAAAAGTACGAGTACTTTATTTTCTTTGCCTAATTTGTTCAGCTTCCCTAAGCATTCTTTAACCTACTTAGAATTGATGGTTACTGAGTTGATCACTTTTAAGAATGCTTGACTATCAGATACGATAGTTATTTCTATTTTCCAGTAGTTCCTATCTAAGATAAGTTGTACGCATCTTCCAATAGCGTATATTTCTGCCTGCAAAATGTTGGAGTAGGTACCCATTAGTTCGGAGTATTTAGTTTTCGGTCCAAATACTCCTATTCTTATTCCTGCTTTGATTTTCCGAAGAATCTGTTTTGAGAGCATCAGTCTCCCACGATATGGTAAATTAACAATAGCATATCATATCATTAACATGGAAACGAAAATGTGGTAATATGGAATTACCATTAATGATGATACTACAGTGTACAGGGTGGGTCAAATTCGACGCTTTTAAATCGAAACACCCTTTTCTATAGGAGATAGAGAAAAACTAATATCGGTGTCTGGAGCTCAATTTTTGTCAAAAACATGATGCTGAAAACCGCATATCGATATCTGTTACCGTTTCAGAGTTACGGGGTGTTTTTCAAAAATATGCATTTCTAACAAATCGCTGTAACTTTTTTGCTATGAAAAATTTTGTATTTTTATGAAAACATTCCCAAAGCACCTTTTTAAGTAGATTTTAATGGTTTAAGTATATTTTTTTTTAAATTAATGATTTCAGAATTATCAACAGAAAATTTGATTTTTTATATGGGACACCCTGTATATTTTTAATTTATTGAAAAGAATTTAAAATTACCTTTCCAAAAATATAACACACTTGATATTTTGCTGGATTCCTCTTCGAGATATAGAGTATATAAAAATTCGCCCGCTTTAAATAAGTAGGCTTTGAACGGCACCGGCTGTATGCAAAAAAAATCTAGCTGTGAGCATTAGTTAAAACGAAAATAATATTTGCTATGAGAGACGCAGAATTCTATACCAATTTATAGCATTTTAAAACAGTTTTAACCAACATCAACACATTTAAACTATATCTAATAACAATAAAAATAAATAGCAAACCAAGACATGAGATTTTGCTACAGGTGTTTGACTTATCGACAGTCTTCTGTTATGGACAGACCGGGCAGTTTTTGAACATTTCTCGCGGAATTCATTAACTCGGTGGGGGTGAAAGATACCCTTTCATAACTGCTAAGTATTTCTAATTCTTGTCTAGATTATACGCAAGAATAAGGAACCTTTATTCTCCCGCAAATATATCCATAGGATTAGATCCATGGGCACTGAGTCAGGTAGCCTCGACGGCCAACGGCTGAGATCTTGGTTAGCTATCCAATTATTCTTGAAATTGGCTGCAAAAAGTTGCTGATAACTTCAGCGTTCAGAGGCGGTGCGTCGCCTTGCTGGAAAAATATGTTTTCGAGTTCCATTAAAGGCATATCATCAATAAGGGGTCCAAAGCCTACTAGTTAAAAGTGGCGAACTTTTAAAAATTCTGTATTTCGAAGGGGATTATAACAAAATATTAAGTGTGCTATATTTTTGGAAAGGTAATTTTAAACTCTTTTCAGTTAATTAAAAATATAGGGGGTGTCCCAAATAAAAAATAAATTTTTCTGTTGATAGCTCTTAAATTATTAATTTTAAAAAAAATATACTTAACAATTAAGTTCTACGTAAAAAGGTGCTTTGGAAATGTTTTTATAGTAATACAAAATTTTCCATATCAAAAAAGTTACAGCGATTTGTTAAAAATGCACATTTTTGAAAAACACCCCGTAACTCCGAAACGGTAACAGATATTGATGTACGGTTTTCACCATCATGTTTTCGATGAAAATTGAGCTCCAGACACCGATATTAGTTTTCGCCTATCTCCTATAGAAAAGGGTGTTTCCATTTAAAAGCGTCGAATTTGACTCACCCTGTACACCTTGTCGTTCGCAGATGACAAGGCTGTTGTAGCACAAGATATAGACGACTTGGAATACATGACCCGAAAACTTATCGAGGAGTATGAAAAATGGGGACTAGAACTGAATATTAAAAAAAACGGAATACATGTGCATTGGTGGACAACAAGAAGACCTACGACTAGCAACAGAACAAGTCATCAGACATTGCAACAGCTACAAATATCTCGGAATGAAAATATCCAAAGACGGAATACTGGATGAAGCAATATTTGAAAGAAATATGTGAGGCAGAAAAGCAGTTTCGATGTTAAATGGAATACTATGGTATAAGAATGTAACGATAGAAAATAAAAAAGAATTTGTAATTCCATCGTAAAAAGCATAATTACCTACAGCTGTGAAGTATGGCCCTTAAAGAGAAAACTGAAAGAACGCTAAAATTTTAATAATAAAATAGACTATTGGATAAGATCTGCTAGAACATCCAGAAAAGATAAAGTACCAAATGAAACCATAAGACGCCAAATGGAACTAAAACACGACATCGTAGATGACATTAGAACTCAGCAATTAATATGGTATGGACATGGGCAAAGAATGGAAGAACATCGAATCCGAAAGAAAATATTAAATTGGAACCCTCAAGGTATAACAAAAAAAAGGAAGACCACGCAAGAGCTGGAGAGAGGGTATTGATAAAGAAGTTTTCTACAAAGGTTTGGAAGTAGATGGATGGGGAGATGGACAAGGGTGGAGATTAGTAATCGGAAGACGGAAAACGTTGTAACCCGATTATGTATGTATAAATCAATCTCATTTAGAACAATCTTCATGACAAACTCGACGATACTGTAAATTGAAGTATAAATTAATAAAAAGACCGGTAAAATCAAGCAGGAACGCTTTAAACCGCGAGTTTAGTAACCATGGCTCGTCTTAATTAAATACAAAGTTGGGCGCCGGCGGCATTTTTACGGCCCCGATTGGCAGCCGTGCAAAACACTTTGATGTCGTTGCTCTGCGGCGAGGTGAGATGGCGCCCGAGGCATCCGTTGCCAGCGCTGCTTTGATAGTTTGACCGAGATACCACGTCGACTTTATTAAACGGTGCACCGGGGATTCTGTGCCAGACACAAAATGTGTCGGAAGTCTTTTAAATATCCGGAAGTTGGGCGGATTGAGTTGATAGTAGCGACATTTCACGAACGTTTAGCGCGGTTTTCAAGTGAATTTTATTATGTGATGTGCGGCGCAAACTTTGAAAACTTGTTTAACATTATTAAATTTATTCCTTTTTTGGTATAATTACAGGGCGGCGCCTCTTATACGACGCGGAGGCTCGAAGGGGAACGACAGTTTGAATTGAAACGAAATTTTGTGGGCCTATATGTATGTAAATTCAGAGCACTTTTTAAAAATTCCCTAGAGAGTTCTCTAGGGTGTCCCCAAAAAATACTTACATATCAAAGTTGTGTTTTTTGTAATGGAACACCCTATATATTAATTGATTTTCGGATTCTGGGAGAAAAATAATGGTAAGTTTTTTAAGAGAATTATATGATTAAAATGTAAGGTTTTTTACATATTTAACATTTTGTAACGTTTTTAGTTCGCTACATGTCTTTGTATATGATATATGATGTCTGGCGTATCATCACCGGATTCCCTATCGTTCAGGCCGGATAATTTAATTGACGGCATGGCCTAATTTTTAGGTTCCCTAGTCGTCAACCCTGTTATCGTTTGACACAACCCTGTTATCGCTCTGTGGAGGCGCTGTCAACATCGCTTCTGTCAACTCTCTGTGCTGTCGACGGACTTTTGCTTTTAGCGCTCTGTAGCCTAACCTAACCATTCCGGCTTTTAGAAATGGTGATTCTTTAAATCTTGCTGTATAATTTGAATCAGCTGCTATTTCAAAGCAACAGGTAAAGATGAGATATTATCCTTTTAGATTCGATATTATTACTGCATATTTTTAGGGTAGAGTTTTGGATGTCCCAACTTAACTTGTATTTGTATTTTGCTGGCACGTTGGCGTCCCTTTTCTTTTGTCCTCCAGAATGTTACATGGAAGAAAGGACAGTTTCTTTATTTATTATTGAGCCCTCGGAAGTAATTCGAGGTAGGTTCATTTTGTTTATTAGACCTTGTTTGATTTTAAACAAGAGTTTCATATTTTTAGGGTCCAAGGTACGGGTAGTGTTCCCCTGTACCGTTATCTTATGGACGGACTGTGTCCAAGGTTATGGTCCAAGTTACGGACATTATCCAAGGTCCTAGTAGTGTTCCAAGGTACGGGTAGTGTCCCCAAATTGCCACAGTATGGATACAGCGTTGTTTTCATAGATATTTAGTACAATTCTTAACACCACTTTTGTTGACATATAACCACTATAATAATTATTAAAATTGTACAATGCTATTTACCATCAGAATTCATCATGAATAAATATAGCCATTAGTTTTAAGTAATATACAACTGTGTTTTCTTTCTCTGTACATGCCTAGCGCCCAATATCTATATTTTTTTGTTTATTGTTATTGATTAGTTTTCTCTCTAGTGAAATACCTTACCCACGACTGCTCTCCGATGAAAAGCTGCCGTTCGCAGTGGTAATGTTTTATAAAAAAACGCTACAATTTTAACATTAACAAAATAAAGAACAATAATTTTTAAATTACAATAAAAGCTACCTAAATTGGAATTTACCCGGTATAGTCTAATATGTAGTTAAAATAACTATTGTACTTTAAATCAAATTAAAACTAGATCCAAAAAGGTATGCAGGGTGAGACAAAATTAATATTGAACATTGGTGACCTTTAAAAGCAAGGTTACTGCTGTTTTATTTTAAATGAAACACCCAGAATATGATTCAGATATTCAGTGGGGAATTCATGTCTCTTCAAAATACTATTAAGGTTGCCTGTCCTTCAAATAAACATTTTTCGAGATATTTTCATTCACATGATTTGATCTGAGTAGATCTTTATTATTTGATAAAATCTAGGTGGCTGGTGATATGTCTGACATTACTTTAACATATCTGTGTAATTAGTCAACTTTAACAACTAGTTATTATTTTGTGTCAGTTATAACAAAAAAAATTTCCCGAAAATGCAAACTTATCCTACATCAGAGAGGATTGATATGATTCTATTAGTTGTGTTAGTGTGCATTCACCAATTAACGCTAATTTTTGTTACATAATTATAGGTTAATATCTAGTTTTAATTCTGTAATAATTAAAATATATTTTAAACGTATATATTTTTATTACCGTTGAGTATTTTACTCTACATCCTTTAATTTTTGTTAAATTAACAAAAGGTATATAACAGCCACCTAGATTTTTTCAAATAATAAAGATCTATTGACGCAAAATCATAAAAATTAAAATATCTAGGAAAATCTTTGTCTGAGGGGTAGACAACCTTAATAGTATTTTGAAGATATATGAATTCCCCATTAAACACCGGAATAATATACTTGGTGTTCCATTTAAAATTAAAGATTAACTTGCTTTTAAAAGTGGCTAATGTACCATATTAATTTTGTTTCACCCTGTAAAACTTTTCGGGTCAAATTTTAATTTGGTTTAATACAATGGTTACTGTAATTTAATTCAGGCTATACGAGGCGAAATAAAATTTAGGTAGGTAGCTGTTATCGAAATTTAAAATTTACTCTTCATTTTCACAAAATGTGTAATATATCAAAATCCTTAGATTTTAGGTATATGCTTCTTTAATAAAACTCACCTTTATTTTTTTCCTAGAATCCGAAAATCAATTAATATATATGGTGTTCCATTAGAAAAAACACAACTTTGTTGTTTAACTTTTTTTGGGGACACCCTGTATAATTCTATATATTTTTATAAAATGCTATCAGTTAACCTACATATGCTGCCAAAATTTCATTTCGATATAAGCTACCGTTCTCCTTGGAGCCACCGCGTCGTGTGAGAGGCGCCATCGCCACCCTGTACAGGGTGATTCAACGATAGAGTAAAGTCCATTATCTCATTTGTTTCGAGGTTTACAAAAAAATATTAAATATAAAAGTTATAGGGATGATTAAGATACTACTTTAAAATTATTATACAGTATACAGGGTGCTTCAAAAAAGTGTGGCAAATATAACATATTTTTTTTAAATGCAACACCCTATTTTTTATTTTATTTTTAGATTCTGCGTAAAATTCCATAACTTTTTTATATATAATGTTATATACCTAAAATTAATAGTTTTTGTTATATTTAAATTTGTTTAAACAAATGTTAGATTGCAGTGGGTTAAAAAATTGTCAATGATGGCATTGATTCTGAAGTTGGACAACTAAAATTTGGTAGGAGAATTTTATAGTGATATAGAAAAAGACCTATGTAAAGATATTTTAGTTAGATGTTACAGGGTGTTCAAAATATATTTAGGAATTTCAACTAATTAAAATTAAAGAATTTCAATTTTTTTTAAATGGTACACCCTATATATTAGCATTTTTTCTGATAGATTTTAAAAAACTCTTCAACTTTTATTAAGAATGTCATATACCTATTTTTATTAGTTTGCGATTTATTCCAATTTTTTCGATTTTTATCCATATTTTTAATACAATTACGCTATAACATCATAGTTGACATGACAAAAAGTAATAATTATCACAGTTTCATGTTTGTTAAGCAAGTTAAGAACAAAATTTCAATTTTATTTTAATTTGTTGTAATAAGTATAAATGGTAGAGATAATAGTTACAGATTTTCTTGAAATGAATTAGTCAATGTGATTGATATACACGGACAAGCTTAGAAAACCACATTTTTTGGTTCAGTACTATATATTATACAGTACTTTGCTAACTACTATAAGGATACATGTATATTATCTAGAAAACATCTGCAGTGTGTAATGGGACGGTTTCGATTTAGTCTTCAGCAATTAGGTAATCTAGTATTACCCTAATCTGTGGCTATTCGCCCCGACGAAAAATCCCAAGTGTCATCTTTCATAATATAGAAATACACCAAGAAATTCACTACTGCGATTTAGTTTATTTGAGTAAAGTTAATTAATTTTAACTAATACCAGCAATTGTAACTAATTATGAAGCTACTTGTTAAAGGTAAGTAATAAATAATTTTGTTTTGTCATGGCAACTATGACTTTATAGGCTAATTGTGTTGAAAATATGTGTAAAAGTAGAAAAAATGGGAATAAATCGCAAACTATTAAAAACAGGGATATGACAGACTTAATAAAAGTTGAAGAGTTTTGTCAAATCTATCAGAAAAAATGATAATATATAGGGTGTCCCATTTAAAAAATTTGAGATTTTTTAATTTTAATTAGTTGAAATTCATAAATATATTTTGAACACCCTGTATCATTTAACTAAAATATCTTTAGATATATCTTTTTTTCATCTCTATAAAACTCTCCTACCAAATTTTGGAACTCCAACTTCAGAAACAATGGCACCACTGACAATTTTTTACCACACTGCAATTTAGCATTTGTTTAAATAAATTGAAATATTACAAAAACTATTAATTTTAGGTATATAACATTATATATAAAAAAGTTATGGAATTTTACGCAGAATCTAAAAATAAAATAAAAAATAGGGTGTTGCATTTAAAAAAAACATATGTTATAGCCGCCACACTTTTTTGAAGCACCTTGTATACTCTATAATAATTTTAAAATGTGTATCTTAACCTTCCCTATAACTTTTATATTTAATTTTTTTGTAAACCTCGAAACAAATGAGATAATGGACTTTACTCTATCGTTGACTCACCCTGTACAAAAAATTGGAGGTGGTTGGTTATTTTGTAACTAATTGTTATAATAATAATGTTACAATGTAAGGTTTAATTACTATCACTTTCATGACGTACAATGCCATAATCACATTTATATTCCCCTCTCAAACAATCCCTTAAAAGTAACGATTGAGTCTTGCAACCATCTAGAAGAGAAAATGAGAACAAAAAAAGGAAAATGTGGTCGGTCGCGGTAAAACGAGTCCGTTTACGAGGACCATTAACATAAAAGCAATTACTGCCCCGTCAGAGGTTGGTTAAGATGGAAAATATAATTCTCTTATAGTTTTAATTAGTTCTAGAAACAAGGTTATATTTTACCGGAAACAGGATTTACATATTCGTCGGTAAAGGAACTTGGTCGGAGTCTGTTTAAAATCGAATTATTCGTATGGCCAGATAAAAATGGATTATTTTAAACTAAAACTTTCTTTTCTGTCTGAAACTACCTTAAAATTGGCAGTTAAGTCCTTTTACAGTTTTTTTAAAATATTAAAATATTCTTTACTTTGATGTTTTTCTAATGCATTTTAAATTAAAAAGGTGTTAAATTCAGTTTTTATGCAATTTAATCCCCTTGGGCTTATCTTACAAATTTATGTCGTGTCTGAAACATTCTAAAAAAGCTGTAACAAAAATCAACAATTATGTCATTAAATAAGTGCAAATATTTTTAGGGGTAATATATTTCGACCCCAGAAACATGATTAGGGTTTTTTTCGCGAAAAAAAGTTATGAAAAATTGATTTTTTTTTATTTTTTAGTTTTCAATTTCTTGATAATATGGCCACATAGGTACTAGATTAGATTAAGAAAGAAAACCCAGAAAAGATCCAGTGGTTCTCAAACTTTAAGTAGTTTCTTTTGTAAATTTTCAAAGCAAAATTACTCGGTTATTTTGGACTTATTTTGAAAAACGGCAAAGAGAAAATATGTTTCTTTTATCGAGATCTACCAGCCCTGAAAATATTTTTTCTTATTTAAGACTTACCCTGTATATTACACAACGGTAAATCATTTTACATTTATAAATCAAGTAAAAGAGACGTACATAAATATATAAAGGTAAGGAAAGAAACAGTATGCAAATAAAATCCGATATTAGATACGCACCTAAATATCAATATCAAAGATATATACGAGCCCTAACAACTATGTGTTGGGACAAGGTCTTTTTTTGCAATAAAAATAGTAATTTGTTAAAACGACTCAATTTATCTTGTTTATTGTTCTAAATTCAAACATTACAATATCATCTAGACAATTTTACTATATTTTTATAACTTTGCAAACAAATCGCTTTTAATAATACCTTATTTTGCCAAAATCAAGCCAAATTTGCTGACAACTATATATTGGGACAGCACAACAAGAAATTTGTTTAATACGGAGTTACATCACCTTTCGCCTTAACAACTGCCTGAACTCTTAATGGTACTGTATTTACCAAAGATTGGCACATTTGAGGAGAAAAATTATCCCAAATTTCCTGCAGTTTTGTCCGCAAAACAAAAATTGTTCGATGAGGGTGGTTTCTTAAATATTGCTTCATTTTATGCCACACAGTTTCTATAACATTGAGGCCCGGACTACTTGCAGGATGGGATAGAACTTTTTTATTATTATTACCGAACCAATTTTTAGTTGCTTTTGCTGAATGGCACGATGCTCCATCTTGTTGGAAAATATAGGCTTCGTTTGGAAACAATTCTAGAGCACTAGGCAAAAGTCAGGTCTCAAGTATATGTTGATATTTTTGGGCGTTAACAGTGCCATCTATAAAATTTAATTTGCCCAAACCTCTTGCTGACATGCAGCCCCAAACAATAATCCCCTTAGGAAATTTAACAACCCTCTTCAAGCAATCTTTATGAAAGGCTTCTGCTTTATTTCGTATTATTCGTTTTCGATGATCTCCCACACAAACATCAAATTTAGACTCATGACTAAATATGACGTTATTCCAATCATTTTGTGTCCACGATAATTTAGATTTTGTCCAATTTTAGCGATTTTTCTTTTGAATTTCTGTCAGTAGCGGTTTTTCTTCGGCCTAAATAAGAATTTGTATCAATAATCTTCAGGTAATTGATTATCCACACAAAATAAAGTTTACCTTGTAAAACCCCAGACCGCATTTATGGATACATTTTCGGCAACATTCTCTTGATATATTTAAACCAGTTACAGTATTCCATTTAACTGTTACTTCGCGAAGAGTACTTCTTCTCGCAGACTTGCAAAATTTTACTACATTTTGTCTCTCTGAGATACAACTTTTGGCCTTCCCGAACTTTTACCTCTAACGTCTACGTTGGCAGATTCGCCGTATTTTTTTATTATTTTAAAGACCCTGGTTTTTGGAATACTTAAATCATCAGAAGTTTTTCGAATTGTTTTTCCCCTACTGTATTGACGAATGATAATTTCGCGTAGTTTTTGATTTGTAGCTTTTCCACGGACCATTACCTTGAATTAAATTAACAAAATTGAAAATTAAAATTACTTACAGTAAATCCCACTACTCAAAGTATCGAGTCACTTACAAGCTGTCAATGCTGAAGTAAACAGTTTGAGACATTTGGGACGTTTATAGCAAAGCCGCCTATGATGATATTAATTATTTAAAAATACTTGTCCCAACATTTAGTTGTCAGCAAATTTGTCCTTTTATGAACAAAATCCGCTACTGTAAATATGGATTGATTTACAAATACATAAAAATATTGTCAAGTTGTTTAGGATATATGGCTATGTTTATATTTAAAAAATTAAATATCTATTTTTCAGTCATTTTGAAAAACAAGGGCAATAATTCCAAAATATGACCTTGTCCCAACATATAGTTGTTAGGGCTCGTAAATATATCAGTACACTGCTAAAAACACTTTCAAAAACATTTTTAAAACAACAAAATACAACAAAGTTTATTCGTTGTAGTAAGCCAGGAGAAATTACAATATTTGTTAACAATTTAAAAATAAAACACATCTCTAAAAACACTCTCCTGACTTCATCTAACAAACTCAACCCAAAGTGCTCACTTAACTCAGCCACTTTTATGTGTACATGTTCAATGTCAATAAACCTCTCTTGGTCTTGGTTAATTTTTAAGAGCGAAATGAACTTATCACCAACAATTTGCAATTTTTTCAATTACCATTTCTTTTTAAAGTTATTTTTCTCTATAACAAAGCGGCTTTGGTGATTATTGTGAACTATATACTACTATAAACTGCCCATCATGTTTGACGTTTGAGAAATGCTTGGCAGGAGGGTTAGAGGTCGCAAAGCGGTACCAGCTTCATTAAATGAATTTCGTTTGGTTCTTAAAGAAGAATGGAAAAGCATAACGCAATATGGTATATGCAGCCTCAACGACAGTTTGAACGAACATATACAGGCAGTTATAGCAGCCAAGAAAGGCAATAAAAAATACTATGGTATTTTTTATATTTTTTTTTTCTGTTTGTATACTTGAGTATTACAGATGTTTTCTTTAATATATGTATATCTTCTTTCTCATTCAATGCAGCGTAATATGACGTTACGACAATAGTCAACAAAACCATCTCGTCATATCAAAAAATTACATGAAAAAGTAATGATAATTGAAAAAAATTGCAAATTGATCGTCATCAGTTCATTTCGCTCTTAAAAATTAACCAAAGCATGTATTGACATGAAACAAAAATCAAAATTCTCAGGAGTCATGGTTCTGACCATAAAATTATAAATTACAAAATTTACACACAAATTATTGCACAGGGTGTTTTAAAGTTAGGGTAAAAGAGCACAACCCCCCGATTAACCCTGTATAATGTGCCAAATACTAAAAAACTTAGTTTATGAATTAAAATTATTGATATATATCGAAGTCATGGTTCTGACCATAAAATTATAAATTACAAAATTTACACACGAAATTATTCCACAGGGTGTTTTAAAGTTAGGGTAAAAGAGCACAACCAAAAAAATCATAAAAATACCACTAAAGCTATCAAAAATATAAAACTTATTTTTGTAAATATAAATAAATATTTTTGTTTTTATTTTTATAAAATTGGCTTAGAACAATACTGTAAAGCTTTATATCAGCATTGACAGCAATCATTTCCTGTATTTACTTGTTCTTTCGCCCCATCATTAAAGCAAAGGTAATAATCATTATTTCTCGTTTCGAAAATCTATTTTGCTCATCTTCAATCGTGTTATTTGTACCGTTTGTGCCCCACTAGCATTCGGCATCGCACTGGATATCCAAAACATAGCCTGGAAAACTGGAGCTGTTTGTCGAGTCTTAAGCAAATGAAGACAAATGGCGGACATTATTACCTTAGCACGGCCGGGGCATCTGTCACAGCACCCTATCTCCCCACATTTCGACCAGTTGCGAAACTCTTTTATCTCTCTTTTATCGCATTGTCTTACTTTTTCTCGCGCAGAGTGGCTTTTACTTAATCCCGAAAGGGGAATTAATGGAACAGCTCGAGGCGTCGTGTAAACTTAAAAGAAACATAAAAATAATACGTTAATGTTTGTTATGTGACAACATATTGGCCTCTTATTTAGAAAGTGTCCTTGTTGTTATCAATCAAAATATGTTATAATTTGATTAATTTTGAAATTACGATTTTTATAGATATTTGAATCGTCGAATGAAAGAAATTTAAAGCTTTGCTGAGATACAATGAAAATCAAAACATCTACTATTTTACCATATTTCAAAAGTATAATTGAAGGAATTATTATTTAACACATTATGAAAACCTAATAATAGAACAACGACCACAGTTTTTACAAAACAATGAAGCCGTCACTATTACAGAAGCTAGAACAGATATATCGATCGAGGAAGTTAAACAAGCCTTGGTGTCTCTGAAAAACGGTAGAGCTCCAGGACCGGGTGGTATTATGGCTGAAATGCTAAAATATGGCGGAGGATGTCTTAGAACAGAAATAACAAACTTAATGCAGATGTGTGTAGATCGGAATAAAATACCTAATGAATGGAAGTTAGCCTATATCACTTCTATATATAAAAAAGGGAACAGAAAAGACCCGAATAACTACAGAGGTTTTAGTGTGAATTGCACCTTCAGCAGACTTTTTACAAAAATAATTAGAAATAAGTTAGAAATATCTACTTACAACAAAATCAGTGAAAAGCAGAGTGGCTTTACCGCAGGGCGTTCATGTCTAGATAATCTATTTACTATCCAACAACTGATAGAAAAACGGAATTCACGTGAAGAAGATACACATCTAGCTTTTGTAGACCTTCAAAAAGCTTACGACTCCATCCCCAGGGTTAAACTATGCTACATACTGGAACAACTTGATGTGGATGAATATCTCATTAATTTAATTAAGGTGCTGTACAACAACAACACAGCTCATGTTAAGAGCAGTAACCGACTGTCTAAGGTAATTTTTATGACCAAGGGCCTTCGACAGGGATGTTCTCTGTCGCCTCTTTTATTTAATCTGTATTTGGAAGTGGTTCTTAGGGACTGGACGAAGAGGTGTGGGGGAATGGGCGTCCCTGTAGGAGATGACTGTTTGGTTACATGAATTTTGCCGATGATCAGGTAGTCATAGCTCAAGATGCTTACGACCTTGAATTCATGATGAGCAGATTAAATTCGGCATACACGGACTGGAGCCTTACTGTGAACATTGATAAAACGGAATATCTAGTGACCAATTCAGATGATAAATTTGACATTTTTATTACTGACAATGCAAAGCTCAGACAGGTTGAATGGTTTAAATATTTGGGGGCACGTATAACCAGAAAGGGACTGGACAAAACAGAAGTATCTGCTAGAATAGAACAGAGCGGATGATTATAGGAGCACTGAATGGCATCTGGTGGGACAAAAACATAAGACCAAACACAAAAGTACATATTGGAAGAGCCCTAGTGGAGTCGGTAGTAACTTATGGGTGTGAAGTTTGGACCTTAAAAGCTGAACAAAAGCGAGCTTTGAATGCACTCGAAATGGACTATTTGAGACGCAGTCGGGAGTATCTAAACTGGACAGAGTTAGGAACGTGGAAATCAGAGCCAAAATGGATGCCACACACAGACAATAGTGGATAGAGTCGAACAGAGGGGCCTTAAGTGGTTTGGACACTTGCTACGCATGGAACACCAAAGATGGCCCTACCGTATCTACAGCTGGTCACCTCCTGGAAAAAGGAAAGAGGACAGCCTAGAAGATCTTGGAATGATGCACCCTGATGGCCATCAGAAGGGCAATGGAGGACCGTAACTTGGAAGAGGAAGATGTTCTTGATCGTAACAGGTGGCGGTTAGGCGTGGGGATGCGACGTTAGTTGCGACAACCCTGGAGTATATATATAATTGAAGGACTTGTTGTAATATCACGATTTGCTACAAATCCATAATTCCGAATTATTAGACTTTGCAGTTTTGAAAAAAATGTGTAAATTTAACTATTAATAAAATATAAATTTGAAGACGTTTTAGAGTTAGTTTACTTTAACTCGCTATAACTTTAAGTATTTATGTAACAAATTTGTTGGATAAAAGGCAATAAAAAACACAGTTACTAGTTAATAAAACTGATTTCTGGTTGAATGGCTTATAATGTTATTACAATAAGCCCTTTAACTATAAACCACAATAACATTGCTTTAGCATTTTCGACATATTTGGTTCCATCTTCACTAGTACCTTATTACTGTACCACGTTAGCTTGAGTACCAAGACACGAGAGTCAGAAATGTAGGGTAGGTTAGAAGGAAGATGAAGTGACCTAACAAGGCTGATCAGAGCCAATCATAGGCATTCAGAATCTTTCTGCAGCGTTGCAACAGCACTAGAAAGACCACAAAACAATAGGTGACCAACAAATCTCTAGAGTGGTGAAGAATTAAGTTAGCATGGAGTACTTATGGAGGAAACTCAATCATATTCAAATCTAGAATCCCAATCTATCTAAACAAGAAAACATTCGACCAATGTGTACTACCAGTCATGACCTAAGCATGCGAAACCTGGACACTTAACACGGACATCATAAGAAAACTGCAAGTCGCACAACGTTTACTGGAAGGAAATATGCTGGGAATAACCAAGATGTACCCTAAAGAATAGAGTGGATACGACAAAATACCCAGGTAATAGGATCAAATCCTTCAATTGGCAATAGGCAGGACATCTTGCCAGAAGAACGGATAAGAGATGAACCACAAAAATTACAGCATGGTACTCACGAGTAATTAAGAGACCTAGAAGAAGACCGAACATGAGATGGGACCATGATATTAGGAAATTAGCAGGGATAACTTGGGCTCTCATAGACAATAGACAACAATGGGCCCAACTACAAACAGAGTATGTAAGGGAGGCTCGAGGGGTGTCTCACTATTGGAATTACATGTACATTTTCTTGGCAGTCGCTGGCAGTCGCTGGCAGTCATTTGCAGTCTTATGGCAATCTTATGGCAGTCGCCTATAATAATTACATGGCAGTCATAGGCAGTCTTCTTCACAGTCATTGGCAGTCGCTTAGCAGTGGAAGGATATTTTGGCAGTACGTGTACATTTTTTACCCGAGTGAGACACCCCTCGGGGAGGCTACACCATAATTAGAAATGGTTGAATAAGCTGAAAATTATGATATTTCCACGAAAGATAGATCTCGATGTCTTCAGATGCAAATGGAAATTTAAGCATTGTAACTAGGATGGTTTTCTCATTATGCATGAATATAAAAATAGTTCCTTGATCTTCTTATTCAAAGCATCTCAATAATCAATACGAGAAACTTCTGTTTCAGTTAGTTACAAGTTCAACCGCACATAAAGCATTCCTTTAACCTGAACTGCCGG
>NW_022147508.1:663091-848240 GCF_002938485.1 Sitophilus oryzae
AAATAAATGATGCATTGAAAAAATCATATTGATATGAATATCATAAACCAAGACCGAATCTAATAAATATAATTTCTAAAACTGAAAATTTATTATTCCTTAATTCTACAGTTTGGACTTTGGAGAAACAAAAATGTTTCGTAGAAGTTTTTTTTCCATTATTAATTTTTACAATAAAAATTGATTATTTTATTAAGAATTATTTTTGTTATATTCATTTTATTTGGCGTTATTATAAAGCAAAAATATTTTAAAAAATCAGTTTTTAAACTTGTTGATTATCGGCGATTGGAATTTGGCACCTTAACGATGTAAGGCGAATTCTGAATATCTTATTTCTTTAATACTCCCTAATATTTTGTTATTTGTGCTTTTTGGATATTTAAACAGTATACCGGGTGCGTCTCAAAAGTGGCTCGTGATCTTTTTTTAATTCCCCGGTTCTACATTACGGAGTATGTTATTAGCAATATAATATACTAATTCACCACAATACACCAAAACACTTACTGTTATCAGTGGACGAACAGCAGATGATTAAAACTAAACTAATCTCCACTAACTGAGCGTTTATATTCACTCGGTTGGTACCGACCCAGCGTGGCAATGTTAGCTAAGCAAGTCAAAACCAATCGAGCGTAATAATACCGAGACTAGAGCAATAAGAACAGAGAACTAGGAGGAATTGGACCATTATCTCTGTTCATATTATCTTTACATTTATTTATTTTGACGCTCTCATATTATGGCATCTAATTGCCTGTAATTTGAGACGCGTTAACATCTATACAATGAGCTTTACCAAAAAAAAAATTTGCTCTACCATATTATATCTGGACCATATGTTCTTTAACTACAGTTAATATTGAGTTAACCCGCCATATTTTTGATTACAATCTTTACAACAAATTTGCATTTTATTATTGGTTAAGTTAAGGTAGTAAAAAACGAAGTACAAAATATTGTAAAATGTTAGCATAAATATCAAAGCAAAACGGGTAAACCTAGCCAGATTCATCAATTCTCATCGAAAAAGTTCACGTCTTGTATCAGTCCTAAACTTCCCCGGAAGGGTTAAAACCACCCTTAAGTAATAAATCACCAAAGTATACAGAATAGGGTATAAAAACCTTACTTTCTCTTTCTTTTGAAGAGCCTTATTTTCAAGTTCTGTCGATAATATTCCATGTATCTATAATTTATAATAATAATTGTATAAATAATATAAACAATAATAAAATAAAATGTTACACTATAATATACAGAGTGTCCCAGAAATAAGTGCAAGTATTTTAAGAGGTGGTAGATCTCGATAAAAGAAACATATTTTCTCTTTATCGTTTTTCAAATAAGTACAAAATAACGGAGTTATTTTACTTTGAAAATTTCCAAAAAAAAATATTTTTTGCTAAAATTTTGAGAACCACTGGATTCTGCTAAACCATTGGAACTTTTCTGGATTTTCTTTCTTGAAAATTTAATCTAATACCATTTTGCCATATTATCAAGAAATCATGTTTTTAAGTAAGTTCCAAAAAAATTTTCAAAAAATTTCGAATTTTTTTCGCGAAAAACACCTCAAACCAAACCAAACCTCATTGGCGTGTTTCTGGGGTTGAACTATATTACCAGTAAAAATACTTCCACTTATTTCTGGGACACCCTGTATAATAAACTGTTGGCAAAATAAAGTTGGCGAAACAATAATAAATAAGTTCCGCCAATAACTGTCGGCAAAAGACAGCGCTTTCTGTTGTATTACCTGACTTTTTATATAAACTTTTTTTCGATAAGTAGAGTAAATGACAAAAATTGCCATTTGTTCATATTTTGGAGATGAAATAATGTAATGAAATTACAATATCAATATTGCATTGCAATGCGATCAAAATATATTACTGATACATAATCATTAGCTTGAGTAACACAAAAATTGTGGCTGCTATTTGATTTTTAACACCAAAATACATATCTTAATCGATTTTTTCAAGATAGAACGCGGTAAAGAAAATCAAATGTTACTTACTTGTATATTATACAACACATAAGCTATACCACCGAATATTAGCTAAACAGCTAAACTGTAATTATACAAATAAGTAACCAAACGAAGTTGGTTAGTTAACATCATAGCCAACAAGATGCTTGTTATGAAATACTAAATTCATATACTTGTTACGACTAAAATGGATACTTGGCTAGTTTTCAAACTAGTCAGCTATTTTGCAAATAAACAGCACAACCACCACCGCAAACAAACACCTAACCAACAAAATAACAGCGATTTTTTTTATGATGCTTGATAAATTTTGTATGGTTGGTAATATAAGGGAATAGTATATGTATGATAAATAAATGGTGATTTTAGAATATGTCATGTAATATAACTATTTTAAATCAAATATTATTTTCCATCAAAATCAGCAGACATATACGGGAACGGAGATTTAGTTTATTCTTCAGGTAGTATTTAACCAAACCAAGTACACAGTACACATTAGCCGTAACTTATACAAACATAAATCATATACCAACTTCAGTAGGCTTTAAAATTACTTAATCATCCCTATATTTTTTAAATCGATCGATTTAAATTTTAATAGAGGGAACCATTATTCCAATTTCAAAACAAGTATCCCAAAATGAATCAAGATACCCTCGATTCGTCGCCCATATGGCATCCCAACCGCCCAGCTGCTCTCGACAAGAAGAGAAGTAGTACCTTCGGGGACGTGGAAACGGAAGGGAGGGTACGAGAGAGGCAGGTGACGCGACGGTACGCTAGATACGTAAGCTCGTGCTACTGGCCAATCCGAATCCTCGCCGCGCTCGCTTATTCTCGAATTTTCGAAAGTAACCTTTTCGCATGCATAGATGCATTTTATACCATAAAGTTGTCACGCTATTTGACGCTGATAATTCAAAACTCTAGATTTGTATCTATATTTTGGGAATCGCTAAACTGCATTATAATATTTATGAATTAATTATGTACCAGGAGTCAGGAGTCCAGTGCACATATACATTTATTTGCTATAATTTTATAAGACGGTTTAAAGGATTTTATGACATTTTAATTCTATAAAACTGTATTGAATGTGTTTATTATAATAATGATTAGAAAACACTAATGTGACAAGCGGCTTAGATCCACAGCTGGAACGGTTTCTTTATTTGTTTAAATAAAAATATTTATTTATCTAAATAGAGGCGATCACTTAGCCACCATCTTAACGTTAATTACAGAAGAAGATTCCTTCCAGAGGCGGATAAGTGCATAAATCACTGACAGCCAAACAGCCATGTCGGCGCTGAACTCATCTACCATATCCTCCAAAATAGTCAAAAAACATACGACGAAGTTAACCTACGTTAGATACGACTTAATTTTGCTTTAGGTTCCAGGCTAGGGACATCGAGGAGAACAATGCACTGAGGACTTGCATTACAAGGATCGTGCCTTGGGGTGTGATATATACAGGGTGTCCCAGAAATAAGTGCAAGTATTTTAAGGGGTGGTAGATCTCGATAAAAGAAACATACTTTCTCTTTATATAATCATCTACGTCTATCTATCATACGTCATTCTATTCAGAATGTCATTTTCTATCGAATAAAGTAAAAAAAATACCGAGGGTGTCATTTAAAATCAAAAGTTGTAGACATTTCCGGTGAAACAGGAAGTGACCAAAAACAATTGAATACGTTAATCAATCTTAATTTATGTCATATACTAACCTACCAAATCTCGTTATTTTATCTGAAAAAATAAAAAAGTTATAGGGGTGAACCACTTTTGAGACGCCGGGTAGATTGATTAAAATACAATTTTGTTTTAAGCAAAAATGTCAAAAGTTGACGTATCATATGTCATTTTTTATCGAATAAAGTGGAAAAATACCAAGGGTGCCATTTAAAAATCAAAAGTTGTAGTCATCTCCACGGTGAAACACGAAGTGACCGAAAATTATTGAATAAAACCCGGTATAACCAATAAAATATTTGCACTTATTTAAAACTCACCCTCAATATGTACGTAAAGATAGGTTGTATCCAAGTATGCGGGAAAACGTCTTTAGAAATGTTCCAATATTTAGACACACTGTATCCTATTTGGCCTAGATATAAGGAAAACAAAATCACGAAATCCCTTTCATTCGATACAAAGTCGAAAGAAAAGAAGCAAAAACCGGTAATATCTTCTGAAAACTGGCTCCGCGCGCACCTGTTACGTATAGCGCCTCAATCTGGCTCCTGCGGGGTAAAAAGTGAGACGCGTCACTCCTGCCATCTGCCTGCCGGGCGAGGCCGACAGGACTCCACCTGCTTCGCGATTGCGACGGTTTCAATTGGAATAGCCCGATCAATTTGGATGGGAGAATGAAAAAAATAATAGTTTAAAAACTAAAAAAACTGACCTTAAAGCATATCAATCGAAAAAGTAAACTATATAATTTTTAATCATAACAACAACAGAAAATCGAATAACTAAAAGCGTATATTGCTCTATAGAAATTGTAGATAGATATTTCACTCATAGCTATTTCTAAAACTTGAGTTTAATTTTTTTCTAAAACTTGAGTTAAAATTGATATAAATATACAGGGTGGTCCGAACTGCATTCCGGAAACTTCGGCAGCATGCTCTGCTGATAAAAATAAATAAAAGGTTCGTATAAATGTATGTCTAAAATGGGTAGTTTCGGAGATAAAGGGTGTACAAATTTCATTTTGATTTTGATTTTTTCCAAATAATTTCTGAAGTAACGTCAATATCTGGATGAAAATTGGGATCTAGGAGTTTTGAGTTCAATGGTACCCTCGGTATTTTTTACTTTACTGGATAGAAAATGACATTCTGAATAGAAGACCACCACCTCTCCCACTCCCTTATTTCTTAACATTTTGAAAAATTTTATTAAGAAGATATGCTCCCTTTGTTCTAGTTTATATATTTTTGATGTCAATTTGATCAAACTAGAAAATAATTAGTACTGCCCTATAAAGGGTTAAAAAGATACTAAAAGAATTCTCGTTGGGAGGGTTGAACATACCATAGAGAAAGTTGTTTAGAATCCAATCGAACTTCTTCTAAAATAAATATCAATATTTTGACCTAACACCACTTTTATCTGAATTTTTACATTGTTCACAGATTATATAATTTTATTGTATATTTATTTAAAATTGGAATATTAAAATTGAATCATTCGGTATATATTATATTTATACTTAATTAGAGAGCCTAACGTGAGTAAATCATTAATAATATCCCCGATAACTAGTGCTACTTACTCCTTATTTCAATCCAAAATTCGTTGCCCGCTGAGGAAAACTCACCTAAAACAATAAAAAATAATTATTGTATAATTCCATAAACATTTAATCAGGCATTTAATATTAAGTTTAAAAATTTAGCAGTAAAAAATAGTATTATTAAACATTAGTATTATTATATTAGTATTATTAAACTTAGGTGCCGGTGGCGTAGAGGTACAGGCTCTCGTCTACCAATCTCAAGGTAGTGGGTTCGATTCCCACACCCGGCATTTCATCAGCCGACTATTTTTATTAAAATAAAAATAGTTTGGGTACCTAGGTCGACTCAGCCTTAAATGAGTACTTGGGATTCACAATCCTGAGGTAATAATACGCGGTTGAAGCGTAGTGCCACATTACCTTTCTTGTATACCGAACGCCTCTACTATAGCAAGCTGTACCTTGCTACTCCCAAGGCATTAAACGCTGTGTATACGGGAGCTACTATTATTATTATTATTATTACTTAGCTTGCACCTACTAGAATTTGATAGGTTGATGTTGGCGGTTTCTATTGTTTAATTTGGTAATGAGTTGTGTATATTCACAAACAAGTGAATTGTGTATATTAGTCTCTGCGTGTTTAAAATAGATAAAAAAATGTTAAATATTTGAAAAATTATATAGGTTTACCATTTTTTCTCTATGAGTACAATACAAACGCATAATAAAATTCCCATAAGAGATATAAGGAAGCATTAGCGGTTTCTCCTAGGCCTATAATCTAAACTGCCCGTCAAATTAAATAGCACAGCGATTTTTTTACTCATTTTCAACGAGTTGTAACTTTGAAAAAAATGGACCGATTTTGTTGATTTTTTTAGCATATTAAAGATCGTTTTTCGTAGATTGATCTGATTTTTCTAAATTTTGTATGAGATTTAGTTTTCTATGTTATACAGGGTGTGAAAAAAAAAGAATGTAATTTTTGTGTTGCTGCCATTATGCCAAAAAAAATTTAACTAGAATTATAAGTTCTGGGTATAGACTAATATCTCGGGACGTATTTGGAATTTTTACGATTACTCATCTGGAATAAGAGATAATCAATTTTAACTTGTATTTTTTCTACCTTTCTTAAGAGATATGCTAACAAAACTGAAATATATGATAAAAAAATCAACAAAATTGGTCCATTTTTTTCAAAGTTACAACTCGTTGAAAATGAGTAAAAAAATCGCTGTGGTATTTAATTTGACGGGCAGTTTATATAAAACCTAATATCTTAGGGCTAATGTTAAGGGTAAGATTAGAACTAAATCTGGATATATAAATGTACCATAAATTTTGAGTCATTATTCATCTGGACTTTTCTATCTCCCCACGTAATATTATCAATGTTTAATCTTTGGCAATTAAAAAGTCAAACATAAAACAAATCGTCAGTATTTGGAGAATAAAGGATTAAATTCGGCTATAATTCTTTATCCCCTAAATTTCTTTCAAATTGTAATGTTATTTATTTTAAAAACCTTAGCAATTAATCTTTTTCACGTGCGTCACGTGTTAAAATCAATACTAAACAGGTGCAAACATCTACATAAATCAATCTATCTCCAAAACTGGGGATGGGACAAAAATAAACTCCAAGAGTGTCGTTAATAGTCTTACCCGCTATACTACCGATGATTAAAATTAGAGCTTAGGCCATAAATAATGTAGGAACTGATTTTAGATCCAGATGCGTTGTTACAAACGGAGGGTTTGTTTTAGATGCTATACCGAGTGATTTATAATAAAATATATTCTTAGATGGGTATTTTAAGAGCTAAACAGATTCTAGTGTCTTCGAAAATGCAGAGTTCTAACAAAATTTATTTTATAATAGTGATTCCAGTTTCTACAAGAACACATGGATCGGAGAAACATATAAAACAAGAAAAGACAGCTTTATTTTGTACCACAGATTAGGTTAGGTTGCTGGGGTTTGGGATCATGTTTGTTTGATTCCTCTGTTATTATTGTACCAAACCTTCCTCCCATTCTTTCTCTGCGTTAAAGCACTTCCAGCTCTTTGCAAAGTTCCCGATGTCGCTGATGTTGCCTTCTGCTGCTTCCTCTAGTCCCTCCAAAAAACCTTGCCGGATAGTGGCGCAGCAGATGCTCCACGGTTTCTTCTTCATCTCCGCATTCTTTGCAGTAGTAGTCGTTGATAAATTTTGTCCCACACCGAAAATTTCTTTAACTGTTGATGAAGTCCGTTGACTCAAATCGTTTCAGTCGTACTGTTGTCTATTAGCTAGTGATAATGTTCATATTAAACTGATACAAAAAATACTACTCGCGTTCATGAAATTAATCGGTCTCATTTTCAATTTGATAAATATCTTACCTTACATTCACAACTCACTGCACACCATTTTATGAATATTTCCGCATGAAGAAAGAAACGTTGAAGTATATTTCCAACAAAACTGAAAACCGTTTAAAAAAATGCTGCAATTTTCAAAATAAAAAGATGTACACAAGATGGTTATGATTAAAATCGATTAATTTTTAATAATTTTTTAAGTAAATATCTTGAATGTTGCTAAAGCATAACCTTTAGTGGAAGTTTAAAAATGAGCCAAGCAGGATAGATTAAGTTTGGGGGAGCGAGGGAGTTGAATTGTTTCAAAAGGGGGAGAGATGATAAAACTAAGCGGGTGAAGTATATACAGTTGTTCCTCTATGTTTCACTGTTTCACCTCTGCTGCGATAAAGCGGGAAACCGGTGCACTATGGACGTACCTTTACGTTTAAGAGCGCATGTATCGTCGAAATATAAACTATACTAATACTAAACTTATCCGGATATTGACATATTAACATTATTGGAATAGCAATATAGTCGGTCAATACAGATATTAATGCTATTTTCAAGCCCAATCCGGATTAAGGAAACATCCAGATATAAACAACAAGAATTGTTAAATCTCAGTTTTGTTATTTATTAGGTCATAAAATGGGAAAAATCCCTCTAAACAAGCCATCTAAAATTTGTATCTAGTCGAGGGGTGTCTTACTTGGGTAAAAAATGTACATGTACTGCCACATCATTTCACTAAGCGACTGCCAATGACTGCGAAGGAACTGCCTATGGCTGCCATATAATTATAGTCGACTGATGCCAATGATGAGCGATTGGCAAGAAAATGTACATGTAATATTAACAGTGTGACACCCCCGATAATAGTATAATGGCAGTAACCGGGTGCGTCTCAAAAGTGGCTCACCTCTATAACTTTTATTTTTTTAGATAAAAAACGAGATTCGGTATGTTAGTATATGAAATAAATTCAGTATTGATTGACGTATTCAATTTTTTTTTCGTCACTTCCTGTTTCACCAAAGTGACCAAAAACAACTGAATTGAACTGAATACGTCAATCAGTTCTAATTTATGTCATATACTAACCAATCTCGTTTTTTTATCAGAAAAAGTAAAAAAGTTATAGGGGTGAGCCACTTTTGAGGCGCACCCGGTATATTTTAAGCTATAAGTGTGAGAAATACATAATTTTGTACTTTCTAAAACCTGTTATAGGATTATATAAAAGAAAAATAAAACACTAATTCCCTACAATACAGCAAAACACTTTACTTTTGCAATGGACACGCGTTTCGCTAACCATGCCAGCATCAGCAGATGATTAAAACATGATGATGCTAACATGGTTAGCAAAACGCGCGTCCATTGTAAAAGTAAAGTGTTTTGGAGTATTTAGTGAATTAGTGTTTTTCTTTTGCTATTGTAACACCAAAGATACCAACTCTTAACTGTAACAATCGAATATAAAATTTAAAAAAAAAATTACTCATTATGTAGCTATAACAAAGAAAGTATAAAAGTCAACTCGAAGAAACCTATACGAATAAATTAAATTTTAACAACAATAGAAAATTTACCGTATGATTATTAAATAGAAATGCTATAATAGGATATACTGTTTACAGAAACAATTAATGCCTATTTAAAACAAATAGCTGTCATTAAAAATAACGCGTAAAACATGTGCAGAAATCGTGTTCACTGTATAGGTAAAGTACAACATACAACATCCACCGTGTTACTGTTTGGAAATATTGTAATTAGTTACATAAATATGTAGGGTAAAGACATGCAATATTTACGAAAAAAATATACAGATACAAATTTACTTCTACTCGCATGTATTAATCTTATAAGAATATTATACACGGTAAGTTTTAATATAGTTTCAAGTAAGTTCAAATATTTTCATACGGGGCTTGTAAATATCAAAAATTTTAGTAACCACTGGATCTTTTCTGGTTTTCTTTCTTGTAAACTTAATCTACTACCTACCTATTGTATATTGTCATATTGTCCAGACACTATTATGTTTTAAAAATATTTGCACTTATGTTGCACCAGTTATGACTCCCAGTATATTTAATATTCCTATTATATAATTATATAAATATTCCTAAATAATAATTATGGAAGGGGCGAATACGATAAAAGAAAAAAGAAAATTATTAAATATTAATACAACATCCAACGAAATGAGATGACTTGCATAATTTCAGTTTAAAAGTAATCATTCGTTTACTGTCCATTCGTGCCGATGTTTGTGGTTCAGTGTGACAATAAGAGCCTTGTTGAATGTATTAATATTTTTCGACCCTGACTGGGCGAGTATCTTAGCTCACAAAAGAGCAAACAAAGACAATAAATAGAATAACACATAGAATAACTTATAATCTAAAGATATTTGCACCAAACCTTCAACTTTAGCTTCGAGACTCCCAACAAGACACCATAGTACCTGCGGGTGGGGACCTGCTAAACTAACACAAACCTCTTCAGTTTTGAATGTATTAAACTACAAACCTTGGTATGAGAACAATTTCGGGTTATTACTACTGCTCTTATATTAAAGTTCAGAACAGAATAGTATAGGTGGGAATTTTAGTTCCGCGGGAGAAACTAGTTCCTTAGTTCTAGTTCCTCCAGAGGAATAGTTCCTTGAACTAAGTCTTTGGTTCACAATACTTTCCGACTAACATTGACATCCCCGTTGCTTGATAATGGGTTTCGTTGTCACTCAGAACTATTCACAGGATGATCTGTATAATTTTTATAATGTACGAAATATAACGAGACGTGTAATTGGTAAGTTAAAAACATATAGGTAAGTTTTATTGCAGATAAAAAGAAATAAACTCAAATCAGTGTTTAAAAAACTATATCACAAATCAATCGGAGCGAATAATACGAAAATTTTACGAAAAATTGCCTTTTTCCTCACTTCAAACTTTTTGTTTTTGTAGAATAAATTCCCGTGAACTAGTCTTTTAATTCTCCTCTATCGTTCTCTCATTCTCTCAGTCGTTTCGGTCCGGGACAGGTAACATACGGCTGGCACTCTCCACTCCCCTCTAGCATCGGGCTACGATCACGCTGGCCGATCCGCACGTAAACTAGTCTTTTATTTAGTTCCTCTAGGCCCAGATCCGATAACATACGGATGGCATACCCCACTCCGGCCTAGCATCGGTAGATGATAGCGCTGGCTGATTCGTACGTAAACTAGTCTTTTATTTAGTTCCTCGTTCCTCTAGGTCCGGATTCGATAACATATGGCTGGCAATCTCCACTCCTGCCTAGCATCGGGCTACGATCTCGCTGGCCGATCCGTCGCCGTCGCATATTATAATATATCGGTCACAGTCTCGATCCCGGAATAGGTTCTGAGGAACCAGTTCTTTGATAAACCGGGAACTAGTTCCTTTCATTCCGGAATAGTTCATTGAACCTAGTTCGTTCAGTATAGTTGAATTCATTGGAATAGTGATCAATAAGGTTTTCTCTGCCGTGCTTTTTTACTTGTGAATACCAGGCAGAGTACGGCACTTCTTTACAATAATAATAAAATATTTTAAATAAAAATATTTTAAACACAACATTGAGGATCCTTTACTTCATTTAAATTGTTTGTTATACAGTTGGCCAAAACATTACCTTTTCAACTTTGTTGAACGACCCTGGGTTGTTATATCTACTACAAAATAAAATAAATATTAAATTATATACTCGTATACAGTTAAATGAACAAAACATTACAAACAAAAGGAAATATCTATTATTTCTTCAGAAACTCTGCTGCACAAAACGCTAGAAATTTCAAATTCTCTATTTCTTACCTATATCTAGAAACATCGTGGTAGAAACTCAGTAAAGTATAAAATAAAAGTTTGCTGCAACTGCTTTGTATGCATAAAAGGGGAATCGGGTACATTTCCCGGCTGCTTATCTCAGGTGCCTCTTCCCCAGACGTGAATAAACTTATAAATATACGTACATAATAATTGAAAAGAAAAGACAAATTTTCGTTGCAGGTGTTTTAAATGTTATGTTAAATGTTGAAACGGTGAATTTATTCCCAGTAGATTTAAATAATTACAATATTAGTATTTTTGTTCTTTACAGTAATTGTCCAGAGTTCTATTTAATATTATTTTATGGTGGCTTAAATAATACATTAACAAGCACTTTTTTGTTATTTTCATCTATTTCACCATCAGTACCTAATACTTTAAAATCCAGACCAAATCGCAACAAACTATAAAAATGTTTAAAATTAGGTAGAAAAGAAAAGTTGTAGTAGTTTACAGTATTGGCATTTTTTGAAGTGAAACTTCTTTGCGCGCGCTGGGTGGAAACAATCAAGGTCGTGACACACGAGGTAGCGAATGACACGCGAAACGAAAAGTGGTAACGATCGAAAAAGTGATAAGCCAATGAGGAATTTGACATGGGTCTTTGAAGCATCGTAACTCAGACCCTATGTGAGCTAGGGGGCTTAAACTCGGAATATAGATGATATTTTGACACACTTTTCATGATACTTTGACAATGTTTCGTGCACTACATCAACCGAAAAAATCGTCCGATTTAAATGAAATTTGGTAAAAGGCGTCCCAACAAATCTGTGATCTCGTTACCCTCGACTGCTGCCAATTCGGTGCCACCTGCGGCAGGTGCGACCGCCAGCCAGCGGCCCTATCTTGCCAATCCACCAAAATTATCAACGAGAAATGCAAACCACCGTCGTCATGTTTCCTCGTGACATTTCCACGTGTTTATCGTCTGTAATTACATTTTTTTTCCAGATCGGTGTATAATTTATATAAATAAGCCAAGGCAAAAAAAAAGTAACTAGGTAACTTCGTTTTTATTTATGCAGAATAATACGTCGGGTTGTTCTTGCGATGGAAAGTAATATCTATGATGTACCTACAGTAGATTATGATATACAAGCAGGATAAAATTTTAAAAAGAAATATACAGGGTGGTACGAACTGTTTTCCAGAAACTTCGGCAGCATATTCTGCAAGTAAAAATAAGTTAAAAAGTTCGAATAAATATATGTCTTAAAATGCTTGGTTTCGGAGATACAGGGTGTAGAAGTTACATTGTTTTATTTCGATTTTTTCCATATTGTCCTATTGCTGCCAAAAGTCACTAACTAACATTTTTCAGAACAACCAAATTCAATCTCTAACTATATTTTGAAGCGGAGAATCGATTGATGTCATTAACTACGATTTCTGGCTATTTATGTTTTATTTTAATACCGAATTGTTACTAACTATAACATCTTAATGCATTGCAATTCATCTTTAGACGCGTTTTTCTCGGAAGTAATAAAAAGTAAGTAAGTGACAGTTGGCAGCAATGGGACGATATAATTTATGAAGTAACGTCAATATTTAGATGAAAATTGGCGTCTGGGAGTTTTTTGACATGAGAAATTTGATTTTGATGGTCAAATGACTCCTACTTGTAGAGGGCGCCACCTACATATTTTTTACTGTTTGAAGCGTAGGTAATAACTTTTCGTTCGGATCTGTATAAAACTACTGAGTAAATTGTTCTCGGGATATTTGGAATGGAAATTATCAATACCTGCCATCATTGACATAAATTAAACATGTTGACTAAATAGTTAGACTGAAATCATAAATTTGAAATGTTTTTGTGCCAAAAGTTCAACAGAAACTGTTTTGTCATAATTTTTTCGCAAAAAAATTATGATTAATTTAAAAACAATAAAAATTTCCCAAACTTATTATTTCAGTCCTATCTACACAACATGTTTATTTTTTGTCAATAATGACATGAATTGAGTATTTCCATTCTAAATAGTAGTGGTTTTATACAGGTACGGACGAAAAGTTATTACTCTTCAAAACAGTTAAAACACAATGTAGGCGACGCCCTCTACAAATTGACACCAAATTAAATTTCTCGTGTCAAAAAACTTCCAGACACCAATTTTCATCCAAATACTGATATTACTTCAGATATTATTTTGAAAAACTCGAAATAAAAATGAAATTTCTACACCCTGTATCTCCGAAACTAAGCGTTTTAGGACATACATTTATACGAACTTTTTTACTTATTTTTATCTGAAGAATATGCTGCCGAAGTTTCCGGAATACAGTTCGGACCACCCTGTATAATCGGAAGACTGACAATGGCTCCGAAAAAATTGTTGAAAGACTTGAAAGTGTCCGAACTGAAATGCATATTGGAAGAGAGAGAGAGAGTGCGAGATAGATGGATAGAAAAGTATTTTGCAAGCTAGACTGAGAGTCGTTTTGGTGGAGGAAGGTGAGGATCCTAACACATTTTGCTTTCAGTTAGAAGGTGACCTTGACTCGTCCTTACAAAACTTAAACGACAATTTGAATTGTTTAAATAATAAAATGAGTGAGAATTCCAAAAAATTAGAAGATAAAATTATGGAAAATTCCCAGGATTTAATCAATATTTTAGAAGACAAGATAACAGAAAATTCTAAAGACATACAGGCCAGCTTTAATAACAAAATACTTAATTTAGAAGAAAGTTTATATAACAAGATAGCAGAAAATTTCAGGGAATTAGAAGAGAAGATAATAGATACACAAGACAAAATAACAGAGATTGAGGAAGTTGTAAATAGAAAAATCGAAATTTTAAGAGAAGAAATAGCAAAAGCAAATTCACCAAAATGTCAAGAAACATCGGAGGAACCGAAACTAGTCGAAAATAAGTATGCCTCAAAGTCAGTTATGAAGCCGTCAGTTTTGACGAAAAAACCGCTTGGGCCAACTACTTTTGCCAATTTGTTCTCTATCCCTTGGTGAGCGGGCACCCAAAGTAAGAGGACTTTATTTTCTTTGCCTAATTTATTCAGTTTCTCCAGGCATTCTTTAGCCAACTTCGAATTGATGGTTACTGAGTTGATCGCGTTTAGTGTTGCTTGACTAAACGTGAATCTGAGACGGATCCACAGAGGCCAGCTCTCCATCCCCATCAGCCGTACCAAAGTTTATGGGACGAACGGTTGTCGTCTTGGCGCACTCAGTGCATGTTCTGTATGTTCTGGTGTTTTCCCATTTTCCTCACAGAATTTGCATTCGCCGTTGTTTCTCAGCTTCAATCAATTGTGGTCGTTGAGGAGACAGTGTCCTGTCAGAACAATGCAATTGGTGGACAATGCGATTGTTCTTACTTAAATCAAGGCAAATCTTTGATTTTTCTCGGTCGGTAAGTTCTGTCAATAATCATTCTTCTTATCACGCCCTACCCTGCCGAAGGTTGGCGTTCAAACGGCCGCAGACGAGCGTTCAAACCATGTCCTTAAATCTTTTAGCCATGAGTTCTGGCGTCTTCCTACTGATCTTTTCCCTTGCACTTTGCCCTCTATTATGAGGCCCAGTATTTCGTATCTATCACCTCTCATCACATGACCCAGGTATTGCACTTTTCTTTCCTTGATGGTGTTCAGTATCTCTTTTTGTTTCTGCATGCGCTGGAGTACTTCATCGTTAGTGATCCTTTGTACCCATGATATTCGCAGCATCCGTGAGGACACATACATTTCGAAGGCTTCTATTCTCTTTTCGATCTGTGAATTTAGTGTCCAGCTCTCACATCCATAGACTAACACAGAGAAGACGTAGCATCTGGCCATTTGAGTTCTGAGTTCCGCACTGAGGTCTCAATAACCATAGATGTTATTAATTTTACAGCTGGTTAAGTTTGGTTGGTTTTTGCTGTTTTTCTTATCGAAAGAAACAGATCTTCCTTAATCGACAACAGAGTTTCTGCCGATGTTGACGGCACCGGAGTACGTTAACCTTATTAGAAACGGATGAGTTAGAATTAATGAATTCATCAATATCATTAGCGTTCGTGTTCGAATTTTTCATTTGTAACTGTGAGATCTGTTGAACTAGGTAGTTATATTTTGGGATAAGTCAAATGGAATATGATGGGACTTTCGGAATTTTGATAAACTTCGGAAATACCAAACACTATTGTCTTTGTTGTAGCGGATTTGGTTCTACTTACATTCCGTAATCCTTAAACCTGTACATAAAAAAAATGTTAGCTAAAAGTTTAAAAGGTCTTAAAATAGAAAAATCAAATACAATATCGATAATCAAATCATGCAAATATATTAATAAAATTCTGTTTGTATTTATTAATTTTTCGGAAAATAAATTTTTCATTTACATTTTAACAAATTTTTACAAGCATTTGTTTTAAATCGATGCCATATTTGAAAAAGAAAATTTTTAACAAGAGATATATTTGCGGTAAGAATTATGGATTGCGCAAATTTCCACAAAACTTTTTTAATTACAAAGTAGTATATTTAATAATATTTTTACATCAATTCAATTCTTTTTGCGAAGTTTCCATAACTCTCTTATTGAACTGAATTAAAATCATCGATATAAATTCAAAAACTGAATAAAGAAGAGTGAAATGATAAGATATATCCGAGGTATTAGAAATAATTCAGAATATTTTACCGGTTTATGTACGAATCTTCAAATGGATATAGGATACAGGATACAGTTTCTTAAAATTGCATTACATAAATAAATCAAAATAAATCAAACGTAATTTTTCTATAGTGCCGAAAATGAAGACTTAAAATATAAATTTTATTAAAGCAATAACTTTAATATGAAATAAAATTTTAATCAGAAATCCAGTCTACGCAGATAGTAGGTATATAATATAAGAGAAAATTGTTCTCTCGTATTGGAAATTGTTAAACTCTGAATTATTAACAAGGGAATAATTTGGTTTGATTGGACTTTCTTGCATGATTTGTGGCACAAACATCAATTTTACAAAAGTAAATATTCTGCAATTAAGAAAACTACTATTCAGATTAACTAGAAATACCTTACGTACAATTGGTTCGAAATCCGTTATTAGACGAAAGGTAAGTTATTAAGACGTAATTGGTATTTGGATTTGACTAAGCTAGTTGAGAAATTTATCTAATAATAGGATGAAAGCATTGTGGTTATAAGTAATAATACCCTACTTATGAAAAAAAAAATATTTGACTGATACAAATTATAGTTGAACAAACAAATATATTAGCTTTCAAATAATTTCTGAGGAACAAGACTGAAGGAGGATTCATTTCTAATAGCCCGTAGTGTGTGCAGCACGTAACGTGGCAGATATACGTCAAGTTACTTAACTTTTTATGTTCTACCCTTTGCCCTTTCTTGTTTTACGCTATCTGTGCCAATAAATAAAACAGTCGATTTAAAATCAAATTAAGTCCGATGTCAGTCTTGGGCTAAATGAGATTAAGTAACGTAAACGCAGTTTGGCTCAAACATCTTATGGGTTAGTTTAGTATGTTATGTCCACGGTATCAACACAGTGGCGAAGATTTATTTTGACAGTTTTGCTATTATACGGTAGTCAATTTAAACTTAACAAAGATAGTAAATTGGTCCCAAATTGCAACTTACATTCCCGTTTTACAATTTCCTGTTAAATGTGTTCTAAAATCAAGATAAAAAAAAAATCTAAATTTTTTAAAAATATCAAAAATCGATTTTTTTAATCAGATTTTTTTTATTTTAATCGAAAATTGATTAATTACTTTTGATGTCATATCCCGAGTCCTATCCTAAATGGCTAAATCTTCGTAACTCTGTCCAATATTGATAATATTAATATTTCTACGGCGCGTGTCGTTTTTCCCACATCGGTCACCGATATATTTTAATATTTTATTCTGTAAACTTTGCCGATGACCATATTTCCGCAAAAAAATCGCCCGTTTAGATCAAAGGAATTTAAAAAAAAATGAAATGTATTCGAATACCGAAATGAAATGAATTCGAATACCGAATTTCAAGCACTTCCGAGAGCACTTCACAATTTCAAAATAAATCCCTGCCATTTAGTAGTGTAATGGATTCACACGAAACAACTTCAAAAATCAGTCCAACATTTTAATAGATGAATAGCTATTAAGTAAGGTATATGTTCTTTCTGATTTTTTAAATCCTTTACAATTATTTTACGATTTATTAAAGTGTTTAAACGTTACAACAGCAAGTGCAGTACTTTTTTATAACTTTATAGGAAAATTTCTTATAACTTTTACAGTTATTTTTCGATTTATCACAAGTTTTTAAACAAGTTGATTTTTTTTTTATTTAAATCCATGATTAAAATAAAAAAAAAATGGCGCCGGGAGGCATCTATAGCCGCCCATACTAAAATATGTTAATAAAAAGTTGGTAGGCAGTTCTTTTAGTTTCAAAGTAAAGGCATTTTTCCACTTTTGGTCCGCGGTTATTTCCTCTATCCGCCACCTGGGGTCGCGTCCGATGGGAGTTTCGAGTTCTCCACACGGATTTTCTCAAAAACGGACTACGGAAATACGGAATATCTCAAAAACTGCGACTCTGACTGATTTTGATGTTATTACAAATTTTGTTGCAAATATTATTCCTAATCTTAAATTGAAAACCGCGTTTCGCTAGCTACTGTAATTTTGGAGTTACAATTTTTTAAAATTTTTAACCCCCTCCCATACCCCCTTACCAACCCCCTACCCCCCACCAAAAACTAATGGCCAGATTCTCGGGTGCCACAGTATTTTTGTGCCAAATTTGGTTAAAATCGGTTTAGCGGTTTTTGAGTTATCGTGTTACAGACGGACAGACAGACAGACAGACAGACAGACACCATGAAAATATTTTGTATTTAGGTCATTTATGACCCAAATAACTCATTTTGAGTGAAATTAAAAAAACTTTTTTTTGCCGATCTTAATAGCCGACCATACCTGTTGGTCCGGCTAAAAATTCGTTGATTTAAATCTTGATTTAAATCGAGTTGAAACACGCTATGTGAGCTAGATTGCACACTGATACAAATTATGTTAACTCGAAAAAATGTTGGTATAATTTATTTAAAAAACTCTTTTACATTTCATTTAAGATCAAGGTAAGTTGTTCATATACCCAATATTACAATCATAGGTTTAAAAATACATGAGTAATTAGGGTTTTTTCCTAATTACTTAAAAAGTTAAAAAGGAACTTTAAATTCGTTCTTCTCAAAACTATGTTTTGTGACTTAATATAGTTTGCTTCTGGGGTACAAGCAATGAGAAATTTATATACTTTTATGTAAATTTACAAAAACTAAAGCAACATATTTTAGATACCAGTAACGAATTTGTTAAGAGTCACTGTATAATATGTTGTTGCCTATCACTGTATAATTATGTAGCGATATGTAACGCTGCGCTGTTTAGATTTTACACAGCGATCAGGGTATAGGTATAAACCTAGCGCACGCCGAAGACTCAATACCTCCCATTATATTAAAGCCATAATTGAACGATTAAATTTCGAACTTTGTATTTTATTGGATTTATGGATTTATTTATGAAATTTATTTATTTTTGAAATGAAACTTCCTTACGCGCGATGGGAGTAAAAACTGAAAGTCGTGACACACGAGAGGAAAAGTGTTAACGTTGACTTTTTGATCCTGGAGCGTCGTAACTCGGGCGCTATGTGAGCTAGGGGGCTGAAACTTGGAATGTATATAGACTAAGGACTAAAACTCGAAAAGCGCCATCTTTTTTCGATATTTTGATGACATTTCGTGCACTACGAAACCCCATTATCAATGAATCAAATAAAAAAATCGTCCGATTTAAATGAAATTTGGTATGTCGATGGATTGGACCAAGGCCAACTTTACGGTGTATGACACGTGTCACTGTGACAGTTAGTTTTGACGTGAGAAACGTCAAAAGTTGATGTCCGATCGCGACCAAATTTGATGGGTAAGCTATATAGTGACGGTGCACAGGGTCCCACCCTGCAAAGTTGGATACGACGGACGTTTCGTTTGCATCTTCATCAGGGTGGGACTAAGGATTTGATATTGAATTGATTGATTTCGGCATAATTGTGGACGGGATACAGGATGACGCCCTCAACGTTTCGAACCGATACCTCTAAATGGACGAAATCATCAGGATTTTTCTTAATTATTATGGGTCGATTGCAACCAAACTCAGCACGTGGATAGAGGTACCCGAATGGAGTTATCAGACGGAAAGACGGGCAGACGGACAGACAGGCAGACGGAAGTAAGAAGCTTCACTTCAAATATGCGCACATAGTGCTCACACAATTTTTTTTAATTACGCAATCACCATTACTTTTTTAGCAAAAGTTACAAATCATCTTCAGTGGTATTTACATACTCAATATCACTGTCCTTTTCGTCACTCATCATATTTAATACAAAAAATATAAAAATCTTTATATAAAATATGAAGATATAAAAACTTTAAATACCAAATAAAACTTGAGGAATTAGCAAATTAAAAACAGAAAATAGACAAAGAAATAAAAGAAAAAATAATCAGTTTACACACAGTCTTAATACACAGGTCAGTTCTTTTGATTCTTGTTTTTAAGCTGGTATTGTTAAAACTAATATTGTTGATTGAAAGAATTGGGAAGATACGCAACCTAATGGGCGAATACGTGACAAGGCTGATTTGATTTCCCCTTACGTCTCAATTTGTGGAGACGTAAGGAGTGGAAACACCAATCGCTTTGAAGTCAACGCATAAAACACTTATTTTCTCTAATTCGGCCAGCGAAGGCATATCGAAGACGGTGTGGATCTGAAAGCGACGGTGTTGCCATTATAAAATGTGTAATATCTGTAAAATGTTTGACGAAAATATCTTTGGATGAAAAATCCGCCTTTATGTATTGAAAATTTATTCGTGTTAAACATAGAATAAACAACAAAAATACAAATTCTTTTATAGGTAATGTGTCGTACGATCGAAAAAAGTCGTTTAGTTGGCTTAGAAATGATGATTATTGACATTTACCATATGAAATAACAGCGAACTCCTAATTTCCAAGCCAACTATGCCGCCGTTCTTTGTTTAATCATATAAAATTATATTAAATTGTTTAATAATACAAAATCCGTATAATTAATGTACCCAAAATCCGTAAATCTACGGATTAATCAGTAGTTCTGGCAACACTGTCTCTGGCAACCGGCAACACTCTGTCGCCTGAAAGCAGAACTGCGGTACAGTAGTCTTTATCCGCTGCGCAGTAAACTAAATCTAGGAATTCTCGGACAGACTGACGGTTAGTTAAAATAAAAAAAAAGTAATTGTAAATTCACTATAATAAAATGTTTAAATGTATTGTCACTCTATAGTAATAGTACAAGAAGTTGGCGATTAAGATAGCAAAAGATAAATTTACAATGAATAAGTGAATTTACTATGAGATACACATTTTTTACATAAATTCACAAAGAATATTGGTAAATATGATGACATATTAAGAACATATTTACATACATGCCACAAATTAGCCATACAGCGATTTTAAAAACGAGTTGTAAAACTAAAGAACGGATGGTAAATTTACTACAATAATCTGTGGCAAGAAATAACCATCAATATTGTTATTAAATTCACAAATTAATTTTTTCAGTGTACAGCGCATAAGCGTAACCCTAGGGTTGCCAACTTTCAAAATAAAAAAGAGGACTAGGGGGTAAACAAGCGCCGCAGGCGTAATACCATATATTATGATGGCGTCCAATTGGCTTGGAAATGAAAATCGATGTACGCTATGTTTACACTTGATTTTACATATAAAATGACAGCGATCTTTATTTCATACCCATCGCTGACGCCGTTTCTTTTCGATCATATTGTATTCCTTGTACGTAAATATTGCTTTTCTGTACGAACGAGTGCGAGTACCGAAAACATATTGTTTCCAAATTAACAATTTTATTAAGAATTTTGGCGATAGATGAATATTTCCTATATTTTGAGTTGGGTGTGTAAAAAAGAGAATTGTTTCAATACGGGGAGAAAAGAGGACAGTACGATTAAAAAGATGACTGTTCTATGGAGTAGAGGACGGTTGGCAACCCTAGCGTAACCGTACCAAGAACGGTTCTCTGCTATGTTGGAACAAACCTAATGATGTCAGAAATGTAGAGAATACAGGAGCCTTAGTATTTAAGGAGGTACTGGCAGACCTCGCTCGGGCACAACCTCTTGACCGTCGGCCGGTCGCTTCCTGTTGGCCGCGATATCCGACGACGACAAAGGTTTATTTGTAGCGTACGAAGAGCGAGCGCGTCCGAAAAAATACCATATGGTACGACGTCGTCGTTGTTGGCTGGCGCCAAGAACCGCGGCGCTATACGCTGTGTCGCAATCGGTCATTGGCAGGCAGTACGCGAGATGTCCCGTAGTTCCATTTTAATAAGATAGGAAAACTAGGGAAAGTCAGTTAGTTTTAGCCCACGATAATTTGTGCATACTAGATACTATTAGATAAATCAACGTCTTGAGCTTGAGATATTCTCGTCAAGGAAGATGAGAAGGAATTATGTCAATAAGTGGCGAAATATATGCAAAATATATTTAAATTTATAACAGTTTCCCTTTATTTAATTTACCTACAATAGATTAATAAGTCAGTATTTATTATTTTATCAAGAAAAATAAAGAAGTAGTTCTTTGATTTATATTACGATGACTTGTAGATATATTGGATTTTCTATTAAAGAACCAATTAAGGCAAATTCATTTTTTTCAACTCCAACGACACGTTTCTGCCTAATAGGTTTTTTATATACCACACTATCAGATCTGGGAAATAGGAAGAATAGTTTTTCAAAGGAACGCTTGTCAAGAAAATTCCTATTTGGATATCTTTAGCAAAAACCCTTCAGGCCAACAAGCCATTGTCCTCACAAAATAAAATCACTAGTAACATATCCATTCCTTCCGCGAGCATATACTGCTTTCTTTTTCTTCATAAAATAATAAATACTTAATTATTAACCTTATCGTAGGCAAATTAAATAAAAATAACCTGGTTATAAATTTAAATAAAGGCCATAAACTAATGTCGATTTTGAAAATAGCTACTAAGTGTCACTAGAAAATTGCCATGGCATCTTGATTTCAATTTTATTGAAAAATCGCTTTTTATTCAAAATCTGAGCCAGATAGGTATAGGAAACCCTATATAGTTTGAAAGAAAATTTAAATCTGCTTCGACTTATTTAAAAAAAAAATACATAGTGTTGTATCGGAATAACGAGGTTTTTATGTAAAATAAATATTTAAACTAGACCAGCAATTTTTGATACCCCTGTATACATTTAAGGAAGCAATCAAATTTTTTAGTAAAGTTTATTTCTCTGAGTTGAAAGTGAGCACAAGAATTAATCCTGAAAAGTAATGTACACGGTGTTGATAAACTTTTTTATTATACCATGCATGCCTGAATATCTCTAAAGACCTCAAGAATCAAAGCTTTTAAACATATTAAACCCTTTTAATAAATGCCTTATTTTATATCCAAGAATCCAAAAATTAAATAAAATACTGGGTTTCCATAAGAAAAAATATAAGTTTGATATTTATCTTAGTTCTGACACACCCTGTACATTTCAAAATAATTTTAAATTGTGCACATGGCCATCCCACATATACCCATAAAATACTTTGTTTCTTCGTTCCGTTTTCATATAATCAACCAAGGCGAATGAGGTGCGCCACCCTGTATAATATGATACCTATTTATATTCAAATTTATGTTATTCTACTTTTTATTCAACCATTATTTAGTTATTCAACAAAATTAACCTTATATTCTTATTTATCTCCTTAACATCAATGTTTATTTTTCAGTAAAAATGAATCACCCCCATATTCAAACTGATGTCACCCAAGGCGTAGGTACTTTTTAAATACGAAATTTTCTAATTTATTTTCAATAATGTTCGGTTGGTTAAATGTAGCTACTTTAGGCTATTATTAAAGAAGCCAATTTACATCAATTTTGAAAGCTTTTGGAATGGTTCCTTGCACAAGTTATCCTGCTGGATTGCTTTTCCTCGCATGGGGTGCTTTAATGGAAATAGTTATAAGGGCAATTAGCCAATAATATTTCTTCTATAAAAATTTTTAGTTCGAAATATACAGGGTGAGTTTTAAATAAGTGCGCATTTGCCTGGTTTTGTATTGTTACGTGTTCAGCTGTAATTTAAAAGAAGTTTCAACTTTTCTTAAATTAAAAAAATAATAAAATCCTGAAAAACAGAGCCGTCTTATTTTACTTTGGAAATAAAAAAATTGCCTGAATTTTGGAAACGACTGGATTTTTTTCGGTGTTTTAATTCCTCCAAATTTAATCTACTATTTGTGTTGACATATTATCAAAGAACTGTGTTTTAAGGGAGATTTAAAAAAAAAATTTTGGAAAAAAATGTCTTCTTTCTTTTTGAAAAACAAATTTTCGCTCATTTTTGGTGATACGCATCTTAAAGATAAAAAAATTCATAACACTTACAAATATTTGTCTCTCATAATGGCTCCAGAGTAATTAATAATAATATTACTATTAATAATTAGTTTATTATAATTATAATTTATAATTTAAATTTTAAATCTGAAACCAGACGTGCATGTACAGGATGGGGTAAACTGGACACTTTTAAAGGGAAACACCCTTTTCTATAGGAGATAGAGAAAAACTAATATCGGTGTCTGGAGCACAATTTTTATCAAAAATATGACGGTAAAAACCGCAAATCGATATCTATTACCGTTTTAACCGTTTCAAAGTTACGAGGTGTTTTTCAAAAATGTGCATTTTTAACAAATCGCTGTAACTTTTTTGCTATGGAAAATTTTGTATTTTTATAAAAAAAATTCCAAAGCACCTTTTTACGTAGAATTTACCGTTTTAAGTACAATTTTTAAAATTAATAATTTAAGAGTTATCAACAGAAAATTTGATTTTTATATGGGACGCCCTGTATATTTTTAATTCATTAAAAAGAACTTAAAATTATCTATCCAAAAATATATGATACTTGATATCTTGCTTGATTCCTTTTCGAGATACCATATAGACTTTTTAAAAATTCGCCCACTTTGAATAAGTATAAGCTTTGAACGGTGTAAATTTACCTAAAATATAATTTTACGGTCAGAACCATGTCTTCTGAGCATTTTGTTTTTTGGATCATGTCAATACATGTCTTGGTTAATTTTTAAGAGCGAAATGAACTTGCCACCAACAATTTGCAATTTTTTCAATTATCATTTCTTTTTTGAAGTTATTTTTCAATGTGATAAGACAGCTTTGGTGATTATTGTGAACTATACAGAATGGTCCAAACTGTATTCCGGAAACTTTGGCAGCATATTCTGTAGATAAAAATAAGTAAAAAAGTTCGTATAAATGTATGTCCTAAAATGCTTAGTTTCAGAGATAGAGGGTGTAGAAGTTTCATTTTTATTTCGATTTTTTCTAAATAATTTCTGAAGTAACGTCAATATTTGGATGATAATTGATTTCTGGGAGTTTTTTGACATGAGAAATTTGATTTTGATGTCAATATGACTCCTACTGGCGCCCTCTACTAGGGCGCCACCTACATGTATTTAACTGTTTTGAAGCGTAATAACTTTTTGCTGTACCTGTATAAAACTACCGAGCAAAAAAATATACATTTCTGTGACTTTTTACGTAAAAAAATATCTCTTTGTAAAAATCGTTACGAGCAACCGTTCTTAAGCTATTTAGAATGGAAATAGTCAATACATGTCATTATTGACGAAAAATTAACACGTTGAGTAGATAGTTATTTCTCTGGAATAATACATAATATATAATATATATAATAAATTTGTGAAATTTTTATTTTTTTAAACTAATCATAAATTTTTCTGCAAAAAATGATGATAAAACAGTTTCTTTTGAACTTTTGACACAAAATCATTTCAAATTTATGATTTCAGTCTAATAACTATTTAGTCAACATGTTTAATTTATGTCAATGATGACAGGTATTGATAATTTCGATTCCAAATATCTCGAAAACCATTACTCGTAGCGATTTTTACCAAGAGACCTTTTTCACGTAAAAAACGTCGTAAATGTATATTTTTTACTCAGTAGTTTTATACAGGTACGGACGCAAAAAGTTATTACTCTTCAAACTAGTTAAAAAATATGTAGGTGGCGCCCTCTAACTAGTAGGAGTCATATTGACGTCAAAATCCAATTTCTCATGTCAAAAAACTCCCAAACACCAATTTTCATCCAAATATTGACGTTACTTCATAAATTATTTGGAAAAAATCGAAATAAAAATAAAATTTCTACACTGTAGGTACCTTCGAAAGTAAGCATTTTCGGAGATATATTTATAAGAACTTTTTTACTTAATTTTATCTGCTGAATATGCTGCCGAAGTTTCCGGAATACAGTTCGGACCACCCTGTATTATACTACTATGAACTGCCCATCATGTTCGACGTTTGGAAAATGCTCGGCAGGGGGGTTAGAGGTCGCGAAGCAGTACCAGCTTCATTAAATAAACGCTAGGTCCTTAAAGAAGAATGGAAAAACATAATGAAATATGATATATGCAGCCTCAATGACAGTATGAACGTACGTATAGGTATACAGACAGTTATAGCAGCCAAGGGCGGCAATACAAAGTATTAGGGTATTTTTACATTTTTTTTTTCTGGTTGTATACCTGAGTATATTACAGATGTTTTCTTTAATATCGTTAGTTATGTTATCGGTATAAATGTTTATTAGGACCCGGACTCTATCGTTAGTCTTTAACGTTTTTTTTTTATTTAGTATAGAGTATAGAGTATCAAATGCACTGTAATATGACGTTACGACAATAGTCACCAAAATCATCTCGTCATATTAAAAAAATACATCAAAAAGTAATGATAATTAAAAAATTGCAAATTGATTGTTATCAGATCATATAAGTCTTAAAAATTAACCAAAGCATGCATTGACATGAACCAAAAAACAAAATGCTCAGGGGTCATGGTTCTGACCGTAAAATTATATTTTAGGAAAGTTTACAGACAAAATTATTGCTCAGGGTGTTTTAAAATTAAGGTAAAAAAACAACCCCTCGACTAACCCTGTATAATATGTCAAATACTAAAATTTATAAAAAACTGAGTTTACGAATAAAAAGTGATATAAATATTTACAGTTTGCTAAAAAATTCATGAAATAGGGCTAAAAATAACAAAAATGTAACATTTTGACCAAATATTTCTCCGTTGCGTTTTTTTTTGCATCTGAGTGTATATTGAACTTTTTGACACATCCTGTATCAATATCCTTTATCAAAATAATTTTCTCTTATTGATTATTAAAATGGGAAATAGTAAAAAGATTCTTTTATATAAACTCGCTTATCAATGAATGTACTCGCTATGATACATGTATACGTTCAGTCGACATAGTAAAATTAATTTGTGACAGAATTAAGCCCCAGGAACAGATGCCATTTAAAGAAGAACGTCAAAAACCAAAATTTCGATCTACGGTACTCCGTAACTGCCAGACCTAAATCCAGGTGGCCCGTTTTAAGATTAAGAGATTAGGGTCACGTGACGGACGATCGGGCTCAAGGGTTCGCGCTTAAGCCCACAGTTGGCATAAATCAAAGAAACGAGGAGGTATTATATTGACGGCTAGATGAGGGAAACGGAAATGAATAGACGGCGAATGAATTTTTAATGAGAGATTACGAACGGGCCTAGGATTTAGATTGGTTTAGAATATTTGACAAAAATAATACAGTCATATTTTTAACTCGTTCAATTAAAAGTATGTTAGGTTACAAATTTTAATGTATTTCACGTAAAGGTTCTTTTAATTTTGCTTTTAGCGATTTGAGTGAAATTTTGAGGGTAAAAGTTACTATAGGTGCTACATATTTTAATGGTAATAAATGTCGACATATTCACCAGGGGCGTGCATATGGGTTATCATTGGAATATTAAAAAAATATATGTGCGCCTCTGAATGTTTTTCTCTTGTTAGCAAAGCTTTGTAGGCCATTAAATGCTGGTTAAAACCTGCAGCTGCGATGAGATACTACAAAGCAGAATCAGACTTATATCAGAGTAAGTGGATCGACGAGTAGCGACAGAAACCGTCGGCTCTTTTGATGTGGTGGGACCAAATTTTCTTTCTCTCTCTTTTGACGTGTTTGACAGATAGACTACTTATTTAACTGCTCAACTTATGAAGTGGTCCTAGAAACATGGTATACACTGCTCATAGTTTGAAGTGGAATTAATTATAAAGTTTTATACATATTTCTTTTTTGTTTTGTTTAATCTCTATTTCTAAATTTGAATGTATAAAATATCTTACAGCTAAAAAATAATTAAAAAAATAATTCGTTGCTTGGGGCATACTTGAAATAGTGTATAGAGATATTTGATAAATGGCAACAGTGGCAACTTCGGTTCTTCATATGACAGATAGCCTACTTATTTCACGCAGCCGCTAAGAAAATTGAAAACCGGACTGTCGCGACTCGTCGGTTTTCTGCTTATATGTTAATAAAAAAAATCTTATTTTTACGTGAAGAGTCCCCAACGAGAGATGGCACATGTTTTTTGAAACACCCTGTATATTCCAATATTTCACATTCTATACGGTTTTATCAAAAGTGGCTGACATTTTGCTTTTTGTAAATAAAACTCCCTATACAGGGTGAGTCTTAAATAAGATCAAATATTTTATGGAGTAGTAATTTCGACCCCAGAAACACAATTATGAGGTTTCTTCGAGAAAAAAATTGAAAATTTGGATTTTTTTTAATTTTTGTTATGTTAAAAACGATAATTTCTTGATAATATGACAAATAGAGGAAGTAGAGAAAATCCAGAAAAGATCCAGTGGTTCTGAAAATTTAAGCAAAAAATCATTTTTTTGGAAATTGTCAAAGTAAAATAACTCGGTTATTTTGGACAAAATTTGAAAAACGGTAAAGAGAAAATATGTTTCTTTTATCGATATCTACCAGCCCTGAAACTATTTGCACTTATTAGAGACACTCACCCTCTATAGATAATCCTTATTGAACAGTTTGTACTCTACTAAATACCAAAGTTTATCAGTTCTTCTTAAGTTTAACTGTTTTGAAATATTTTTAATTTTATGTCAAAAGTGACATTTGCTTCACTGGAAAGACAGTACAATTATCAATAGAGCCGTAAACATGTAAAAACTAGCATTAGATAGATGACAAGAGATGGAGAAAATCCGATAAGAAAGTGTTTAGAATTTCATATTTCTTCTATTTGACAAATTTTCATAAATATATCGGATACGGTTCAAAAGTCGATCACTCCTATAACTTTTTATTTTTACAGATAAAAAAACGAGATTTGGTATGTTTGGTATATAAATTAAGATTGATTGGTGTATTTTGTTTTCGGTCACTTCCTGTTACACCGGAAATTACTACAACATTTGATTTTTAAATAATACCCTACGCATTTTTTTACTTTTTTCGATAGAAAATGACACTCTGAATCGAAGGACATGTCATATGTCAACTTTTGACATTTTTGCATATGGATTATTTGAAATTGTAACATGCGGTTAATATAACGACAATTTGACTCCAAATACCAAGTGTGTGGTACCAAATTATTCGTTAAAAAATGCTTTTTCCCAATATGCTAAAGAGCCACCCTTGTTTCATTTGAAAAAAAACTAAGCTATAATTAAAAATACCGTTTGGTGATATTTTAACCGGCCAGGATAAGACACGAAAAATATTAGATGATGAAATCTAATTTTCCAAGGCTCCTTGATTAATAGAATTAGTGTTTTTAACAAAGCCATGGCACTCTAGATTAAAATTTAAAATAAGATTTTTTTAATCGAAAATGTCAAAATTTGATATATGATATGTCATTCTATTCAGAGTATCAATTTCTATCGAATAAAGTAAAAATATACCAAGAGTGCCTAAAAATCAAAAGTTATTGTCATTTCCAGTGAAACAGGAGGTGACCAAAAATAAATGAATACGTCAATCAATCCTCATTTATGTTATATACTATATGCTAATATAGCAAATCTCAGAAAAGCTCTCTCTAGAAAAAAAAAGTTATAGAGGTGAGCCACTTTTAAGACGCACCCGGTACCAGGGGCGGATACAGGAATTTATTTTAGGGGGGGCCCAAAATAGAAAGTAATGTAGAATACGCTTTTTAGGGCGCCATTTTTAACAAAAAAAACCTAATATTTAACACAATTTACAGATCTTAGGGAGGGCCCGGGCCCCATAGGCCCCCCCTCTGTATCCGCCACTGCCCGGTACTTTCAATTCCTTTCTTCTCTCTCTTTCAATTCTTCGATTCCTAGATATGTACATTTATTATTACTAGAATTAGGTACAATATATTTCATGTAAACGTTTTATTAAAAAAATGTGTTTTTTTTCAAATTATTCTTCATTTTTTAAAAGAAGAAAAGCACCAGGTCCCCCCTAGGCGAACCTCTATGACATATACGTCAAAATTATTTTTTATCGAACATAAGTAAACCTTAAAACTGATTGCATCATTTTTCAACTTTTTTCTATAACTTAATAAAATGTTTTTCATTTGTTTCAATTTTTATGACACACTGTATATTATATATTCCTTTATGCTTTATCTGTCTGAAACTTAAGAACCTTATATCTTAAGTACACTTTGCTACAACAATTTACAACTTAACTAAAACTATTTAGGTCAAATGAGGCATAACAAGCTGATTCAACTAAAAAATAAGTATTATTTCCAACAAACACACAGCGACTAGGAAATAATAATAAGTTAAATGTCCTATTAAATGCCGAATTAATACAGATTTTCTACAATTTAAATAACTCTTCAATACAACGTCCAAGAAAATCAATAGATCTATCCTCTGTTTCCATTGCTAATCCAATTAGTAAATCCTTGGAAAATCAGTGAAATATATATTTAAAAAAATATTTTAAGCTGATATCAAATAGAGAGAGATAATAAAATATTAAATTGAGTTTTCTTCTAATTATTTTAATAATTTCCGAAAACATTGATACGCCTTTAATGCTATTTCACGCTGGCGCCATCTATGAGTTCACAACGGAAGCCAGGGCCACGTATTGATCGTTGAATTATAGTGCCCTTGAAAACATAAACAGAAAAGAGAATGGAATAGCAACAGTTAACTGTAGATGGATGCACAATGTGTATAAATTACAGGCTTAATAAATTCAAACAAATAAAAATCGAAAAGACTAGAAAATTTTTATATAGGGGGGAAATATTTTTAATTACTTTCGTAAGTTCGTTAATGATTCTAAAATTGCTTTAAACATCTACGAAATAGTTTATATTGTATTGCTACTAAAGAGTTCACAATATGTGGATTTTTAATCAATTCACGTTGGAACTATATAAAATAAAGTGAATATCGAGGGGTGTCTCACTACCGGAATTACATGCACATTTTCTTGACAGTCTTACGGCAGTCATCTATAATAATTACATGGCAGTCATAGGCAGTCTTCTTCGCTCTGATTGGCAGTCGCTTGATGACCTGATATTTTGGCAGCACATGTACATTTTTTACCCAAGTGAGACACCCCTCGGTGAATATATAACAAAAATTATTTCTAACAAAATAATTTTTCCATACGCCCACCCAATCCTTAATAAATGTAAAAAAAAACAAAAATATTAATATGTATGCCGAGAATATAATATAAGTTTTTCAATAGCATTGATAATCAAGTTGTAATGGCCTTTGAAACAGAACAATCTAGAAATATTTTTAATGTCTTGTTTCAATATTCCAAGAAAAAAACAGTAAAAAACAATAAAACGATATGTGGGACTCGCAACAAGGTTTGCTATTCTGAAAATTTAAATTTTATTTTTCCTCGCAATTTAATTCAAAACATTAAAGACAATTTATTGTAGCACAAATCCTTCACATTGGAATATTTTTTTTTATGAAATTCTAGAGAAAAAACTTTTTCGGAAACATTTTGCAACAACAGCAACAAATTATTGAAACGACCAAGTTTAAAAATTGGTACATACACGCATACACATTAAATAGAATATTTATTAACTATTTTTTTTGTCACTGAATAAATTGTTTTACTTAAAAAAATTGGCGCCGGGAGGCACGTATAGCCGCCCATGCTAAAATATGTTAATAAAAAAAGATAGGGAGTTCTTTTAGTTTCAAAATAAAGGAATTTTTCCACTTTTGGTCCGCGGTTATTTCCCTTATCCGCCACCTGGGGTCGCGTCCGATGGGAGTTTGGAGGTCTCCACACGGATTTTCTCAAAAACGGACTACGGAAACACGGAATATCTCAAAAACTGCGACTTTGACTGATTTTGATGTTATTACAAATTTTGTTGCAAATAGTATTATTCCTAATCTTAAATTGAAAACCGCGTTTCGCTAGCTACTGTAATTTTGGAGTTTTTAAAATTTTTAACCCCCTCCCATACCTCCTTACCAACCCCCCACCCCCACCAAAAACTAATGGCCAGATTCTCGGGTTCCACAGTATTTTTGTGCCAAATTTGGTTAAAATCGGTTTAGCGGTTTTTGAGTTATCGTGTTACAGACGGACGGACAGACATTAGGTCATTTATGACCGAAATAACTCATTTTGAGTGAAATTAAAAAAAAACTTTTTTGCCGATCTTAATAGCCTATCATACCTGTTGGTATGGTCGGCTAAGAATATATGGTGCTCATAGCACAAGATTTCGATGACATAAATTATATGACACGTATAGAACGCTTATAGAAGAATATCAGAAATGCGGACTCGAGATCAATACTAATAAAACAGAATATATGTGTATCGGAGGAGAACAACAAGACCTAATACTAGAAGAAGGGAAAAAATGCTGTACAAAATACATATATTTGGGTATGGAAATCATAAATAATGGAGTGTTGGATACAGCAATTAAAGAACGAACCCAACCTGGAAGGAATGCTCTTACGGTATTAAACGGGATACTGTGGGACAGAAGCATAAACAACAGGAACAAAACATTAATATACAATACCATCATCAAGAGTATAGCTACATACAGCTGTGAATTGTGGCCAATTAAGGAAACAACAAAACGAATGCTAGAAGCTACAGAGATGGATTTTGGAGGAAAGCAGCAGGTAAACGAAGATTTGAACGAATAACTAATGAACATATAGAAGAGATTTTGGAAGTTAAATATACAATAGTGGACGAGATAAAGAACAGACAACTCATAAGATACGGGCATAATAAAAATAAACTCTTAAGAATGGCAGAAATAAGAATCCCAGAGCAAATCATAACCTGGAAACCTGCAGGAAGAAGAAACCCGAGTAGACCGAGAAGAAGTTGGCAGGAAGGGATTGACACTTCTATGGAGGAAAGAGCTCTCGGAGACGGTACATGGAGAGACAGACAGACATGGGGAGATGGCATCGGAAGACGTAGACCATTCTAAATCAATTAATATACATATATATTTACTTAAAAAAATCCCACATTTCTCTTCACTAAATTGATTTACCAAATCTTAACAGTATGTCTTGTGGAATATAATTTTCTAATTTAATATTTTCTTTACAGTTTAAAAAAATATCAACTTTGCTATAATCGATTATATTAAATAAATAAAAACAGTTTAACTTACTGAGTAAAACGAGTTCGGATTTTGGTGTCAAATATTTGTTAGGGACTCTTACCTGAAAAAAATTAGTATGTATTAGTATCAAGCTACTAAGTTAAAAAGAATAAATATTAAACTTATAATTTTCTATTTTCCTAAAGTTATGTGTTTGGGTTGGTTGGTAAGGTTGTGAGTGGATCGGGGATGATTTTTTTAAATGGAACACCCTGTATATTATTGCATTTTTGGCTTCTTTTCAGATCAGTTTACATAATCCTAAGATATGAGTAAATACATTTCGATAGTTTCAGAGATATTAATAAATAAATAAAAAAATATATATTTTTTAACCTTCCTTAAAAAATTATTAAAAATACAAGAACTGTCCTGAAATCACAACTATATTAGGTATTTTCTTTAGATGGTCTGTACTTACTTTGCTGTAAATATGGTAATCTTAAATCATACGGGATGTTCAAAATTTTACGCCAAACTTTCTAAAATATAAAATAATTTTTCTTCGTTTTTTTTTTAAATGGAACACCCTCTACATTATTTTTTCAATAGATGGATTTTTAACAGTTTCGCAGATATTCGCGGATTTATATTTCATATGGCATTTTCCATAGTAAATTTTTATCAAAGGGACCTAATGATTTTTCTGCCGTATTTTAGGCGTTGAGAGAGCCATATGAAACAATACTGCGTGTATCTGCAAAACCATTAAAAATTTTGAAATACTATAAATACAAAAAATGTTCATTTCTTAATTCTCCATCTAGTAAAAAAATAATATAGAGGGTGTTCCATTTAAAAAAAAACAAAGAAAAAATATTTTTTATTTTAGAAAGTTTGGCCTAGAATTTTGAACATCGTGTATGATTTAAGATTAAGAGATTTATAGCAAAGTAAGTATAAACTACCTAAAGCAAATACCTAATATAGTTTTGATTTCAGGACAGTTCTTGAATTTGTAATGAAGGTTGAAAAATATATATTTTTTATTTATTTATTATTATCTCTGAAACTATCGAAATATATTTATTAATATCTTAGGATTATGTAAAGTGATCTGAAAGGAAGCCAAAAATGCAATAATATACAGGGTGTTCGATTAAAGTCACAAGTCATCCCGATCCAGTCACAATTTTTGGAGCCATAGAAGTTAAAATATTTTCCTGAAATACATCGTTATAGATACTTTACGTTCACACTTACAGCGTTTTCAGATGGAGCGGACGGTCCGCGACTTCGAGCAAGTGCCATGAGTTTATATGAACAATTTCACATGGGTCGCGTATGCTCCGTCCGGATGATTTCGTCCGACGGCTATCTTGAAAAAGCACGCGGACGAACAGCGCGAACGCTCCTCTAGGAGCTACAGCTACAGATGCCCGACGCACTATTGCCGGACCCTGTATGCTTTTTTTGTTATTGGTCATGCTGAAGAAATTCCACATTATCTTTTTCAATAGCTCAATAATAATAAAAATTCACAGTCCTTTACAAAGATGCAACCGGGGGGGCATTGAAAATGATGAATAAAAAGGTAAAAATATGATTAGTGTTAATATGAGTGTATTACATACATATGTTTAAATAACGAACTTAAAAAAAACAACAGATTTAAAGATTCACTGAAAAAGTAGTAATGTTAAAATTAAATAAAACATTATCAATAATAATTATGCGATCGCACCTATCCGTAGAACAAGCTAGCAAAAAAACCTCGAAAAAAACAAAATAACATACAAAACATCAGGTTAACATGATGACAGATCATGATCAATGACAGATAAAGAATTCTTACGGAAAGTTACACTTTACGATATAATTTTTTAACTGTTAAAGGCAAACCCCATTTAAACACAAAACTTTTTAATACCTACTACTGTATCTAAAAGACTTTTTTTTAAATTACTAAATTCTTAGCCACGCTTCTGTTTTTCTTGGCTGTTGTGCGTCACGTCACAGATTAACAGGCCCACGTTTGTACCACAAGGCGATGCTGCAGACCACTAGGTAGACCGGTCGTAGAAATTTATGTTATACAACTTGTAGTCGATCTACACAAATATTATCAAAAACTTTTTTTCTTTTAAAATGTGTTCAGATTTTGTAAAAAGTATAAGTCAAAATCGCAAAACTTAAATTTGATATGAGTTTCTTAGTTTTTAACTAATATAGTGGCGAATTACAAAAATTCCTTTTCAATGAAAATTAATGAGTTAAATAAAATAATTTAATAAATTACTACTTTTTCTCGCGACTACGTTCGCGTTACACCTCGAATCGTTTATGCATAGATTTAAATGATGTTTTAATTCTTTATAGAGAGCTAGTGAGCATAGATATTTTTTATTTTTCATCTTTTTTTTATTTATTAAGAGCACTAATACTCTCTTTATAGGTTATTTTTTATTCTTTGAAAGATAATTGAGGAAAATATGTTTCGTTATGATGTCACTAAATAAACCCTTGTATAAAATTTTATACTGTCTAAATTTATACTTTATAATGTTATAGTATTGCATTTTCGTACAGCAAACTTTCATTCCCTATTCTACTCCCTAAGGGTATAAATTTCATAAATTCGCTTTCCCTATGTGCCAATTTTTATGTGTATAATCCAGAGGTCACCAAGTTTTATATAAATTTTTACTAACATTACCCATTTGGTTGATGAATTTCAAAAATTTCTTCTAATTCTTTTTGTAGGATTTCATTCTTCTAGACCAAATAGTAAGGAATTTTCATACAACAAACTGTTCCGAGATAATTTTACTCTCTAAGAGGATGAATTTCCTAAAATCGCTTTGTGTAGCTAATTCACTAATGTCGTTTAAACGAACCTTTGTGCTAATATTTATGTATCTAAAGCTGGCGGCATGAACTCACTCTAAAATATCTAAAAACTTAATATTGACTTAATATATAATCTAACTGACACACCACTGACAATGACAAATAATTTATTTCTGGAAGTATTGTGTGTAGGTGTTTTTCAGGTATGTTTTAGTATTTAGTCGTTTTACACAAAGAAATAGCCATTAAGTACTATAAAAATACTTCATAACAAATCTACACATATATACCTTTCATTTAAAAAAAGAATCATCAAGATTGGTAAAGCGGTTTCGGCGGGATGGATGCAACAAAAAAACCCTTTGAGCTTTTATATATGTATGGATTGTGGGGCATTATATGAGAAATTTCGCGCTGGCCGACTGCCGCCGCTGCGCCGAGATTTCCTATACCCTTGTATATATGACGTCATGGTGTGGCAAATGTAGCATTTTAATTCGATTTGGGCTCCCTTATATAGGATAACAGAAACATTTTCAATGTTAAAAATCCCATGCAAAACTTTAGCCACACCGAATATAAATAATATTTAGTATTATTAATTAATTGTCATCACAATTAATTTTTAGTCTGTAGTAAAACTTACGTAACAGGCGGTTATCACCACCCAGCTCCAGCTGATTACTAAAAATTAAGACGTTATTCCAGAAAATAAAACTCCTTTACTTCCGCAAAAGCATTATTGGAGCGAGGCAATTTTCTCTTATCGGTTGCATCTTTGGTGAGGCCAGCCGTCACTAATGACTTGCTAGTTTAGCGTAACCCGCAATATCATAAAAAATAAAACTATGCAAAATTTACCGAAATGTGTTTCATTAAGTATATTAAAAAATATAGCCATAGTTCTGTGGATATAATAAGCGCTTGTTGCAAACTGGTATCAGAAATCCTGTATACTACCACAGATTAACTCACAGATGTGGCACTTATTTCATCTTGCTGATAAACGCCGTCGTGAGCTCGGACCTTTAATAGGGCTATGGCGTTGTCAGACGACGTTTTTTTTCTCGAATGCATTGTTGCCTTTTATAAAAAATGTATTCCCAATTGAAATAATACTTAATCTGTAGCACAGCTTTTTTGTAGCGATTCATCATTCATCATATGCATGCGCTTTGTATTCAGTCCCTTTAAATAGAATATAAAGGGACCGAATGCTTCCTTATTTTATTTGGTTTCTCCGTCTTACTGACAAATTCGTGTTAATTTGTGGTACGTATTACCATATTTCAAAAATCCCCAAAATCAGAAATCAAGAACGGAAAAATCCGGGAATCTGGGAGGTTCCAATTTATTGATTTGAGAAATAATAATTTAACAAAATTCTAATATTTTCGTTGCCAGTTAACTTGTGAGGGCGAGTCCCATCTTGCCGAAGGTATATTTCACGTAAATTAGCTAAAGGAATATTTAAAAGTTCCGATACGATAGCTTCCAAGATTTACAAATAGCGGTAGAGAGTTAAGTTTCACTAATATATAAAGAATTTATTAGTGGCTCTCAAAATAAAACAAAAGACAGATAGCCAGTATACTTTTAATAATTCTAAGTTTCTTTTATTACAATTTACAATCATGGCCTACTAATAAATATGACCTTTTAGTACTTTTTTTAAATATTGCACTAAATAGTGAAAATAAATATAGAGTGATATATATTTTTGAGAAGCTTATGACAAGTCGGATCATATAATTTATAAATATACAGGGTGTTCCATTTAAGAAATCATAATTTTAGTTCATATCTTTAAAAATATTCTTTTCGTAGAATAACAGACTACGCCACTGTATTCTACGTAAAAAGTTCTACAATAAACAGTTTTCGCCGTCTCGATACCTTTAACAATAACAGAGATACAAGGAGTGTCCCAAATTGCAAAATTTTGAAAAAGACCATGTAGCTCAGAAACGAAGAGGGCTATGAAAATTTTGTTTACGGCATCTTCCGTTTGAGAAAAACGTGGCACAGGTTTGTGTGAAAAAAGAAAAAAGTGGCACAGGTTGCTTCTATCTTCATGAATAATCGAGATACCGTATGATTTCAACTAAAATGGGACACCCTATACAGATTTAAATTATTTAGGTAAATTTTTTATTAAAAACTAAATAAAAATATCTTAACGTATAACACCGACTACACTTTAACTGTGGTCAATATAAACAATGTTCTTTAGAAACCATAAAGAACTGTTAGCCAACATTAGATGCGGTATCTTAGAACTGCATCTTCGGCGAGACCCGACACTCTCTGGTCTCTAATTACGCTGTACTATTTAGCATAAGACTCTATACAGATACAGGGTGCCCCAATATTCACATAGAACAACTACGTTAATTTTAGCAGAAATATTTTCCAACTCTTCCGACGACTGATTTTTTCGTAATTTTCTTTCTAGTATTACATTTATTGTTACTTACTCTTTTTTGTATCTTGTAAAAAAACGTCGTCGCGCATAATTTTTGAGAAAAAAAATCCGAAGCTGACTGAAAAAATATTTCTTGTCACATAATGCTATGTAGGCGCATAAATCTAGTATGCGCTAATAATCTAGTTAGTGAAAATATGGAATATTATGTTAGTATTAGGTTATTGCAGGTTATGGATAGTTCTTCATTTTCTAAAAATTTAGCTAATTTGCCTCCAACTGAGAACTCTGCAAAACTCCATTTACTCAGGACATACTTTCAGGTAACTGTAAAGATATATCTATTATAGGAAATGTTATAAGTTGTATTTTTTAGATTCAAGAATGGATTGGTAACCCATATCTACCCTTTGGTAACCCATACCTTTTACAATATGGATGGAAGAAAGATCAAAAAGGCAATCTGAAACCTATTCAATCAACAAAAGATGTGACGCCTCCTGACCTACTAAAATCAATTTTTTGCAATTGCAAAGAGTCAGTGCTCTAAAAATTGCTCTTGTAGAACGCTGGGTCTTAAATGTCCTCCACAGTGTGGTCAGTGCTACGGAATCAGATCCACAAACTTTTGTATTTTAGTTGAGGACGAAAATGACGCTCAGGATGACGTCACAGCAGATTTTATTTAATAATAATTTTTTTAACAATAATTTTATTTAATAAATAATATTTAAACGTTATTTTTAATTGTTTTAATGCTTAAGTTTATACTTGGTTTATCTATATTAATACTATACTTACGCAAAAATTATAGCTGATTGGTTTAAAAAAAATGGAAAATTTATTAAACGTATAGTAAAAAATTGCTCTATCTCTATTAATATTCATTTTAGAAAAAAAGTTATGCAAACGGAGAGATTTGAAAAAAAAAACGAAAAAATCCAAGATGGCGGCTGTTTTTTTCAAATTTCCCCCACTGGGACCGAATGAGACTTTTGAGAGGTTAAATAGGAGATCATATTATCTACATATTCCCATTAAGATTGGTTGGTTACTAATTTTTTTCATTTTTACATATAATACTCGGCTACGTTTACTGGCCTATGTGTATTATTAGCAATGCCGCAACCAGCAATATTTTTTGTTCAAGCGATATTAAGTTGCTCAAATGCGGGACTCTAATGCCATTTAGTGTAAAATAATGCTACCGAAAATAGTGTGTATTCCTTATTGCCAGTTGCTTTAATCTCAATGTGAGAGCCTCCAGAGAAGGAAGGACTTCGTTTATTTAAGAAAGTTATAATACTGTTCAGCATATATTAAAACCGATGGCCGTAAACATCCAGTCATGGTAAAACTCCTTCTTCCACCAACCCAACGCCCATTGTACTGATTTACGTTGCGTTGTCGCTTTTATCTCCACGCCAAGCTGTCGCATTAGTTAGAGACCTTTGTGTACGTACAAATCCCTTCTGTGTACCATTGTGTCCGCGAGATAAGCCACAACACTTGATCCATCGCACCTATCGAACATATTAATACCCTGGGTACTTTTTTCACTCCAAGTAATGCTTCTTAACAACGGATCCTCTCCCACATCCCTTTCACATCACTTATTGCATGTATTATTCTGCGATAAAATAATTAGTCTTTATGACAAGTTATTAATATGATTTAATATGCGAGATAAATAGTCAGTAAAACATTCAATGGTATATAAATAGTATGCAAATTTTACGATTGATATTATACCTTTATTATTTGAAGTAGTTGAAGTTGTTAGCATTTTGAAAAAGCAATCAAAAGATAAAAAACGCTGCTAAGACTATCAAAATGTTGATCTAATAACAATTTGACGTTTATACTATTACGTCAAAAGCAACTTTTTTCCAAAGCCTACCACGACTTAACTGAATCATCGTTTCTTGTTCACTGTTATTAATATCTTAATTATTAGATATTAATACATATGGTATTATGGTATCCTGGTAATTCGTCTATTTTAAAATAAACTAATTGTTTCTATCTTATTATTTTGTTAGAATGGGCATAATTAAGAGGGCTACTGATACCGTGTTGTAAAAATAAGGTAATTAAGGGCTTATTTTTTGGTCTTTATTATAATTTTGCTAATATCTTCGGTTTGAAAGAAGATATCAAGATGCGGTTTTCGTTGACTTTTTAAGCTTTTACTACTCCTTACTATAAGCTAAAATGACAAATACTATCGTATTATTTTTTTTGAAAAAACGCGCTATGTTTGTTAAATTGTAAGAAAACGCCCGGCCCCCTAGCATCTACGTTCAAAACCTTATTATTATTATTTTTATGGTATAATATAGTAGAGTAAGAAACGCTCTTTTAAACGAGCCCTCGTTTGTTGGATTCTGATCATCCAGTCCGAAGTTATTGACATTTAAATAAAGATAGATCTAACCTTCCCCTACCACTTTACTTTAGCAGATAGGGGAAAATATTTAATAATAATTTTATATTATATGGGAAATGTCATCGATGTTCATTTCATAGCCATCGCTGACGCCGTTTTTTCTCGGTATATACGGTATTAATATCAATCTATCAATGACAGTTAATAAAAAAACGACGCCACAGTGAAGTCGTGGTAGGCTTTGGGAAAAAGTTGCTTTAGACGTAATAGTATAAACGTCAAAGTGTTATTTATTTTTTTTTAGAAAAGCAATCAAAAGATAAGAAAAAGGCTGCTGAGACTATCAGAATGTTGATATAATAATATTTTGATGTTTAAACTATCCGTTTAAAAGCAACTTTTTTCCAAAGCCTACCATGAATTCACCGAGGTGTCGTTTCTTGTCCACCGTCATTGGTATCTAAATTATTAGATATTAGTACACCTAGTATTATGGTTTTCTGGTTCATTGTCGATGTTTTGAAAAATAATTATTTTTTATTAGAATGATCATAATAAAGAGGGCTAGTGATACCGCGTTAAAAAATTAGGTACCTAATTAAGGGCTTATATTTTCGTATTTATTATAATTTTGCTAATAACTTTGGTTTGAAAAAAGATATCAAGATGCGGTTTTCGCTGACTTGTTCAGCTTTTATTACTCTTTACTATCAGCCAAAATTATATATACTATCGCATTTAATTTTTTTGAAAAAAACGCGCAATTGAAAGACAACGCCCCTATAGCGTCTACGTTCAAAAGCTTATTATTATTGTTTATATGGCACAATATTGAGTAAGAAACGCTCTTTTAAACGAGCCCTCGCTTGTTGGATTCCGATCATCCCGTCCGGAGTTATTAATATTTAAATAAAAACAGATCTATCCTCCCCCACCACTTTATTTTAGCAGACAGGGGAAAATGGTTCTAACAAAAAAGATCCAAAATTTACTGAAGATTATGAAGCTATTATTTATAGTACATCGAATCTAGGCAATATTTCTTAAAAATTCCATTTTGTTATTTTCCATAGCAGTTACGCCCTCTAGCGGCCGTCCTACAAACTTGAAAATAATTTCCAGCGATTTCTCATAGTCTCATTAGTTATAAATATTTTTTTCCGCAAGCTCTACGACTAATACTTTCCGAGATACAGCCGACATCTATTCTTAGTGGGACACCCTGTACATAGTTTTTTATTAAATTTTGGTGTTTTAGTTTCAGACATATCATTAGAGCTTTAACTTGTGGTAATTTTCTTATTTTTTAAATATCACATTAACTTGGCTTAAATTCAGTGGTGCCCAACAAAATATAAAAACAATTAAATGAACCTACACCCTACACCTACTGTTTACCAGATGAAGAGCAGCCGTACGCTGTGGTTTTCTTTTTAATCTTTACCATCTTTTTATGCAATTTTATCTAACCTTTTAAAAAGTTTCCGCAATATGTCATTCTATTCAATCATAGAGTGTCATTTTCTATCGAATAAAGTAAAAAAATACCGAGGGTGTCATTTAAAAATCAAAAGTTGTAGTCATTTGCGGTGAAACAGGAAGTAACCAAAAACAATTGAATACGTCAATCAATCCTAATTTATGTCATATACCTACTAACATTAATAAGTCTCGATTTTTCGTCTGAAAAAATAAAAAAGTTAAAGGGGCGAGCTACTTTTAACACGCACCCGATAGAGAGAACGAAATTGTATACAAAAATAATTAAAAATCATGGCATTAACTTATAATATATTGCTATTCATCAGTACTAATAGCCTAAATATTGATTAACAACATGGCTGTCTGGAATGCATCAAATAAATTCAGAATTATAAAACATTTAAATTACAACCTCTACCGAGTAAGCACAGCTAAAGAAATTGCACAGCTATCAAACACAATACTAATTCATTTATTTTTAATGCACTCTGTCCCCGATACTTGGCAGCGTATTTTTCTCTTCTCTTCCATCTACACAATTTTTCTTCATATTGTGATATAATTGTGTAAGACCAAAAAAGATTTATTTCCTTTCAAGAGAGATAGAGCTTGTTAAATTCGAGAGCAAACTCTAGGGAAATATTTTTAATGGAACGTTGGAGAATGCACTTTATCAAATGCTTAGAAATAGCAAAGGAAATAATTACTGGTCTGTAAATACTCTGTAAATAAGAGAATAAATAAAAGTATTAGTAAACGAAAAACGTCTCTGGAAAGCAGAATGAAAATACTGATTTATTTGTAGTGTCCTTTTCCAAAACTTTTTTAATTAAAATTATGCGACTCTATACATGTATTTTCCAGTAAAATTAAATTTTTCAGTAAAATTAAAATTTTTGCAAATACCCCATTTTTAATTGAAATGACTAAACTGCAAATGTGTAATTCAAAATGAGCAGAAAAATGTTTCGTAAACAATGATCCTAAACTAAAATGTATAAAGTGTAATTGAAACTTTCCGAATGAAGCTTTAAGCTTCATTAGGAACTTCGCAATTCGTGGAATAAATTAGTGGTTGTAAGTTCAAAGTTTTTTAAGCTTCATTCAGAACCTCAAAATCAGTGGAATAAATTAGTAGTTTCAATTAACGTAGAAGTTTGTTCACCTAATTTTAATGTAAGCGTTCAGCACGTCACAATTACTAGTAGTAATTCTCAATTAGTGGAAAAAGTTATCAAACTTTTGACTTTTCCACTAATTATACTTCAAAATTTGCGAGGAATGTCACCGTGACAAAAATGTGAAGAAAAAAACAAAAACCCGTGAAGACAAATTTTGGTTAGAAATCAAAAGTTTATTGTTTTATAAGCTAAATATTATGCTTCCTCTATGGATACAACAGATTACTGCAAGCTGTTGCTAGGATATTTTATTAATTTTAATTGTGTTTTTTAGACATTGTGAATGATTGTAAACTAAAAAGTATAAAGTGTAATTGAAACCACTAATTTATTACCCTAATAGCGAGGTTCTGAATGAAGCTTTAAGCTTCATTCAGAACAGGCTCTAGACACCCAATGGTAATTTTATAGAACTACAAATTTAATTTCTTCCGCATCGCCAGACGGCACAAAAGACATTAAAGTACAGGTTTCTAATTTATATATGAAGATGAGATGACAGTCTCTATGTTGACGTTGACTACCGTCCAAGGTCTAGTTGTCAAAATGTTGGTAATCCGTCAAGTTATTTTTAAATCATTATTAAAATAATTATTAATTCAGATATTCTTGATTTGTCGGAAAGTTCGGTGATTTCAGTAATTTGTGTTTGTAGTTTGTGTTTTTATTAGTTTGTACATTCTGATATTTACAGTCGATCATCGTTTTCGTGTTGAATACTAAACTTTTTTATTAAAGTCATTTTGACATTTTAGAAATGATAAATATATGAAGTAAAAAAATAGTTTAAACATAAATAAGTAAGTACATAGTTGGTAATATATAGTATTTTTATTAACAGTGAATTAGTAGTCTATAATAGTTATACTATATTATAATTTATTTGTTAAATAAATAAATATAATAAACAAAAATAGGCGCTATCTGCTCTATTGTTGGTGTTTAAAATGTATGTATTAATAATTTTAATTTTGTTTTGACTATGTTACATTTCTAGTGATCTAATAAAATATAAAATGTAGCAAAAAAATCTATATTTATTATTTTATATTTTACAAGGAATAATTTTGCACTTGAATAACGTTACCGTTTCAGTTAGCGGTAATAAGTAACGGAACACTAAAATGATGCCAAAACTCTCCATTAGTTTCTTCCGGATCACCAGGTGGCTCTAAATGACGGACCCATTTGTTTTATATCAGTGTCCAAAGGTGTCCAATCTACCTCTAGTAGATTACATTAGTCTATGATGATGAGAACCTCACAATGATTCTGCATGAAGACAAATGCCAACGTACCTAAAGTTGTTATCCTATAATTTTGTCAATGTCAAATTGTATTTTCTAAAAGTTAGGCTATTTTCTAGACATTTCTTTCCCAATTTTACTGCCCAAGGAGAAAAACTAAGAAAACAAATAAATTTCAAATTATAAAAGAAAAGTGATAATCATAAAAATCATATGTATTATGGATTATGTACAACAAAATAAGAGTAAAAAGGTTGTAACAAAGGCTAAGATTCTCTCCAAAAACTTTAAACCGAGGAATAGTTGTTGCGGTCGATCAATAACAAACCCCAACTAAACGAGATCGTATTGAACCGATACAATCTCTTTCCATTTATTAAAGGAATCCGAAGGGAACCAGAGCACTCTGGTCGAATGAAAAAGATACTCTTGTTTAGCAAACAAAAACCTCATTTATTTTGCATCTCTTTTATTAAGATCGATAACTGGCCAATTTTCATCTCTGAGCAGGGACGAACAAACGATAGCTTTTGAATGAAGCTTAAATTAAAACCGATCTGTCCAATAATCATTATTCAGAGTTTGATTATTATAATATATGATTGGTTCCCCAGGAAAAGATATTTTGTTTAATAGAAACTATCTAATATTTAGAATATTATGCTGGAATATATAGTCAAGCTATAAATATCATGATGTAGATATACATATACCTATAATCTTCATAAATATCACCTGATATACAGGGTGTTTCAAAAAACATGTGCCATCTCTCGTGAGGAGATTCGTCACGTAAAAATAAGATTTATTTTTCATATCAGCATAGATCCGATTCCACGTTTTTTCGAAGCGACAGGGTGCTAAAGTCTTAATAATTTTTCGGTTTATTATAATTTTCTTCCAAGTACTTTTAGCGTTTCGAATGAAATTTTGAGGGAAAAAGTTACTATAAACGCCACATATTTTAAAGCTAAAAACGTGTCGACATATTCACCAGGGACTCGCATATGGGTTATCACTGGAATATTTTCCTAAAAAAAGCATGTACTACGCCACTGGCTTTTTTTTCTCTTGTTAGCAAAATAGTCTAAGCAGTTTAATGCCGATTAAAAGTTGTCTGTTGATATTTTGTCGATTTCGGCCTCATTGATGAGATAAACGCAATTTTATTAATTTGCCTTGATCCAAGTCTAATAGCAACCTTTAAAAAATTTTAATATCATTAACTTGCAAAAGTTAGTACTTATTGATTGCTCATCAAAAAATACGAAAAAAAGTTCCTATAAACATGGGTGTGGAAATGCATAGTTTTAGAGTTACAGGATGATAAAAGTTTTTAAAATGAGATTTTTTTTTTGTAATTATTATCTTAAATACCATTTTTTTAATTTGAAATCGCTGTAGGTTGGTCTAATAGTAATAATAACTAAATTTAACTAACTAATAGTAATAATAACTAATTAAATAATAAATTAGGTAAAAGACATAATTTATTAATTTTATTTTTATTTTAATTTTATTAAATGTGATTAATAAAATTGCGTTTATCTCATCAAGGAGGCCGAATTCGACAAAATATCAAGAGATAACTTTTAATTGGCACTAAACGGCTTACACAATTTTGATATGAAAAGGAAAAAAGTCAGTGGCGCACATGTTTTTTTTTGAAAAATATTCTAATGATAACCCATATGCCCTGATCATAGTCCTTGATGAATTTATCGACACTTTTTTAGCATTAAAATATGTAGCACTTATACTAATTTGTACTCCCAAAATTTCATTTGACTCACTAAAAGTACTTGGAAGAAAATTATAATACATCGAAAAATTATTAAGATTTTAACACCCTGTAGCTACGAAACAAAGCAGAATCGGACCTATGTATATCCTCCGAGCCCTGATCATAATATCTTCTACATATGCCTATATAAAATGCTAATGTTTATGTGTCGTCTCTACTGAAGTAACGACTTGCTCTAGAAAGTTGCTTTTTTACTAAAAGATAGCTAATTGACTCTTCTAAAAACTGTCGTCGCCGGATTTTTTGTTGTTCATTTAATTAAAAAAAATATAAGTATTTTTTTCCTGATGTCGTGGCGGATGCGCCAGGCTTCAACTTCAGAAATAAATTGCTAAGAATTAATAGTCATGATGACACTCTAGATTGAGATTATTTACAATATTATTTTTTAGGTAAAAATATCAAAAGTTAACATATGAGATGTCATTCTATTTCGAAAATGTAATTTTCTATCGAATAAAGTAAAAAATATTTAAGGTGCCATATACATGAAGTAATCGAAAATAATCCAAGACGTTAGTCAATCCTGACTTATGTGTCATACATAATATACATACATACCAAATCTCGTTTTTTTTATCTAGAAAATTGAAAAAGTTATAAGGGTGAGCCACTTTTGAAAAACACCCGGTATAATACTTGATTGAACCTTGTTATAAAATAATATAATTTTCCATATAATCTTGACTATTACAGGTTCATATTTGCGATTTTCTTAGAATTAGAACTAAAAATCTTCAAAAATTAAATAATATATTTTATGTAAAATGCCAGTCAAGAAAAAAATAATATCTCCCTCTAATCGTTAGAAGCAAAAAAAAACAATTTTAAATGAGAAAACCAACTAATCTAAATCAATTTATAATATTATGTTTTAGATTTTAACAAGTAGTGACAATTAAAAAATTTAGTAAAAAATACTAACACGCATTAATGACTTGATCTAAAATTATTAAGAGTCATGCAAAATATCCTTAATAAGGCCTCGATTTATAGTCCTGGAACATAATAAGCGTAAACCGCATAAAATAAATACAAAATTAGAATTATATGCGGTAGAAATGAAACGGAATTTCCTTCAATAGGGCGTAATGGAGTGGAAATTGATTAATACTTCCTTTTTATGTCATTCCTCTCATCGAATTTCCACAAAATTTATTGGAAAATTTCATGCACCCCTTCTGTTATTCGCTTTTCTTGTACAAGAAAAGTTTTCGCGAATTATTATTGTTTTCCCCTTCATACAGTAAAATTTTACGACAAAATGTATTTAAATTTATTCAAATAACGTAATCTTCTCGTAGCTGTCGGTTGTGGCAAATAATAAAAAATAGAATTTAAAAATACCTTGATTTGTTAAAAAAATATTTTGTGCTGAAAATAGGCAGAAGCACAAAAATTGCAAAAATTTTAAATTTAACTTAAGTACTAGTAGAATTAACGGCCAACTAGAAGGCCCAACTGCAATGACAATTAAGAAAATGAGATTTTTACAAAATTTTGCCTAGGTAAGCAGTCTTATAAATAATGGCGTCATAATCTTCAGCAAATTTCTGATTTTTTTATTGAAACCAGTTTGCCTTATCTGCCTAAATAAAGTGGTTGGGGAAGGTTAGAGATTCTTTGCCTCGCTACTGTCGCTGCTCTTATCGTTTATCGTCGCTCCAACATAAACGCACCCTTATTAGTCATTGACAGTACATAATACACAACCCCGTATTCGTTCTGTAGCATCTTAACCAAAAAAGAATTTAAGTATCTCATTCAGATCTCATTGCTAACTTTCCAAAATATTACTTCTCCGGAACACTTATGAACACTGGACAACAAACAATAAATGTAATATACACAATACTATGTAAATGTGATAAATTTTATATTGGTGAAACATCTAGACCATTAAATGTTCGAATTAAAGAACATAAAGATTATTTAAGAAAGTGCGACTTCCACAAATCTAAGATTTGTCAGCATTCATGGGACACAGGACACAGATTTTAACAATGCATAAATTATAATAAAAGAAGCGATATTCTCTAAAAGAAAAATGAAAGAGGCTTTTCTCTAAAAGAAAAATAAAGAGATGTTAGTAATGTATGGCAATCGCTTCTTTGATTTTACAGAACAAAACATACGTAAAAATTAAAAACAAATTAAAAATAATCATACAGAAAGTTTGTAGTTATTTGGATTTACCTTATTAAGTATCTAATTGTGATCAGGTAGTAATTGTTAATTTTGAAGTTTAATTGGTCATTTTAACAGAACGTCGACGGTTTTTGTAGACGTATCTGTTTAAAAAAAAGTGTTCTCGAATAGTTGCATTTAGATATTTTAAATAGTTTTTTTCTTTGTTCTTTGTATAAGAAAATTTGTTTATTAGTAAGCCACTGCTGACAATTAGTTTCCGTTGGATTAACGCAGCAGTGTTTACAAAAAATAACTATTTTATTTTGTAGATTTTCTTACACCGGTGAAACACGCATAGGGCTTTTTTGGGGAGATATCTCTGAGAATCTATACAGGGTGAGTTTCCTACGATGTTCTCTAATGGTATCTCGGAAACTACTGGAGACAGAGAGTCGGTTAAATGGGGAAAGAAGTGCAGTTTTGTGGGGTCATAAATATGTGCCTTTCAGATTTTTGAAAAAGTTCATGGCTTACTAGATATTTCGAAAAAACAAATTTCGGCTATTTTAAAAATTGTTCCTAATTCCATTATAAGCTATTTTAGACAAAAAGTTTTCAGATAAAAGTTGTAGATAATTATATCCTTAATGAGACTGTCCTCCATTCTTTTCAAAAGCGTGTCATTTTTGACATAAATATGACATAAACATATAGTTTTTTTTAAATGGAAACCATAGTTGGCCATGACTTCATAAAAAGTGCCATTTTTTAAGTTTTTAGTGATATAAGCTATAATATCTTTTCTTCGAAAAATTACTGAGTTATTCATTACTAGCCAAATATGAATTTTTCAAATTAAGAAAAGCGTGTAGATACTCGCGCATTAATAGAGTGGTTCCAACATGACTTTCATTATGACACACCACCCCCCACCCCCCATAATGAAAGAAATGTTAAACATTATTTATATCATAATTATACAAACGCAGGGATAGAAAGAGGTGGACTAATTGTATGGGCATCCTCGGTCACCTTACCTGTCCATTTTAGAATTTTTTATGCGGTATAGTTAACAATAAGGTTTACAAAAGAACTTATGAATTAAGAGAGGTACTCAAAGTGGCGGTACGAGAAAAGTTTAATTAAGTCGACCGGTCCTTCTGTGCGAATAGGTATAGTAATTTAGTTTTAAAAAGATGCAACTCAAAACAATGGCGGATTTTTTAAATATTTCCTAAAATAACTTAAAGTATATGTAGTGATATTATTTTTTTAAGTTTTAGTTTGTGTAATGTAAATTGTAAAGAACCGTTTAGTAAGATATTCTGACTTTTTATAAGTTATAAATCATAACAGAGTAAGAATACCATGCAATCTAAGTGAAATTAGTTAAGAAATATAAGTATTGGCTATAACTAAATTTAACTTTTTTAACATGTCTTGAAAACTGTTCTCTAAAAAACGTAATATTCACCGGTCAACGTAGGTATCCTCGAAAATGTATGATCAAAAAAAGTTGAACCAACAATCCTACACGCTTTTCTTCATTTGAAAAATGCATATTTACAATTTTTGTTTATTTTAATCTACAAAGTTTGTGACAGTGCTCATAAAAATGTGACAGCTTCACATTTTTATGAGCAAAGACGATTAAACTTGTTTCCATGGCTAACTATAAGTGAAATTGTTTAAAAATGATAAGAATTGGCTATAATTCAGTAATTTTTTGAAGAAAACATATTATAGCTTATATCGCTGAAAATCTTAAAAAATGGCGCTTTTTATGAAGTCATGGCCAACTATGGTTTCCTTTTTAAAAAACCTATGTTTGTGTCTTTAGAAAAAAACGGAGGACACAGTCTTATTAAGGATGTGATTATCTACAACTTTTATCTGAAAACGTTTTGTCTAAAATAGTTTATAATGGAATTAGGGACAATTTTTAAAATAGCGGAAATTTGTTTTTATTTTCGAAATATCTAGTAAGCCATAAACTTTTTCAAAAATCTGAAAAGCGCATATTTATGACCCCACAAATCTGCAATTCTTTCCCCATTTAACCGACTCTCTATCTCCAGTAGTTTCCGAGATACCCATAGAGAACATCGTCGGAAACTCACCCTGTATATCTATCATTTAGTATACAAAATACACGTAATGGTTGTATTATTACAAACTGTACGAAAATGCCTTTAAAAATTAAATATTAACCGGAAAAGACATGTATTAAAATAATTTAACACGCTTTTTTGATTATGATAATTTAAAATCTATAAAAAATGAATCATATGAAAAGTGCATGTCAATAAATATTCGCATCAGCAAAGTAAAGTTCAATGATTCATTGGACCAAGAAAGAGGTTCTGCTCCATTGATAACCCCTCCGACAGCAAGTGGCGAGATGCCAAACAATAAAATTTAACCTCGATCTTGAACTTTACGAGAACGAAAACAAGAGGTCGAATCAGACAGAGCCAAACTTTCACAACTTTTTTATTTGTTTTTTCATCATTTTCGCTGCTTTAGTATACATTGTAATTTTACTGTTAAGCAATCGATGTTTTAACACATGTTTTTGATCGATGGCAGCAAGTCCAAATAAAAAAAATTCAAAATATCATATACATTATACATGACTTTATTTTAATACTTCTATTTAAATTTCATCAAAACAGTGTAAGAACTGTAAAAAATGTCTATACCTATGAGGCGGATTCATCTTTCCAAAAAAATCCTTTATGGGTATTTCGCCACTGCACTGCAAGAAAAATCCACAAATAAAATTTACAAAATAAAATAGTTATTCTTTGTAAACACTTCTGCGTTAAACCTAAACGGACACTACTTGTCAGATGTTATGTTTACAGTAATAAAAATTTGCCTAACAAAGAAAAAAATGCTTAACGTTTCGGCAAGTTTATCTCTTTCCGTCGTCGGAAGCAAAAAAAAACAAAGAATAAAGAAAAAAAAAACTATTTAAAATATTTAAATTCAACTATTCGAGAACACTTTACTTTTTTTAAAAACAGATCATGGAAACAGATACGTCTACAAGAAACCGTTGACGTTCTGTTAAAATGACATTATATCAGGTTAAACTTGAAAATTAACACACAGTGTTACTACCTAATAACAATTATTTAGTAAGGTAAAACCAAAAAACCCAAAAATTTCTGTATGATTATTTTTAAATTTTACGTATGTTATGTTCTTTAAAATCAAAGAAGCGATTGACATACATTACTAACATCTACAGATGCATGAGCAATACATTTATTTTTATTAGATTAAATTAAAAAGCCTCTTACATTTTTTGGAAGCTATCGCTGCTTTTATTATAATTTTGGCGTTATTAAAATTTATTCTGTGCCCTGTGTCCCATGAATGCTGACAAATCTTAGATTTGTGAAAATCTCCCTTAAGGGTCTAGATGTTTCACCAATGTAAAATTTATCGCATTCACAGGGTATTTCGTCCTATTGCTGCCAAAAGTCATTAACTTACTTTTTATTACTTCCGAGAAAAATGCGTCTAAAGATGAATTGCATTGCATAAAGATGTTATAGTTAGTAACTATTCGGTATTAAAATAAAACATAAATAAATAGCCAGAAATCGTAGTTAATGACTTTTGCAATCGATTCTCCGCTTCAAAACATAGTTAGTGATTGAATTTGGTTGTTCGGAAAAATGTTAGTGACTTTTGGCACCAATAGGACGATTTGGTATATTACATTTTTTGTTTGTTGTTCTGTATTCATTGGTTTAGGGTTTAGTATGTGATAAAATGGATCTAAGTGTATTTTGTGTTTTGAAAAAAGTTCTATGTTATATTGTTTTCCTATCCTTCTTATTTTTTCCGAAACGCCTCGTATGTATGGAATTGTAAATTGTATATATTGTGTATTGTTATCATTGTGTCTATGATTTGGGGTTTGTATGTCGTTTAATGTTTTGTCAGTAAAATATAGTGGATAGTCGTTTTTTATTAATGTATTTTTTATGTTTACTTTCTTACTGTTTAGTGAAATGTCCTCTGTACATATTATTTTTGCCCTATCATATAAACTTTTTATAACACCTTTTTTTACATTTATACTCTGATTAGATGTGAAATTTAAATATCTGTCTGTGTTTGTGGGTTTTCTGATAAATTAAATAAAAGTAAACTGGTATAAATTAGTAAGTCCATAAACTAATTCCGATTTTGAAAATTGCGACTAACTGTCACTAGAAACTTGCCATGACAACACTAGCCATCTTGAATACAAATTTATTAAAAAATCCATTTTTATTCAAAATCTGAGCCAGATAGGTATAGGAAACCCTAATATAGTTTGAAAGAGCATTTAAATCTGCTTCGACTTATTTAAAAAAATACATAGTGTTGCATTTGAAATAACGAATTTTTTATGTAAAGTAAATATTTAAGATAGACCAGCAATTGTTGATACCCCTGTATAAATTCAAGGAAGGAATAACATTTTTCTGTTTAAAGTTTATTTCTCTACCTTTAAACTCAGCAAAAGAACTAATTCTGAAAAGTAATGTACGGGTGTTAATAATCTATTTTATTGTAGCATGCAAATTTAAATATCTTTAAATATCTCAAAAACCAAAGATTTTAAACATATTTAACCCTTATACCCTGTATTTTTATTTTATGTATCTGTATTTTATTATATTAATATCATCTCTTATTTTACCATGGTGATAGGATTCTTAGGTAGACATCTGAGCAATTTGGCTCCGATTCCGGTTCAAAATATTTAGAAACAAGCAATAGACAGAAACACAAGCGTGAGGATTTTAGTAAAAAGATAAGATGACAAGTCAGCCTAGTGACTATAGCGTGAATGGGGCTAGTGCAAGTGAGAATAAAAAAACTGAGAGCGCAGTTGGTTGCGATACTTAGCGACAGTAAAGGGAAAAGCAACAGCATTTACCAATCCAGGATAGTAGCACTGGCGGCAGTACTAATAGAAAGAAATTCGGCGATTTTTCTCGAAATTGTGGTGGATACCAGTACCAAAAACAAAAATTATAAATTACCCAAATGTATACCATGTTTTCAAAAGCATAACAAAAGTGTTTACCTAAAAATGAATAACTCCGGATACTGAAATACTATAACAAAATTAATTAGATATACGGTATAGTTCTTATTTTGGGTCCCCGACATAAAGTGGAAACGGTTCTTCTTCATGGGGAAAACTTCTACAATCAGGGGCATGATTTAGTACATTAATATAATGAATATGTGTTCATTAAAGTTTCAGCATTAAAATAAAGAACGCATTCATTGGGACAATGAACGCGTTCTTTATATTAATGAAACTCTTACATTAATTTAATAACCAGATTTTCATTATATTGATGAAATTAGATTCATACTATTAATAAATCAGGCATCGATCTATGATTAACAAGTCATTAATATAATGAAAAAAATCATTGTCCCAATGAAACAAGAGTTAATAATCAATGTTCATTAATATTACGAACAATATTTTTTTCAGTGTATACGACCATTAAAGCGCTTAACATTTCCCTTGCAGAAGAAAATACGACGAGAATACGAGTAGTGAATATATTTTCTAATATACAGCCGAGTGTAATGGTATTGAAAAATCTTGTAAAGCTTTTCGATAACAAATCACTCCGTAAAAGTAGTTCAATTTTATGTTGCAGTTGGATATTTCTATTAGATATAAAATGTTATATGCAACCAAAATCCTGAATAATGTTCAGGATGGAAAGATCTAGGTATACTTCTACTAAAATTTTTAGCAGCTGAGACCCAGTTTGCAAATTATGACGCTCTATAAAATATCTAATTTTGATACCCCATTTTTAGAATGATAATTTCACTTGAAATACATGATCAAAGTTATAATAAAGCGTGCTTTGTATGATGACAGATAAACAATTTTTGAAAAATTATATTGAAATATTTTTAACTGTCAACCCCCAAAAAAGTTGATTATACTTCAACTTAATAAATTTTGGGTCTCCATCGCCCATGCAGTTAAAATACATAAAGTTTGTATTTCAAATTTAAGTACAGTAAGAATAATATATATTCTTCTTCTTATTCCTTCTTCATACTAGGCTAATCGCCTGCTTGGTTTCGTCGACTCTTGGTCGACTCTACCGGTTAGACTGACAAGTTGTCGCTCCATCGTTCTCGTGGACGTTCTAACCTTCTGCTACCTAGCGGTGATTTGTCGCGTGCAACTCTCACTATCCTTCTATTGCCCATTCTACTGATATGCTCATTCCATTCTTCCTTTCTACTGAGTACCCACTCATTTACATTTTCGACCTTGCATGCTCTTCTTATGCTTTCTTTCTCTCCCTGTCCAGAAGCGTCTTTCCAGCTATTCTGCGTAGTACTCTCATTTCGGTTCTATCTAGTAGTTGTTTAGTTTTCGCTGTATCAGGTCGAGTTTCTTCAGTGTATGTCATTATTGGTCGTACCGTTGCCTTGTAAATTCTTGCTTTTGTTTCCACCTCAATGTTTTTATTTCACCATATTGTGTCATACTGCTATTCTGGTTGCCTTCGTTGACCGTTCATCACTATATCCTGAGATTTCTATGCCTAGATACTTAAACTTCATTTCTTGCTGGATAACATTGCCCTCGACTTCCAGTTTGATCTTAGTGGTACTTTTGATGTCGTTATACATTTAGTTTTCTCGGTCGATATTATCATATTATGTGATTTGTGGGCAGTGTAGTTAAATCGATGTAATAAACGCTGTAGATCGTCCTCATTTTCAGCTACCAATACGGCGTCGTCGGCGTAGCACACAATGAATATTGAAACTTATAACTTTATAATATTGAAACTTAAATAAAAAAAAATAATAAATTTCATAATATTGACTTCTAATTATATTATATTTTAACTTTTAATATGAACTTATAATTATATTTTATATTAAATTACTAGTAAAATGTAATATTTCTGTATGTATATATTTTCAAACCACTACGTCGAAACGAAGTCTAGTGAAATACTGGAATGTTAATGGCAGTGGTTTAATTAGCGCACTTAAATATGGAAATCGATGCGTCGCAAGTACAAAGCTGATAACAATCGACAGAAACAGTACAGGAAAAATAATTATTACCGCACTGAATTATATAGCGGGCAACGTCAGATGCGAATTTCCATATTTATATTTCAACACGTTCTACAATGTTATTTTTTAAATACTTCAATAGTATTAAGGAGGAGTCCATTAATTACATGAGGAAATCAAGGGGGGGTCAAACAAAATCTCACTAAATCTCACGTAGGTGTGTGGTGATGTAAAATTACCGGTAATTTATAAATCGGTAATATTACCGATAATATTACGGAATATTACGGTAACATTGGCAAATAAAAAAAAAACAGCCTTTTAAATATTATTTTTTTACAAGTCAAAACTGTAAAAACATTATAAAAAAAGAAAAGGACATTTTTTAAACTAGTCACAGTCAGAGTGGTCCGACACGATTGCCACATCGTGTGGGCCTAACCTAACCTAACATAACCTAACACCTTCCTACGTTGAAAGCATGCATATTTGCCCCATCGTGTTGGAGACACTTGTCAGTTGCAATATTGTCGAAACCTATGCCAAGTGTTGCTCACAACGTTGGAACCAACCTTGGACGCATCATGTGGGATCGGCTTTATAGTACGTAATATAGCGGATAATGGTAAATCATCCTCAATCTCGTCATCTGGTTCTTCTATTTTTTTTTCGTTAATTGAGTCAAGTCTATTAGGTATACTTCGAAATCGATATTTTCTTCTTCTCAGCAGCTTCTACCATTCTTGGATGTCCTTCTCCATTTAGTAAATTATAATGATGGGCAATATAAGTAAGTTTTCCGGTCCTTTCCACCGTACTTTTTTCCGTAAGTGTGCTTCTTCTTGGTCGATGAACAAATCCATAAGTACTAAAGGTTCTTTCGGTTGCGGCTGTTGATGATGGTAAATTTAAAACGTCGACAGCCAACATACTTAATTTAGAAAATGGGCATAAGAAAACGTGTAGAGCGGAAAAAAGCAATATTTCCAATGTTACCAACCATGCAGTAATATTACCATTTACATCACTACGTAGGAGAGAGAATGGGTTTCGGCAAATATCACGTATTTGTTTCGGTTAAAATAGGGTAAAAATGTGAAAAAATCAGAATATAGACAAAACTTCTCGAATAATATCTCGAAATCTGACACAGTTCTTCTGTATATTAAGATCCATGAATAGATGTAAAGATATTTAGTATTGATATATCGAAAATGAGGTCCCCGATTTCTTATTGCCTAAAAAATTATGGCGCGCAGTTTAAATTTCACAAGACTGAACTTCTGTAAGCAAGTAACAACGGTTTAGAATGACGGAGCAAAGGTGAAGGAGCAGATGATTTTACTGATTATACAACTCTATGCATATTTTTTCCTATATAGTGATAATCATTTAAGAGATTATCGCTTGGTGGCCATATTGTAATTGTCATTTTTTGAAATATTAATTCAGAAGTCATTTTTGTCAGTTCCACAAAATATCCCGTCAATTCTGATTAGAAAATGGCAAAAGAAAGATTATTATAATAAAAAATGTTTAAGATAAGAAGGATATATATGTACTTTATTTCGTTAAGTATAATCTTTTGAATACAACTCGATGTTTCGGGATTACCTAATACTTTTGCCTGACATAATAAAGCAAATTGTGTTTCTTAATAAATTTTCCTAAGAATCAATCAATAATAAAATCTCACGTTAGGGGCGGGGGAACAGGAACATGGTCGAGATAAATCTCACGACATCTCACCAGTGGGAGAATCACCTCACGAAATTTGTGGATGCCCCTAATATTAATCTTAATAATAGTTTCCGTTTTAGATGATATCACTTTACACACAAATAAAGCACCTTATCACAAAACACCAAAGAAAAAGGCACGTGAAAAAAGAATTGAAAATTACAGCTCGGGATTGAAACCTTTGGTGTTACAACAGCAAAATAAAAACACTAGTTCACCACAATACACCAAAATACTTTTATTTTTGCACTGAATTCTTGTTATATTTAAAAAGTGGTTAATTCAAATTTTGTTATGCAGCAACATTTCTTTTAAAAAAATGTGTGCTTTTATCAATTATTGTAAACTGCACAAATTGTAGATTTTGAGTACTAAAAGTGAAATGTAAATTACTCGTCTAATACAAATTTAATGTTAACTACTGCAGTTATCGATTAAACCAAACTATTATAAGAATTGCTTGAACACGCAAATAGAGCTGTCAGTTGTATAGGCACAGCTTTACTAACATTTTGATTTAAGGAAGCGATTAACATAACTTCAAAAGTTATTTATTTTCTATAATTTATTAGAGCTAATTAATTTGAAATCTCAATTTGGAAAATAAAATAAGAAAAAGGGTTGGCATAATTTCGGTCCAAATATAAAGAAAAAAGCATGAAAGAATAGCATTTTTATTGGACAAGAACAAAGTCAATTGTACTAAATATAATACAATATTTCGCATTAAATACGAATCGCATTAAAAAGAAAAGCGCATTAGAATACGGGGTGTTTTTCAAAAGGGGTTCACTCCTATAGCTTATTTAATTTTAATTTTTCATATAAAAAAACGAGATTTGGGATTTTAGAATAGTACAAAAAGGATTGATTGCCGTATTCAATTAATTTCGGTTACTTCTTATTTCACCGGAAAAGATTTTTGATTTTTTAATGGCACCCTCTGTATATTTTTGCTTTATATAAAAGAAAATTACATTCTCAATAGAATGATATATCATGTCAACTTTTGATATTTTCGCTTCAAACTGCTGTCAATTTTGACTTTAGTTATTGAACTCACAACTAAGGCTGTATTCCGTTGCAAAACCAGGCGAACCAGACCGGTAAACTACAGTAAAGAGCGGTTCCTGAAAAATATCGGTTTCATACGGAACGGTTTGGTGTATGTGGTAAAATACTGGAAACGTCAAATGTTGACGTTTTTTAAATTTCAATACCTCTTTTATAAAATTTATCTTTTATGCATTTTTAATGTACTTATTCCCTGTTTTTACGTTTGCTTCTTCTTTTCAATGGAGTTTAATATTGAAAAGTTCTTTATTAATAAACTGTTAAACTCGTTAGGCAGCTCAAGTGAAGATTTGCAGGTCCAATATTAAGGGTGTATTCCGTTGCTTACCTTGCCTACCTTGGTTATGGTTTTATGTTCCGTTTCAATCGGTTTCCTGAAAGTTTTCTTGTTACGGAACACGGTTACTAAAAAATTCAGTTATAACTGTCACCAAACTACCTAGCGCGAGAAGGCTGGTTTTTCTGGTTTTGTTTGTCAATCAATGTCATTTATGTGACAGAAATCAAGCAAATATTAGAAGTTCGAGTGAAATTCTCATTTAATTTCTAAAATTTGTAGTACTATTTTGTATTTACATCCAAAAGCAATGGAGGTAGGCAGTGAAGGTAAATAAATTTCATTAACTAAAGAATTATTTTTTAGGTAACTAAAATAGGTTTTTAAACGTAAAAGCGTCAACATTTGACATTTCCAGTATTTTACCAAACCGTTCCCTATCAAACCGATGTTTTTCAGGAACCGCTCTTTACCGTAGTTTACCGGTTTGGTTCGCCTGGTTTTGCAACGGAATACAGCCTAAAACAGATCAATAATAAATAAACAAATCTAATCAATACATATTTATATTTTTATAGCTTACAAAACATTCAGGATTACTTGTTATCTTGTTTTTCGTGTTTTCTTTAAACGTTCCCGACTTAAGAAACAATGGCTGCATGATAAATTTAAATGGTCCTAAAAAGTCATTCTATTTAGTTGAATAAATTTATTTACCTTTACTGCCTACCTCCATTGATTTTGGATGTAAATACAAAATATTATTACAAATTTTAGAAATTAAATGAGAATTTCACTGGAACCTCCAATATTTGCTTGATTTCTGTCACATAAATGACATTGATTGGTAAACAAAACCAGAAAAACCAGCCTTCTCGCGCTGGTTAGTTTGGTGACAGTTATAACCGAATTTTTCAGGAACCGTGTTTCGTAATAAGAAAACTTTCAGGAAACGGATAGAAACGGAACATGAAACCATAATCAAGGTAAGCAACGGAATACAGCCTAAGATTGTTTGTTTTGGTAGTTCCGCCAAAGATACAACATAGATTAGTTCTGAAACCGAGATTTAATAAGAATCTATTACAGCTTTAGAGAAATGAGTAACTAATTGTGGAAATTAAAGATCCAACCAAAGATACAATCCTTAATTAGGCGGTTTAAAATTTTGGCGCAAAATCCAGCAATACCGCAAAGAACAAATGCATCAACTCAAACGTTTTTCTCTTTTTAATACATTTGATTTTTCATTCCATTACTGTCTCACGCGTTAAAATCCAGACCACGCTTCTACGATGACCGAATGTGTATATCCAAAGCTCATATGATATTAATATTGACCACGGTGTATATCAGTCCATAATTATTTTTACCTAAGCTATTTGTGTGTTTATTGTTATAGACTTTGTTCCTGCAACACGCCGATTTCCATATTTAATTGCAGTAATTAAATCACTGCGATAGTTGACTGGTTGCTACGGCGGAGTTTGGACGTTGCGGTTTGAGAATATATCAAAAAAAAAATAGCTGCCGGTAGGCATTTACACCTATAAGCGGTCTAGGTAACAAAATCATTCAGGAAAACTGAGATCGATGAAGCGGTAAAAATGCACGTATCAAAAATGAAATTTTATTTTATTTACCTCCTTTTTATGTTGTTCCTGTTTATATTTTATTAAAGTACATAAAGTTAAAGTATTTTATTTGGTTTTCCCAAAGCATAGATACAGTACGTCTATCCATTCTGTAGCTACGGAGCATCCGTAAGGGGGGAAACGATATTCTCTTGATGTTTCTCGTAAAAAATTAGACGACGCGTCCCATCAATAAAAATTCGACAAATTTGCAAGTAGTCAATGAAATGAGTGGGCGGAGTGTTTTTGCCTCGGTTTTTGCGGTGTCAAGTCCACGTGGACTCTCTGCCGCTTCTATTTAGGTAGCTGTTTAAAATAAAAAAAAATAAAATAAAATTTTGTAAAATAGCTGTTTATTTAAATGGTTTTTGTCCGCATTCCTTTCATAGACACCGATCCAGTAGACGTACTTTATACAGAGTAATTCAAATTCGACGCCCACCATTAGGATCTAGAAAACTATAGGAGATACGGATTAGATTAGATTAGATTCCTAGAGGTGGCTATCGACCTGATCCACTCCAACCTTCTCAGATCTACTGTGGTCCTCTTCTGATCCTTAGGTGACATTCTCCAGTCTATCCTTTTCACAAACTAGCAACTTGGAGACTGAACTCTCCATTTAGCTACCAGGCAATGGCCTATCATTGCGTATTACCGACAACCGCGCATTTTCCGGGCTGCCGCACCGACATAAAATGTGTTCTGTCGTTTCTTTTTCAGATTGACAGAACATACAGATTACTTTCGTTCGTCAATCCCATTAACTTTAGATGCCTATTCAACGTTTTCTTACAATGTCCTGTTAGTAGACCCACTACAGTTTTGGCTAGCTTTATGTTTTTGCTTATCAGGTCTGCCGTGGATTTTGGTGAGTGCTCTACTATAAATTTTTTCGCCTGGCCCGGTGAGTTTCTCTACCATTCTTGAAAATTGTTGCCCACCGACTGCTTTTTGAACAACGTAGAAGGGTTCTGGGTCTATGAATGGCATTGATGAGCCTTGCTTTGCTATTTCATCTAATTTTCGTTATTCTTGTGACCCTCGTGCCTTGATACCCAGGCTAAGGTAACAATGCTACGTTCGTCTAAACTAGTGCGTGCCACACTAGTCTAGAATTGACGTGGAAGCGCGTGCCTTTAGCGCTGCTTGGTTGCCTGTGAAGATAGCCACCGAACGATGTAATCTTTGCTGCAATATTATTTCTTCTACACAATCGTGGATTGTCGTTATTTCTGCCGGGAAAATTGTGACATTCTTAGATAGGTTTACGTGGACAGATATTCCTTGTTTCGACCCTAATATTCCAGCTCCTACGCCTTCCGACGTTCTTGAGCAGTGTATATACCAGGTTAGATACGAGGATGGTTAAATAGGGACAAAGTTGTGCATAAATAACTAATAATATGCCGATGCCGTTTAGAAAAAAAAAACAGTTTAAAAACAACTACCTACAAAAGTCTACACTAAAAGCCACACTAGTCATCCGACGTTTCGTCTTTTGTGATCAACATCACCAACGTTTTCTTATAGTCGCTATATTAGACTTTTTGAGATAATAAGGTAAATATGTGATATTGACTTTTGTAGATACGGTATTTTCACTGTATATTTTTAGGAAAGAGTTTTGCCAATCTAAATTAATCTGAGATACCCACATTTGCCACGTCTGCGTCGACAAAAGATTTTCAAGATGACTGACAGAGGAAGTGCTGGATTTAAACAATCATGGCTGATATACCCTCGAATAATATTTCGAGGTGATTTGATAGTAGTTTTTCAAACAAATATATTGACTATTGTTTCGCGCTTTTTAGGGCCCTCTTGCCGGGGGTTAAGACCACACATGGTGTTTTAAGTACTCCCTGATTTTCCGAGGTATGCCTAGTTCTGGTATTAATCTATAGTTTTGGCTAGTTTGGATGTCCAAAGACATCCTTTTCTGATTTTGGTTCCCGCATGTTGTCTTGCGTTATGTTGCTGGTTGGAAAAGGCAGTGTTGCTGAGAAAATGCCAATTTTACCAACTACAACCAAGATATTTAACTTTGAAAATTTCCAAACAAAATGAGTTTTTGCTAAAATTTTGAGAACCACTGAATCTTTTCTGGATTTTCTTTCTTGTAAATTTAATCTACTACCGATGTTGCCATATTATCAACAAATTATTTTTTAACTATAAATTAAAAAAAAATCCAAATTTTCATTTTTTTTTCGCGAAAAAAACTTTATAATCGTGTTTCTAGGGTCCAAATATACTACCCCTAAAATATTTGCACTTAAAACTCACCCTCACATAAAACAATACCTCTTAGAACATACAATATTAAATTATCTACTATATTTAATTAAAACACTTCATATTGAATTCTGAATTCTAGACAAAAGTTTCGCTGACAATGGTCATATCATTATCAACAGATTTAGCAAAAAGTACTAATATGTATAACTTTGTGATTTTTTATTTTTAAGAAATATATAAATATTAATTCCATCAACAATAATTATTCAAAAGTTTGTACTCCGTACGTTCTATTTTTATAAATATGAGTACAAACTGTATTAACTACATAATTCATAATCAATCGATATTTCCACCAACTTATAGAGGTCGTTGATCAATAATTGGTTTATCGTATTTTTTATCAGACATAGTTGATTGAGACTCGACAAAGTCATCGTGTAACATGGTTCATTAAACAGTCAGAGACGGGGTGTGTTTCGGATTGTCTGGGAAGATCGAGACCATCTTTGTTTACTTAACTGCAACCATAACGTATGCGATATTTAATAGTTTCTTATGTAGAAAATATCATGAACAAAGTAGTGTATTGCAGTATATTAATATTTGGGAGTAACTAATGAATATATTGATAGTGTTTATTTAATGGATAATACTTACGCCAACCATGCAGATATTACAACATATTCTCGTAAGTAAGTACTGCCTTACCTGAAACAAAGATAGAAATCATATTAATTATATAGATATTATTTAAAATAAAATAAATAAAGAAATAATTATGCATGCAAAGTAGATAATACCTAAACAAAAAAAAACACATATCCCAAAGAAAATATTCTTATATCAAAAAGGCTTTTTCAATCCAATCTAATATAAATAATAATTTTTGTACTGAAACAAGTCCGAAATTCTTTTAGACCATTGTCTTTATTTATTGTGCTTAAACAACGTTTCGGCCAGAAATATCACTGACCGTTAGCAAGTGTGAACTAATCTAAATCCTAAAACTACTGAGCTTATACAGGATGTCCCCGGATTATCTTTACAAGAAAAAAAACTTTTTATTATTGACATTTTGAGAAAAACGTATTCGTCATAAAAAATTTTGCTTGTTCTAAAATGGTTAATACCGTTTATACATTTACAAATTTGGTACCGTTTTAAATTTAAAAACAAAAACATGAAAATAAAGTTGAAAGTCCTAAAAATCAAAAGGCGTTTCAATGATAATATCATTTAGATTTCATTCTTTGATAGATGGTTATTATTAGTTTCCATTAACGTCATATTTTTTACTGTCGTTAAAGTATCACGTTTTCCTATTTATTAACTATTATCACCCTTTTCGTAGAAACGAACTAAATAAATTCTGTACTTCTTTTTCTTTAACATTTTAAAATAGCAAAAACTATGACGTTAATTAAAATTCTATTAATAACATTCTGTGAAAGAACGAAATCGAAATAATATTACAATAAAAAACACCTTTTGACTTTTAGAACGGTATGGAAATTTAGAAAAGTATAAATGGGATTAACCATTTTAGAACAAGCAAACATTTTTATGAAGAATGTATTTTTCTCAAAATGTCAATAATAAAAAGTTTTTCCTCTTGTAAAAACAATCTGGGGACATACTGTATTCTAGAGCCGAGCATTTAATCCATATCGTCCATCGCACAAAAGAGGACGATACAAATAAAAAAAAATCATAATATTCATTCATTTGATAAATTCCATGTTTCGTTTTGGGGAAATAAATACATATCATAGGGAATTTTGCATGTAATTTTAATATGAACACCATTAAGTTGGTAAATTTGTAAAACTAAACAAAAATTATGAAACTACCCCAATTTGCTCATGAACTGGACGACTGGACGCTATCTTCAAAAATAATGAAGCTACAAAAAAAAATCATGAGGAAAAGTTGCTTGTCCATTTATTATGTACAACTTTCATACGGGTCAATTTGCTGTAAAACAAACTTTTTGAAAACCACCCCAAAGGGCTCATGAAACGGCCGCAAAATGTTCATGAAAAGTCTGGAAATAATAAACTTATAAAAAAAATCATTAAGCGAACTGATAGAGAATGTTCTTATGTACAATTTGCGTCTAATTATTTTGTTGTAGTACAGTTTTAAAAAACCACCCCTATTGCTCAAAAACCGCAAGGAGAAAATTTCCGATTTTGTTTATTTTACACTCAGAAAACAGTCGCTGACAAACTCTGAAAAAATCAGCTTGACCGTAATTTTTTTTTCAAATGACAATTTTATTGGATTAATTCACCAGTGAAGAAATTGTTTCAGAATGGATACTCTGCGAAATCCCTCAGCCAATAAATAGCCAAGCAATATAAAGCATAAAGTAGTCTAAACATTAAAACTGTTTTTATGTATGGAGTCATCAAAACAAGAGAAATTAAGTGTTAGTGCATCTACCAGGTACTTTGTGAGTGCGGTGAGTCCTATATTGGAGAGACAAAACATCCTCTACGTTGTTACTTCACGACATAAAAAAGAGACGCAAAGAGGTGAAATAATGAAGTCGGGCATTGCAGATCATTGCACAACATAAAATGGTCGGAAGCCCGGGTTGTATAAAGAACTCCATTGGAAAAAGCGCAAATTTAAAGAGACCGTGTTCATATCTAACAATAAAATATTTAAAACGCTCCAATACAGGTATTCTCAGTGGACATCATGCTCGAATGCACCCAAATTCTTCGCGGGTGAATGCTCGGCTCTATAGTATATAAACTCAGTAGTTTTAGGATTGAGATTAGTTAATACTTGATAACAGTCACTGATTCTTCTGACCGAAACGTTGTGTAAGTAATATAAATAAAGACAATGAAATTAATTCTTTTAGAAGATCTTTCTTTTAGTTTCAGTAATGAATAACTACCACATTCAAAGTAACATAAATAATTGCATTGCAATTAATTGCTATGTAAGCAATGATTTAGCACGATATGCAATATTCCAGGAACGTATTTCTGAATTTTCATTTAACAAAGTACCGTGATTGTTCCCACACAACTTGCCTTTTAAATAAGTGTCGGCTGTACGAGGTACCCCTCGTTTCTCACCGCTCGTGGCAAAACAATGAAAAGCTACATCAATTAACAGACGATTCGAACATGTTCGAATAAAGAGTACATCGAATCGATTTGCGTTTTATTTACCGACGCGTTTTGGCAGAACAATCTCGGCTACTCGCCGATAATAATCTAATCGATACTCGACCATCTCACAAATATGTAAGTAGCAGAAGAAAATAAATCAGATAATGTGTGCCCTCCTTGCATTCACTAACATAAACATTACTAGGAAACGCATTTTATATTGCATTTATAATTCAGAAAATCTGTTCCCAAAAATGCCTCTAGTCACTTGTGGTGATGCCGACAGAATTTGAAGCGACCCTAAAAATCTATTGTGCCCCCCTCCTTGAGTTATAACTCATCACACAGTCTATAACCCATCATACCCCTGTTGTAGAGGGAACAGGGTATTTCCCATCTTCCTCTGATAAAAGATGTTCTTCCTCCGGGGGTACACACCCTTTTACGGTTGGAGTTTGGTCCTCTGTGTCCTTCACAGTCGAGGAACTTGCCTCCGTCTGAGGTACCCGTGAGGTGTAGGCTGGAAGATCTGTCTCCATTTTCTCCACCTCTTTAACTTGGTCTCTCCTTAGACCTGATACCGGTGTTGTCCTGTATCTATAATAGAGGATATGTCCCTCTTTCTCTATTGCTTCCTTGGATTTGAGGTCAATTCCTATTGTGAGGACCTGACCATGACCCTCCTCACTCGAGTTGATGACTCGCCAACTCGATGTCCTTACAATGAAGTTCTGACCCTGAATAAGACTCAGCAGGTAAGTGATGTATTTCCCCTTGCTCCTCGCCAAAATGACCGCAATGGCCGCCCCTTTAGGGATGTTTTCTCCCTTCACTCCCTTCAGTTCCGGCCCTTACCAATTTTTAAGCTTAGGTGCGACTTCCACCAACCAATACGCCGATTCTTGAGATACACAATCTATGAGGATCATGCCCACCCGAAAGTGTACCCCCGCAAAACGTAGCTGACTCGCATTTTGTAGATCGTTGTGTTGCGATTCGATCGCCACTACTTCGTCTAGTATAGCCTCTTCTAGAGACGTTTGCTGATCGGTGATCAGAGCAACCTCTGGGAAATCCTTTGGCAACACTGCCACTTTCACATGTCCAGCAATAGCGGCAAATGTGAAAAAATGGTGATACGTCCCTGCTTGTCTCCCAGTGTTGGACGGCTTTCCATCCTGGCTTTTTTCTCTCCCTGCCGGAGAAGAGGTGAGAGGTTCTCGCTCCCTCTCTTGTCCTTTGATGGATATGAGTCAGGCTATTTCTTGGTTTCACTTTGAGTTTTCGTTTTTGCTTCCTCTGTAGCAAGTCCTTTGTGGAGCAGTCGGAGATATCTCTGTGCTTCTGCTCCGCTAAGACCTACTCTCAGAAGATCGTCTAGTCCTCCTGGTTGACCCAGGCCGGGTAGACAAAACGGTAGCTTGTGTCGCTTATTGGGTCTAGAGGTACGCTCCCGACCCTTGCTGGAGAGGAGAGCTAGCTTGTGTCACTTGTGGAGGATGATCTCAAGCAAGTGTCAGCCGCACCTCTTGTAGTTTCCTTTGGATATGGTCGCTTGGAACTTTCAGTGGTAATGTTCCCAGTGTCGCTAGGGGGCTTCCCCACAGCTTCACCGGTGGCGTTTTTAATACTAGATCTCATAGTGTTCCCACGAGTCGCTAGGGATAATCAGTCCACTTCTACGGAGCCCCGCGTGTAGAAGTAAGGGGTAAATACAATGAGGTGCCCCCCTGGTGCCCCAAGGTTGAGACCAGTAAAGGCTAGTCTTCTATCTAGCCACGCATCCCTTTGACCTGGTCCCGCCATCTTAGGATTTAGGTTTTTGGTGAGGTTGTCTCCTCTCAACCAAATCAAAGCGCTAGAGGAGATTCCTCCAGCACCTGACAAGGAGCTTCCCCACCAACGACAAGGTCTTGCATCTCGTAGGGGAAGGTGTCAGCTAGTTAGTTATATTTCTGTTTTAGATAATTTAAAGAAAATCATTTGTATATCTATTACTTTTACTTATAAATTTGCTCTTGAAATTAAAGAAGATTAAAAAACCTCCACAAACCGCTTTGAGTATCTCCCCGAGGAACGACCTAGTTTTACTGTGATGTTTTAGTTACTTCGTCTAGCTTCTTTCTCTTTTATATATATTAATGACTCCATAAAAGTGTGAACAGCAATCCAATTTTCTGGGGATCGAATCATCTCTGGAACTAGATAGGAAATCTGAATTTCATCGTCTTAGTTTTTTTTGCATAGAACTCTTCGTTCAGCTGTCCATCGGTTACATTCCAAAAGGGTATCTCCCCCGTATCGGCGTTGGAGTCGCCATAGAGACATCTCGGGCTATCAATTAACTTTATTTTATATAGGTAATACCTGAAACAACCGTGACCAGAAAGAAATTGACTCATGGCATAGCTCAATTCTCCATATTCTCTGTTTATCCAACACTCGAGGTCCTTTATAAGTGTTCTAATCCATTTACCTTTCCCATTTCAGTTTTCACTCCATCTTTTACACCATATTTCCAAAAGTCTATTTCGACTTTCTTCCGCTGTTCTTCCTGAATGTTCTTGCCTTTCCATTCTTTCTTCAATTACTATATCTATTGGGGCCATTGAGCTCAGAATTTGTACAGCCTTCGCAGATATTGTCCTGTATTTATGACATACTCTTATGGTCAATCTTCGTTGTACTGCAAGAAGTTGCTCTCTATGTCTCCGAATCTTGCAGGTTTCTTCCCAAATTTCGGATCCGTACAGAATTGTAGATGCTTGCACAGCAGCTAGCACTCGGCGTTTCGTTTGACCCAAAGTATAGACCAGTTTGGCATCTTCTAGACTTAAAACCATCTCTGCTCAAACAGACAATACTAATATAATATGATTTTTTAATAAGAGTGACATTAGATAAAACATAAACACTATTTTATAGGTGTGTTGACTGGTACCAAAAGCAAAGGTATGGTTTTAATGTAAACATTATGAAAAAAGTATCTTCTTCAAAGGCGAACATCTCCAAAAAAAAAATAAAGCTATTGAGATGAAACGGAAACATCGACTATCGAGAAAGGATGCACCAAGATTGATTTTCAAATTCCTTTCTTTTTTAACATATTACACCGTACAAACCTGTGGTACAAACTTTCACACTAAAATATCAACATTTTGCGTCAAAATATCGACTCCGAAATTCAGCACAGGATTAACAGCGCCTCAAGAACATTCTGGAAATTAAAAGACAGGGTTTTCTATAATCATGACTGGAGTACAAAAACGAAACTTGCAGTGTAGCAATTATAATCCCCACCATGTTATATGGGAGCGAAACCTGGGTGCCGCATGCCGTACCGCCGACACATGAACGCATTAAACAAGTTGCAACAGAGACACCTTAGATAACTCTTAAGAATCCGGTGGTTCCATCATGTTTCAAACGTATCGATCCTTGAAAAAGCTAACTGCGAGAGTATTGAAGTCATGGTTACAAAATGCCGCTTAAGATGGACAGGTCACGTATGCAGAATGCAAGAAAACCGCATACCAAATCTCTGCTTTACGGTGAGCTTGTAGACGGTAAGAGGAGGCCGGGTGGACAACTCAAAAGGTACAAGGACATTTTCCACGAAAACTTAAAGGGGATTAACATGCAGAATCATTGGGAAGAAGCAGTACACAATAGAACTCAATGGAGAAGAATTGTAAACTCAGTTAACAGCGACAACCAAAAAGTAAAGAGGCAACAAAGCAATGAGATTTTTGAATGTCCGGAGTGCTGTAGGCAAATAACATCACATGTGGGGCTTTTCAGTCACAGAAAGGCTCATGAAAGAAAACGCCTTGCGTGACCATCTTTTGATGCGTGTCGAATGCTCATCAGCGAGTAATGGCAGTATGTATGTATGTAGGTATATGGACACTTTCATTTTTAATTTAGGAAGAGATACTAAAAAGGTCAAACCGGTTTACTAGAAAACAATATATAAAATTTTAAAATACTCACATCAAAATTTTAATGTTTTTCGTGCCGGTTAGTGTATAACAGTCGTCCTCCGAAGGCGAAAAACTATTTTTTCCGAACAATCTAACTGTATCACTTTTTCTATAGACTTTTCTGCGACAAAACAGGTCTCGAACCCATTAGCACCTTGCAAAATGGGCGTTTATACCTACGTACTAAAAACTGGACCAATAACTTTCATCCCACATCTGCTCCGGTCCTGCCGCCCGCCCTACTGCGTCCTGTGTGTAAGTGACGCTGTCCGTTTGCTATCATTTATCATCATAGGAGAGAAAAAATGTTTGGGTGTGGCGGGGTTTTTCAGAACCCATTAACGTTCGATGCGAAATTACGAGGGCAGTTCATTATTTAATTTGACGTTCTTACTATATTAGTATAAATAAAAGCCACCTGGACGCCGTTTTTTGTTCATCAGACGGTATTATTAGCATCGTAATTTAAGTCAATACATATGGAATTTCGACAAAACATACTACACACGGTATTTCACATTCATTTTGCGTCACTAAGAGATAACAGAAAAGAAGAAAAAATATCAGTTGATTGCGTTTTAATGATACCTATCTATCTATAATCACCTTTTATCTCACAAAGTTTTTTTTATTATTTCCGTTTAAATGCATTTCTATACAGGATGAGTTTCCTACGATGTTCTCTATGGGTATCTCGGAAACTACTGGAGATAGAGAGTCGGTTAAATGGGGAAAGAATTGCAGTTTTGTGGGGTCATAAATATGCGCCTTTCAGATTTTTGAAAAAGTTTGTGGCTTACTAGATATTTCGAAAAAAACAATTTTTGGCTATTTTAAAAATCGTCCCTAATTCCATTTTTTAAGCTTTTCAGCGATATAAGCTATATGTTTTTTTTTCAAAAAATTAATGAGTTATAGCCAATTCTTATCTTTTTTGACTAATTTCACTTATTAGGTGGCAAGTTCTTATTTTGTTATGATTTATAACTTACAAAAAAACAAAATATATTATTAAACGGCTCTTTACAATTTACATTACACAAACTAACACTTAAAAAAATAATATCACTACATACACTTTAAATTATTATAGATAATGTTCAAAAAATCCGCCATTGTTTTGAGTACATAAATGCATCACTTTAAAATTGACTGAATTCATAAGTTCTTTTGTAAACCTTGTTGTTAACCATACCGCATAAAAAAATCTAAAATGGATGTCAGGTGATCGAGGAGGCCCATGCAATTGGTCCACCTCTTTCTATCCCTGAGTCTACATAATTTTTATATAAATAATTTTTAGCATTTCTTTCATTGTGGGGGGAGGGGGGTGTTGTGTCATAATGAAAGTCGTGTTGGAACCACTCTATTAATGCGCGAGTATCTAAATTTAACTTTTCTAATATGTCTTGAAAACCGTTCTCTAAAAAACGTAAGTAATGTTCACCGGTCAATGTATCCTCGAAACCGTATGGCCAAGAAAAGTAGAACCAATAATCACGGTTTTCTTCATTTGAAAAATTCATATTTACAATTTACAAAGTTTGGATATGACAGTGAAATTATTCAAGAAAGATAAGAATTGGCTGTAACTCAGTAATAGCTTATAACGCTGAAAAGCTTAAAAAATGTCGCTTTTTATCAAGTTATGGCCAACTATGGTTTCCATTTAAAAAAAACATATGTTTGTGTCATATGTCAAAAATGACAGGCTTTAGATAAAATCGGAGAACACAAACTCATTAGGGATGTGATTATCTACAACTTTTATCTGAAAACTTTTTGTCTAATATAGATTATAATGGTATTAGGGACAATTTTTAAAATAGCCCAAATTTGTTTTTTTTTTCGAAATATCTAGTAAGCCATGAACTTTTTCAAAAATCTGAAAAGCGCATATTTATGACCCCACAAAACTGCAATTCTTTCCCCATCTAACCGACTCTCTATCCCCAGTAGTTTCCGAGATACCCATGAGAACATCGTAGGAAACCCACCCTGTACACTCGCCTAGTCCTTTGATATTATTAATTTTGATATATATATATATAATACTAAATTAAGATCATAATATTAGATTATAAATCATTAAAAATACCATACGATTAATGAAAATGGCGTCTTGACGTCGTTTATTATACGGTGGTATATGCGAGGCGTCAAAACCCGCTTTATCCCAAAAACATTGAAATAATATGCAAAAACCATTTTACCAAATGTTTGAAGCGTTATTTTACAAAAAAAGTGTGCATTGAATGGAATCATTGTTTTGTATCTCCTTTTTCTAGAAATAAAAATTAATATTTACTTTTTAAATAGAAAAAACTCAAAAATAATTCAGAAAAGGCGTGTTTTGTGTAATTAGAAAAAGCAAATATATGTGTATAACAAAAACAGCAAAAGAAATCACCACACTACACCAAAACACTATTTATTTTGCACTGAACGCTCGTTTCGCTAACCATGTTAGCAGCATCAGCAGATGATTAAGACTAAACTCTCACTGTGATGATGCTAACGTGGTTAGCAAAACGCGCGTCCAGTGCAAAGTTAAAAGTATTTTGGTGTAGTATGGTGATTTAGTGTTTTATTTTTCTGTTGTAACACCAAAGGTTCCAACCCCCCAACTGTAATATGTGGATAAGACGGATTTTTCTGCAGTAACGGACATACCTAATTTATAACGAATTTTATATAGGAATAAACGACTTACTGCAGTTTCAGACTATGCTTATGTAGAATTCCAGGGTCACGGTTAATATATTATAATAGGCCATTTTTTCAAAAAATGGATAAAGGCGGGTTTGGCAACTTGATGCCTCATATACCGGGTGCGTCTCAAAAGTGGCTCACCTCTATAATTTTTTTTATTATTAAATCATACATTTAATTACTTAAATAACTAAATAAAACAATGCAAAATTTCATTATTGGAAATCGAATTTTGAAATTCCTTCAATGAAAGTTTTTGGTCGTATGAAACGTGCTTCTTAAGAATTTATCTCTGGTAGCATACTAGCAAGGTTATTTACTCGTATATATATACAATGACTATGACAATAGGGCCATAATATTTACCTCGCGAAAATAGTTAAAATATTGTTAAGGTGGTGGGGCTATCTGTCAGAGAAGCGAAAAATTAAACCGCAACGTGTATTGTTGGTTGTCTACATTGTCAAGAATTTACTAGCAAGTAAAAGAAATACTACAGAATTCTAGAAATAGAAGGTTCCAGAAACAGTTGGTAGGGTATATAAAGGCGCGCGATCGGCAGGTGGGACAGTTTGAGATTGAATTCGCAAACACCGCGTTTTGCTAATCGTTGACAATTTGGCGAAAGAATTTTATAAATAGTTAATTGTGTGTTGTAATTAGTACAAATTGTGTAAAATTAGTGAGAAAAATAAATTTGTTCAGTATTTTATCGTGAGATTAAATTAGTAAACTCCGTAACAATATTATATAGTTTAGAAGATATTAGAAAAATAAAAAACGATATAGAATTTTATCTGCCACTTGACTGAGTAAGAATACTAAATGAAAAGTATTCCCAATTCATTGGGAAATTTCTTGTTATATACCATAAACAACTTAATAATTAATTTCACTTCTAACTCCCACTTATTATATCTTTGATTGTATACCAACATCAAGAATTTTCTCCTCCATTCAAAATTCATACCGTGTAGTTGCCAAATTAATTTTAGTGCAGGATATTGCGCCAGGAACAGAAATAAAATGCAAATTTCGATTAACGATCGACCCGTGCAGGTGCCTTAATAATGAGCGGGGCTGCGATGTGACAGGATTCGAAAATCCACGAAACGGAAACTGTCAAAATTTGCTTCCGAAACATTTGCAATGCAAATATTCATCATATTAAATTTGCAGCCTACTAATTAAGAATGTGGCAAATTTGATATGAATACTTTTTTTGAACAAAATAACAAGAAAATTAAAATATTATAGTGGTAAAAGTAAAGACTCCTAAAAAAGATTAAAGTAGGGATATTAAGACTACAGGATGTTTAGAAGATACAGTGTGTTTCAAAAAACATGTGCCATCTCTTGTGGGGGATTATTTACGTAAAAATAAGATTTATTTTCCATATCAAAATATAGGTCCGATTCAGCATTGTTTCGCAATTGCAGGAAGTAAGTCTTCTTTTTTTCTTCGATTTATTATAAAGTTTAGTGCCATGACTATTTCAGGGTAAAAGTTACTATAAATTGTTGCATATTTTTATGTTAAAAAAGTGTCGACCGTATCACCAGGGACGTGTATATGGGTTATCACTAGAATATTTTTAAAAAAAAAATACTGTACGCCACTGACACTTTTTCTGGATATCTTAATTGTGTATGCCGTTTAATCCCGATTAAAAGTTGTCTCTTGATATTTTGTCGATTTTGATATCCTTGATGATTTATCTCATCAAGGAGATCAAACAACAACAATTTTATTAATCTACCTTAATCCAAGTATAATAGCAAATAGCAACACGTTTAATTTTTTTTTGGCCAAAGTGTTAAATAAATACTCATCTAATCTTCACATTTGACGAGTTTTGGGAATATGATAGGAAGGGGTCCACCAAAACCAGAAAAAGTGGTCTACGAGAAAAACAAATTTAGAAACCTCGGTTGTAGCACAGTAGAATTGGGTAATACAACACCTTCTCAGGTGAACATGATTTTTTTTTCGTCCAAAATTAGTACACAAAATTGAAGTTCTCTATAATTCAGCGTTAGGGATGAGTAAATGCAAAACCAAGACCAGCACTCGCTTGGTCTCAGTCTAATGGTAGTCTTGGTGTTGGTCTTGCAGAGACTAGTCTTGGTCTTGGTCTTGCTGCAAGACTATGCACTTTTTTAATGGATTTCTTGGAAAATCTTTAAATAAATAGTACCTATGTATTTTAAGTAATTTAATGCAAATGGAACATTTTGAAGAAAAAAAAAACAATATTTGTCAATGATGACATGTATTGATTATTTCGATTCCAAAAATCTCTTCTTGAAAACGGTTGCACGTACCGACTTTTCCAAGAGAGATTTTTTTGCCTAAAAACGGCAGTAATATATATTTTTTCTTAGTAGTGTAATAGAAACACGAACAAAACATTATTACTCTTCAAAACATTAAAAAAAATTCTCATGTAAAAATATCCAGATACCAATTTTCATCCCAATGACGACGTTAGTTCAGGAAATATTTGGAAAATCCTAAACAAAAATAAAATTTTTACAATTCAACAAAACAAAGTTGTGAAACCATTATTTGCAATCAATTAAAACAGTAATTAACATTTTATGTTATGTTCTTATTTATACAGGGTGGTCCGAACTGTATTCCGGAAACTTCGACAGCATATTCTGCATATATAAAATAAGTAAAAATGCTCCGTCCGTACCTGTATAAAACTACTGAGTAAAAAAATACACATTTACGACGTTTTTTAAGCAAAAAAGGTCTCTTGGCAAAAATATCTACCAGCAACCGTTCTTTAGATATTTAGAATGAAAATAGTCAATACATGTCATTATTGACAAAAAATAAACATGTCGAGTAAATCGTCATTTAACTGAAATGATAAATTTGGGAAGTTTTAATTTTTTTAAATTAATTATAAATTTTTCTTTGAAAAAATGACGAGGAAACAGTGTCAAAAGTTGTACTTTTGACACAAAAGCATTTAAAATTTATGATTTCCGTCTAATAACTATTTAGTCAACCATGCTTAATTTAGGTCAATAATGACAGGTATTGATAATTTAGATTCCAAATATCTCGAGAACCATTACTCTTAGAGATTTTTACCAAGAGATCTTTTTTACATAAAAAACGTAGGAAATGTATATTATTGTACTTATAAGGTACGAATTGAGGTACGAATACTTATTGTGGTCTTTACTACGATACAGGTACGAACGAAAAGTTATTAGTCTTCAAACCAGTTAAAAAATATGTAGGTGGTGCCTTCTACAAGTAGGAGTCATATTGACATCAAAATCAAATTTCTCATGTCAAAAAACTCCCAGATATCAATTTTCATCCAAATATTGACGTCATTTCAGAAATTATTTGGAAAAAATCTAAATAAAAATGAAATTTCTACACCCTGTATCTCCGAAACTATATAAGCATTTTAGGACACACATTTATACAAACTTTTTTACTTATTTTTATTTGCAGAATATGCTGCCGAAGTTTCCGGAATACAGTTCGGACCACCCTGTATATAAGATTTTATAAATTTTTATTTATAATAAAAATTTTATACGAATATGGCTTATTGTTGATGACTATCATAAACTACATATGTATTCGCTGGCAATAGATTCATTATCAGGCAGGGGTGGATGGGCCATATGGGAAAAGGGGAAAATTCCCGGTGGGCCGGTGGGCCGGTCCCGATCAGAGCTCAAAAAAGATTTGATTAGCAAAAATTAAATGGTTTATCGTCTAACTAAAGTTACGTAAGATCCCTAGTGACTCCATAACTAACTAATCAATTTGCATCAGTATAATCGTTAGTTGCTTTTAAACATAAACACCAATTTGTAAAATAACTATTGTAAAATGTCTTTCTCTGGACGGGGACGGACTAAAAGCCAAGTCTGAGAACTAAAAGCCAAGTCTAAAATGTTGTTTAAAATGTTGCTAAAATGAATTTGCTAAACATAATTTCTCTTTATCGAGTTTCAAATAAGTCCAATCGAGTTATTAAAGTTAAAAAAATATATTTATTTTAAAAAAAATTTGAGCCACCATTTTTCGGTATTTGCATCTCTTTTAGTGACGTAATATCAGAGATTAAGAAACTATACCGTGGGAAAATTTGCGGTGAACAGGAAGTTCTAAAAGTTTTCTAAAATATACATGAAAATTTAAAAGAAAATGCTCGATTTTTAACATCTTTTTTGCAAAAAAAGCCCTCATAAACGTGTTCCTGGGGTCGAAATACACAAACCCTGAAAATATTTGCACTTATTTAAGGTTTACACTGATAGTTTTACCCACTATTCTTTTATTAATAACTAATAAATATGACTGACTGGCAGCAAAAAAAAAGAATTAATAGCATTAGGTAAATTTAAATAGTCTCTATTTAAGTGTATACTAAGAATACGGTAGATTGACAACTGGGGGCCTCGGTGCAATATTTTTCGAGCTCCCCTTTGTAAAAAGGTAGACGAATTTGACGCGAACCCTGCGGTTGACGGAGAATCAGAAAACATATCTATGCTTGGCTTGACTTGGGGACGGACTAAAAACCAAGTCTGAGAACTAAAAGCCAAGTCTAAATTGTTGGTCCTAACCTAAAAAATGCTGCAGTTTTAATGGCGACCGCGGTTCGTTCAGTTAAAAACACGTATACACGACGTGGCTGCTACTGTAGCAGCAAAGAGAGAATTTCTTTCTACAATGTGTAAGAAAGTATACACCCGAAAAGCTAAAAGTAATGTATTTCACAGAGGATTGGGTCAGCTGAACTGAATGAATCAGGAAGTGTTAAAGTTTCTCAAAATCGTGACTCAAAATCGTAGCCTATTCAAGATCAAATTACCGTTCTCGATAATGGAAATAAAGCAGTGGAACCCTGTAAAACTGAGCCATTTTGTAGTAAAAATTCAGATGTCCGACCCAATATTGGTCTTTACTAAAATTTTGATCAAGACAATTTAATTTTTTCTTAAACCGGAGGCAAAAGAGCTTTTTCGCACGAGCGAAAAACACCCTTACTTATTAATAAATAACTTAACCATTAATAAATAAAATATGTTTCTTCGTCATGGTCATTTTGTTTTTGTGGATTTGGGCCGGTTGCCTGTTTTTCCCGGGCCGGTTTCCACTTCCCCAACCACCCCTGTTATCAGGCAATTTTTTATTTAAAAAATATCAGGAGTAAGGGGTAAGTAAATAAAAAATTAAAAAAAAATGCTAGACCGCAAGACTCTTGCATGCTGGTCTTGGTCTTGGTCAGTCTTGACCAGTCTCGCTCATCACTAATTTAGGTACAATTTGCCGTATTTTCATTGCACTACACTGTATGTGTACTCACCGGCACGAAAAACCGGACACCCTAAAATTTTAATGTATTTGAAAGTTTAATATATTTTGTTCTAGTTGGCTAAGTTTGATGATTTTTAAGCAATTTGTAGCTAGATTATTTGACTTTTGAATATCTCTTTCTAAATATAAAATGAAAGTTTCCGTCTGTCAATTATACGAGGAAAAACCAAATACTGCCATTACTCGCTGACAAGTATTCGACATGCATCAGAAGATGGTCACGCAAAGCGTTTTCTTTCATGAGCATTTCTGTGACTGAAAAGCCCGATACCTGATGCTATCTGTCTACCGCACTCCTGACATTCAAAAATCTCATTGCTTTGTTGCCTCTTGGTTGTCGCTGTTAACTGAGTTTAAAATTCTTCTCCATTCCGTTCTATTGTGAGCTGCTTCTTCCCACTCATTCTGCATGTTAATCGCCTTTAAGTTTTCGTGGAAAATATTTTTGTACCTTTTGAGTTGTCCAGCCGCCCTCTTCTTACCGTCTACAAGCTCACCGTAAAGCAGAGATTTTGGTATGCAGTTTTCTTGCATTTTGCATAAGTGACCAGCCCATCTTAAGCGGGATTTTGTAATCATAACTTCAATACTCTCGCAGTTAGCTTTTTCAAGGGCCGATACGTTTGAGACATGATGGAACCATTTGATTCTTAAGAGTTGTCTAAGATGTCTCTGTTGCAACTTGTTTAATGCGTTCATATTAGAAGGTAGGGTACCCACAGGTTTCGCTTCCATGGTGGGAATTATTATTGCTCGGTACACTATTATTGCTCGGTACACTGCAAGTTTCGTTTTTGTGCTCAAACTCAAGTCATGATTGTAGAAAAGCCTGTCTTTTAATTTCCAGAATTCTCTTGAGGCGCTGCTAATCCTGTGCTGAATTTCAGAGTCGATAATGGCCTTCCGTCAAGTTTGAAACACCCTGTGGAATAAGTTAACAAAGCACGGAATTTAAAAATCATTTTATCGTCTAGATACGTTTTTTTCTCGATAGTTTGTTTTTATTGGAGATTATCGCTTTTGTATTAAGACAGTAACGATTTACAGCAACTTTAGCATTGATTTTGGGTCCTCGTGAACACACATAAAATAGTGTTTATTGTTTTTGTAATGTCACTGTCATTGAAAAGTCATATTATTATTGTTTGTTGACGTTTACTCTAGTAGAGATGGTCTTAAGTTCTGAAGTATCGGCTATTGCTGCTAATTGATCATGGTAGAAATCAACTTTTGTACTTAAAACCGTCTGCTAGTGTAACTGCCCAACAGACAATAATAATATGATTTTTCAAAAACAGTTACATTACATAAATTATAACTGTATTTTATAGGTCTGTTATAGGCGCTTCTGGATCTTCCGCTTCTTCACATAGTGATCCAGGCGGAGGCAAGAATGGGACTCTATCGATAACAAACTGTCATATCTCTGGGAAATAGAACAGAAACAGGACACTTAAAGATGGAAGATTCTATCGGAGGACCTCCAAATGAGATCGGACCAAATGACCCCTCTTTATCACTACCACAAACTATTTGAGGTGAACAAAATGGATCGAGGAATGTGGACAAATATAACATTCCTTCAGGATAGATTAACCTGGTATAGAGACGGGTCAAAGACAGCTGAAGAAACAGGAGCTGGAGTATTTGGTTGTGACCAAGGGTAAGTTTATCGTTTTCCTTGGGTAAACACTCAACCGTATTCCAGACAGAAATCTTCGCCATTCTACAATGTGTGAGAGAAAACAAGAGTCAGGTAAGCTCATCAATATATGCTGAGAAAGTCAGGCGGCACTTGGGGCGCTAAAGGTATCGTCGTTAAAGGTATCGAGTTATACTCGTCTGGGAATGCCTAGGTGAACTGGGAGTTCTGGCACGAAGGAATAGAACTAATTATTCTGGGTGCCGGGCTACAGCAGCATCCAAGGCAACGAAAAAGCCGATGAGCTAGCTAGGCAAGGATCATCGGCATCCTATCTTGGTCCAGCGCCAGTACTGGGAATACCCAAATGTATAGCCCATAGTGCACTACAACTCTGGATCAGGGAAAAGCAGAATGTCCACTGGAGAAATAGACAGGGGCACAGGCACAGCAAGGCTTTTATCCAAGGATCTAGCTCTAAAACCGCAAAAGCATTGCTAATGCTTAGCAGGAATAAAGTGCGGATTACAACAGGCCTCTTGACAGGACATATGGCTGTCAAGTGTTACTTGAAGAAGCTCAACGAATCAAGGAAATATTTGCTGCAGACTCTGCGATAAAGATCCTGAAACTGCGAGGCTCTGGATCGCAAGCGACACTTTTTATTTGGGAAAGCTAGGCTAGAACCGCAGGAACTATGCTCCCATCCTATCAAGGACCTGCATAAGTTAATGCAGGGATAGAAGGGCACAGGGATAGGAGAATGGATGCAGATATAGAAAGGGGACAAACACAATAGGCCTCACAGGTCGCAGTGTTTCCGGCAGAGGACGGCCCCTTGTTATGAAAAAAATAGGTCTGTTGGCTAGGACCAAAAGCAAAGGCATGGTTTTAATGTAAAAAATACGAAAAAATGTTAGTGTCTTCTTCAAAAGCGAACATCTCCCACAAAAATAAAGCTATTGAGATGAATCAAAAAACAAACTAACGAGAAAAGATTTAGATACACCTAGATGATAAAATAATTATTAAATTTGTTGCTGTTATTAACGTACCACACAGGGTGTTTCGAACTTTCCCTTGTACAATTGGCAGACAGAAACTTTCATTTTAAATTTAGAAAGATATACTAAAAAGTCAAATAATTTAGCTACCAATTACTTAAAAGATCATCAAAATCGGTCCACTAGAACACAATATAAAAAACTTTAAACTACATCAAAATTTTAAGGTGCCCGTTTTTCGTGCCGGTGAGTGTATAATGCAATATTATCTCATTTATTTGTTCTATCAATAATCATTTCCATTGTACAATATGTCTGCTAAATTTTTATCATTGTTGTAATATTCCGAAGCATACAAATAAGTCAGCGTAAATTTTGATGAGAAATAAGAACGGAAATATTAAAATATAAATTTTTGTTACGGAAAGTCTAAAATTGGAACCTAAATTATTGCAGTCCCAGCTCCATGAAAATATAAATATAAATCATGGCGAAGCGTCGAATGAGTCGCGACGCTAAGGCGGAATTTTCCTATTTTTCATCGTTGTAGAAAGTGATGAATGCCGTAGACGTGATCTTTTTGGAAAAGGGGATAGTGTCGCTATTAACCCGCTATTAACCTTGCACCTTTTCAAGAATATTATCGAATCCACGTAGCTTTATCTAGAAAATAGGTATTGAAACAAATTTTATTATTGCATTTTTTTAATTGTATTGAAACAAATTTTATTATCTAAACTCTAAACGCCACATTTTGCTAATCATGCCAATATAATCAATGGATAATAAAAATTAAAAAACATATTAAAACTGAACAACTTTAATTGATTTTTATACTTCCAAAATTTTAATAAACGTTAGAATAAATTTGAGTAATTATCTAATCACTTTTATTGGGCTATACTGGCTATAGAACCTATTTTTACTTATTCACATTCCCAATTCATTACACATATCATATCAGATGCAAAAAAAGCAGTAATTTTTTTGTCAAATTTAAAGTGTTATATTGTTATTTTAGGCATATTTTCATGATTTTTTTAGCAAGCTGTATATAATTAGGTATATCAACTTATTTTACCTTAATAATAATTACAAAATAAATAATATTTTACAAAAATAATATTACCCTAACTTTAAAACACCCTGGGCAATAATTTCATCTGTAAATTTTCTTAAATTATAATTTGACAGTCAGAACCATGTCTTCTGAGCATTTTGTTTTTTGGATCATGTCAATACAAGCTTTGGTTAATTTTTAAGACCGAAATGAACTTGCCACCAACAATTTGCAATTTTTTCAATTATCATTTCTTTTTGAAATTATTTTTGAATATGACAAGGCGGCTTTGGTGATTATTGTGAACTATATACTACTATGACCAGATCATCATGTTCGACGTTTGGGAAATGCTTGCCAGGAGGGTTACAGGTCGCGGAGCGATACCAGCTTCGTTAAATGAACTTCGCTTGCTTCTTAAAGAAGAATGGGAAAGCATAACGCAATATGATATATGCAACCTAAATGACAGTATGAACGGAAGTATACAGGCAGTTATAGCAGCCAAAGGAGGCAATACAAAGTATTAGGGTATTTTTTACATTTTCTTTTCCTTTTTGTATACTTGAGTATTACAGATGTCGTTAGTTTTGTTATCGTTATTAATGTTTATTAAAACTAGGACTGTATCGTTAGTCTTTAACGTTTTTTTTTAATTTAGTAAGTATACCGGGTGCGTCTCGAAAGTGGCTCACCCCTATAACTTTTTTATTTCTTTAGATAAAAAAACGAGATTTGGTATGTTAGTATATGACATAAATTAGGATTGATTGACGTATTCAACTGTTTTTGGTCACTTCCTGTTTCACCGGAAATAACTACAACTTTTGATTTTTAATTGGCACCCTCGGTTTTTTTTTATTTTATTCGATAGAAAATAACATTCTGAATAGAATGACATATCATATGTCAACTTTTGAGATTCTCGCTTAAAACAAAATTAAATTTTAAAATTCAATCTAGAGTGCCATGGTTATGTTAAAAATACTAATTCTTAATCAAGGAGCTTTGGAAAAATACATTTGATTGTCTAATGTTTTTAGTATATTGTCCTGGCCAGTTAGAAAATGCTCAAATCGTATTTTTAATCATATATCATTTTTTTTTAATGGAACGAGGGTGGCTCATTAGCATATTTGGAAAAAGCATTTTTTTACGAATAATTTGATACCATACACTTGGTATTTCGAGTCAAATTTTCGTTACGAACCGTAAGTTATAATTTCAAATAAACCATATGCGAAACTGTTAAAAGTTGACATATGATATGTCATTCTATTCAGAGTGTTATTTTCTATCGAATAAAGTAAAAAAAGTACCGAGGGTGCCATTTAAAAATCAAAAGTTGTAGTCATTTCCGGTGAAACAGGAAGTAACAGAAAACAATTGAATTCGTCAATCAATCCTAATTTATGTCATATACTAACATACCAAATCTCGTTGTTTTAACTGTAAAAATAAAAAAGTTATAGGGATGAGCCACTTTTGAAACGCAGCTGGTAGAGCATCCAATGCAGCATCACATGGCGTTACGACAATAGCTACCAAAACCAGTTCGTCATGTTTGCAAAACTGATCGTGATCAGTTCATTTCGCTCTTAAAAATTAACCAAAGTATGTATTGACATGAATCAAAAAACAAAATGCTCGGGGGTCATGGTTCTGACAGCAAAATTATATTTTAGGAAAATTTACACACGAAATTATTGCATAGAGTGTTTCAAAATTAGGGCAAAAACACACACACAACCCCTCCATTAACCCTGTATAATATGACAAATAGTAAAGTTTATAAAAAACTTGGTTTACGAATTAAAGTTGATATAATTATACACGGGGGGGGGCAATTTATGGAATTGATCGTTATAAATTCATGGTACGAATGGTTGTCGTCTCGGCGCACTCAGTGATGAGGTGTACTGGTGTTTCCCCATCTTCCCCACAGAATCTGCATTCGCCGTTTCTTCTTAGTTTCAATCTACTGAGGTGTTCATTGAGGAGACAGTGTCCTGTTAAAAACCCCGTGACAATCCGAAGATTGTTCTTACTCAGACCCAGGAAGATCTGTGATTTTTCTTGATCATAAGCCCTCCTCTTTGTAGTTGAGTCCATTGTTGTCTATTGTTGGCTATGCGAGCCCAAGTTATCTCTGCTAATTTTCTAATATCATGGTCCCATCTCAAGTTTGGTCTTCCTCTAGGTTTCCTGATTCCTCGTGGTTCTAATGCTCTAATTTTTGTGGTCCATCTGTTGTCCGTTCTTGCCAGGTGCCCTGCCCATTGTTACATAAGGAATTTGATTCTGTGGATGACATCTATTACCTGGGTCTTTTGCCGTATCCACTCTATTCTTTTACAGTTTCCCAACATATTTCGTTCCATTGAGCGTTGTGCGACCTGCAGTTTCCTTATAATCTCCGTTTTAAGTAACCAGGTTTCGCATGCATAGGTCACGACTGGTGTACATATTAGTCGAATGTTCTCTTCTTTAGATAAAGTGGCATTTGAGATTTGAATATGATTGAGTTTCTTCCATAAGTACATACTCTATGCTAATTTAATTCTTCTGCTAATCTCTGGTAGTAGAAATCCCGAGCTGTGTATTAGTTGCCCCAAATATATATATTCTTCAACTATTTCCAGTGCTGTGTTATTTGCTTTTCTTTATAACTTACAGAATATTCTAAAATATTCACTGTGTTTATTTTTCGTTCTAATAATGCCGTTTGAAGTATGTCAGAATCAATACATGCAAAACAGTAAAATACTAAGTTAAGTATTTTTCAAGCCACCCCGAATAAGTCGAAACATGTGCAGATATAAGCGCTTTTTTATAAACTTTCTCAAAGTTTGAAAGATCCTTAAAGCTCCCCCTCGCGGTATTCACAGCTCCCAGCTTTGCCACCGACCCGCTATTCGACGACCATATATCAGCCGGCGGGGGATTTACAGCGCCTCTACGATCTAAAAACTCATAAACAACTTTCATTCTCATTGTCGGGCTTATGTCCCGTTAAATCTTTGTGGAACTCGAACGCGCGGGTACATTACGTTACTATAAAATCGAATTGAAGTATGTGAATAAATTACTTCCATTTTCGTCATTCCTTGCTGACACTACAGTGTTCAGCATTTAATTGAGGTTCTTAAAATAATACCCAAAAAAATAATCTTATACAAGCTTGTCTACATTTCCTCCAACAGCAGCAGAACACTGCAATGTTGAGCAGGGTTGAACAGGGTGAACTCCAGGAAGAACGGATATCATTAACTTGAATAAAGGTACGAAAACTAACCAAGTAAATGTAAAATCATCCGAAATAAGAAGTACCAAACCCTGTGGAGAATATTTAAATGAATATTTATTGTTTTAGGTTATATTTGATGCCGTACCGCAAAGTGTAATTAATACAATACAGAAACCATTAAGAGATTAATAAAAGTTAGTGGATCCAATAACTGGCACACCAAAATCTCATCCAAGTAAACTCTGATACAGGTACTTTTGACACTAATAATTATTACTAATTTCTTAATACTCTAGAAATATTAATTAAACGTCTAAATTCACATTTTTAAGATGGACAATCTTAAAGGAAAATACCATCTCCTCCCAATCGCCACGCCGCGCCATGCCAATATGACGACCAGAGAGAAAAAATGATCGACTCAACACCCAAATGAAACTTATAAGATTTTGACCTTGTTTTGTGTGCCGTGCATGGTTTCTTCTTCTTTACGTGCCGTTTCTTTCGTGGAGGTTGGCGATCACATTGGCAAAATCTTCACCTCAGCTTTCCTTATGAGTTGTTCAACAGTGAGTGTTCAACAGGTGAGTCAAATTTCTGATGTTTCTCAATCAAGATAGTTTCTTCCTGCCGAGACTTCTTTTTCCTTCAATTTTACTCTTAACTATTAAGTAAGAATGTAAGTTGTAAGACGTGGTTAGGTGGACATGGACGAACCTATCATGAAATTTCTTCATGTACAAAACTGCTTGGTATAATTAAATGGTTATCTCACATCTCTCATGGCATTCCTTCTACCAAACTACTTCATCTCTATAGATCTATTGTCAGGCCCAAACTAGATTATGGATATGTTGCTTATTCGTCTTCTTGCATATCCCATCTTAACAAACTGAATGTCATCCAGAACCCTGCAATTAGATTGGCTTTAGGCGCTTATCTTATCTAACCAACATATATCTAGTCTAACCAACAGCATGCATTGTTTGGATTGCCTCCTTGAAATACCGACGGACGTCTTGAGTCTTTATTGGTATATGCTGCTACCTTAAAATCTCGTCCTTTCATTCCAGTATATAAGCATTTTTATCGCCCTATAATGGCAACCTAATTGTCAACAATGACAAGAACAAGGGATCTGGTAACAGATTCGTTCGGACCTTGACATATACGCAATTTGTTCTACTACCATGTGTATATCGAAATCCTCCAAATAATTCGCCTTGGATTATTCCTCCTCCCGTAGTATGTAAATCTTTGTTAGTACATGACAAACGCTCTGTACCTGGATCATTTATGAGAATCAAATTTGCTGAAATATCATCCAAATTCAATCCTGAAAACACAATTTATACTGATGGTTCAGTAACAAATGTTCACACGGGTTGTGCTTTTGTCCACAGAGAAATACATAGTTAATTCCGATTACATCCCTACAATGATATATTAAATGCAGAACTTCTAGCCATTAAGGAGGCTCTAATATATATTGTTTCTTGTCCTCGGGCTTCTTGGCTGATATGCTCGGATTCATTATCTGCTCTACTATGTATAGAAAAACTTTACCCCCAATACCCTTTGGAAGCACATATAATGGATTTACGACATAGGGCAACTAGCCTAGGCTCCAATATATCTATATTGTGGATCCCTAGCCATGTGGGCATTACCGGTAATGAAAGTGCTGATCATTACGCTAAAAATGCACGTCTAAACGGTACAGATAGGTCATCAGTTTATTCCACGGGTTGTCTGCTCAAAAAAATCGCCCGACTGTGTAAATCCCTGGTTCAACTTGAGTGGGATCTTCTGAAGGAACATAACAAACTCTGGAATGTCAAAAAGACATTCTTCTGTGGTTTCTCCACATCGAGTTATGATCGTCACAAAGCCGTAGTAATTAACAGACTCATGTTAGGATATTGTAAGTTTTCTCATCAATTTTTACTTAAGGGCCATGCAACCACCGCCTCTATGTGATAAATATAGTAATCATTTAACTGTCAAGCATATCCTTAAGGAATGTAATCAGTTAATTAACCTAAGGGAGGCCTGCAATTTTTCGTCAGACATGTCGGTTATTTTCTCTACAAGTGAGCAACCAAAACTTTTTGATTTTCTGGAAAGATCGTGATATATATCTGAAATATAGGTATCTAAAAAACTACATTTTGGTTTAAAGCAACCAATTACTAATTAAATTGTATATATTTATACTTATTATTGATTTATTCTATGTTGCCTGGACCATTTCCTTTTTATTTGTACAAAATCAGTGTCTGTACTCTTAACATATACAATCTGTCTATAAACGTGTTGTTTAGTAATATGTCAAATATTGTACCGTACTAAAATAGCAGGTGATACGCCGCTAAATAGCCTTTGATGCTGATGCGACTTGAAAGTTAAATTTCTTCTTCTAAGACGTGGTATTTTTCATTTCTCAATATATGCCCTAAATATGATGTTTTTACCTAATTTTTTTATTATATTGAGAAATTCTCTTTCTCTGCCTATTCTGTTGTAAATTTCGGTATTTGTGATATGGGCTGTCTCAACTCAAGGTCCAATCTGGGGTTCTGAAAAACGTTCTTCATTTTTTAAAAATGCATTTCTGCTTGTTCTATTCTGGTTTTTATTTCCACGTCGTTGTTCAAGGTGTTAACTATCCAGGACCCCAAATATTTGTACTTGTAGACCTGTTCTAAGGTATTGCCTTCTATTTTAATGGGAATTGATACATTTTGGTTCTTTCCAAATACCATGACTTTGGTTTTAGAGGAATCATCCCGTATTTCTTACAGGAGCCTTCAAGTCGCTCCACTAAACTCTGGAGTCCAATATCAGAGTCGGAAATAAGGACTGTGTCATCGGCATATCTAATGTTGTTAATGAAGTCATTATTATTATTAGCGAAGTCGCCGTTGACTTTAATACCGCAATCTGTTGAAGAGAAAGCTTCCCAAAAAATTGCTTCAGAATAAACATCAAACAACGAAGGAGACAGCACTGAGATTACCCCGCAACACTGATGGGTCCCCAGCAGAACTCAGCGACCGACTCGTTTGAGTCGGGCCTACTCTCGCGACTTGGACGAGTCTACTGAGATTTGACTAAGTGAGTTCAAAGAAGATGGCTCTTAGTCGCCTTAGCTTGAGAGCTTCAGCGTTCATGACTTAATTAGTATTAATGTTTTTGATCTATACATTTAAAATTATAAATTAAACTACGTTCAGATCGAGGTTCAGAATATAAAGTTACTAAAAATATAGGTAACACATAGGAATAAAAAACTGATACTATATTGAAATTTTTAGTCAATAAAAACAAAACTTTTCAGATATTATCAAATTTACGACAAACATTCTTCAAAATATATTTGGTTTTAATACAATAATAGCTATAAATAAAAGATCTTTTAATTCGTTCTTTCAAAATGTCTTCTATTCATCTCCGATGATTAATGAATAATGCGTGATTCAGCCAACATCGAATGATGAATAAAAATTACATAGCCATCGCTTTGATGTAAACTAACATTTTGAGATGTTTTGTGCTCCCCAATAGTGGATACAATATTTCCCCTCTTTAGACTGCGTGGACCCTTTTAGCTGTTGTAACTTCGTCTATCACGCTACAAAACAAAATCTGCCCCATTTTCAACCCTCCTTATATTCTGAACAAACAGAAAATACCCTCGTCGTAGGAGCCATCTTCTCAAAAAAAAATTACTATTATCAAGTATTCTCATGGAAGTCGCTTTTATTTTTTATACCTTTAGACATACAGACCATTTTGGAAACATTTGAAGTACATACTTAGAATTTGAAATTCTTATTTCGATTTTTGAGGTACAAGAATTTTAAACTAACGTGAAGCTTTAAATCTTGGCGGAATTATTTATCAAATAAATGCCTTTGTTGTATATGTTACGGTTAAATTCTGATGTCCGGTTAATGTTTGGGTTAGGTTATGTTTTTGGTTGTTTTGTTATGTGTTATTCTCGAGATTAACCAGGTAATGTCGATATTAACCGGACATCGGACCTTAACCGTAACATATATACTTTAAATCTACATAATTATACCGTATGATAGAAAAAAAAACGGCGTCTAGTTGGCTGGGAAATGACGATCGATGACATTTTCCATATAAAATGACAGGAATCTTCATTTCATAGCCATTGCTGACGCCATGATGTTCATAGGTATACAGATTACGTCACAGTAGAAGCGTGGTCTGGATTTTAAAATATAAGACAGTGATGGAGACAGTTTAGTAATTAATCATATATATTAAAAAGAGAAAAACATTTGGATTGGTACATTTATTCTCTGCGGTATTGCCGGATTATGCGTCAAAATTTCAAACCGCCCAATTAAGCGTTTACGAAAAATGTTGCATCTAGAGTTGGGTCTTTAATTTCCGCAATTAGTTACTCATTTTTCTACAGCTGAAATACATTTTTATTAAGTCTCGGTTTCAGAACTACGTTGTGTCGTTGACGAAACTATCAAAACAAACAATCATGGTGTTAGTTTAGTAGCGTAATTCAGTAATAGTCTAAAGTCAAAATCGACAGCTGTTTGAGTTTAGTCCAAATTTTATCGGTTCTATGCAAGCAAGCTACTGCTGCAAGCTCACAGAAAACTTTAGTCTTTTTTTTATTTAAATTATTTCAATCAAGTCATTTGATTTTAAGTCATTTTTCTAAAGCTGACTTAAGACTTAAAATTTAAGTCTTTTTGAAAATGATTTGTGATTTAAATCTTTATTACGAAATAGAAGAAGATCCGATTTAGAGTCTTTTTAAAAAACACTTAAGTCATTAAAAATATTTAAGTCTATTTATAAAACGCTTAAGTCAGATTTTTATATATTTTTATGATACATTTTTAACAGCAGCATTCCTTTTAAACTGATAGCAGCAGCATTTTCTATTCTAGCTTGTATCTTAGTAAAATCTTAAAAACAAGCAATGTGTGAGTTTTCAGAGGGTACAAGGTGGTGCAATAAGATACCAGGGAGCAAAGCACGAGGGGCGCCAGATCAAACTGTTTAACATCATTTTATATAGAATTAAAATTTAATTAAGAATTAAGAATTAAAAAAAATCTGTATAAAATGATGATAAACAATTTGATATGGCGTCCCTCGAGCTTTATGTCCTCATAATAATGCGTATAGTTATAACTTTACTAAGCTAGAATAGAAAAAAAATACTTACTTTATTAAAGGATTAAATTCTAATTTAAGTGTGATGAAAGTGCATGATCTTAGAACTCACCTGAAAAAAAAAGAAATATTAGAATATATTATCATGAATTTAAACAAACAAAATTAATAGACTTGAAGTACGACTTGACAAATGATGAAATGTGTATAAAATATTGTATACAGTGTAGTACATACTTTAGGTTTGCAGTTGAAGAAAATTCCGAAGTTTTTTATTCTAGGAGCTATACAAATGCCCGACGCATTATTGCCGGACCCTGTATAATTATTTCCAGCAAGAAAAAACTTCAACAGTATGCGAAACGCTCCATAATCCATAAAATATAAAAAAAATATTTTCTTTAACTATTATTACACATTTAAAAAGAAGAACTTTTAAAACATGAAAAACCAAACATTTGTTCATGTAGTACTAACACTAACCTATTCAAAAGCCATTCAAAAATGACTGTAATATATCAGTCTGATGGTCAGGAGTCTGAATAGCAGTAACTGTCATATTGAAGCGATCAATGCTCGATTTCGAACCATCGACTTATACTAGATAGAGAGGTTTTTTGCAATCGTTATTTCCAAGTGCTCTAATGCCAATCACTCCCTGAATTTTGTTTACATACAAATGCTGTCACAAAATATGTGTGTACTCTACTAAATTATGACTAAAAATCGAGTCAAGAACTGTAATTAAAAAAATACATTTTCGTGCAGTTATTCGGTAGCTAACGATTTAAGTCGAAAGTCGAGATTAAAGGCTTTTTTTGTGTATGGCTCTAATAAGAGATTACTATTCAAATTAATTTTTAGAATCCTTAGATACTACTCATCTCTTTACTAGATATAAATGTAGTTTTCTTAATCAGTGCAGCTGCGATTTGTTTCTTCAATGTTTTTCTAATTTACTAGTGGTGAGCAAGAATGGTCTTCGTCAGTAGATCTGATGCTATAGTCTGTTTATAAATGCCTGATAGCACAGCGAGGGCCGGGGCCATAAAATATCATAAACCGTAGGCGCTACAACTTTTACAAATTGCATCAGTCGATTTTCTTGTTTAATAAAATAATATTATATATAAATAACAATAAAATTGGTTTGCCTTGAATGAGTCCACAACAGATTACAGCAAAAAAATGGTTCGCTTTTTATTACGTTGGCTGATCGTTCTGTAGTTATTCTGTAGTATATTAGTCATGATACTGGGATGAGGCTTAAATACAGTGAGACGCAGTACCACCAGACTGAGGCGCAGTACCACCAGTTTAGGGCCAATAACGAAACCTTGGAAAAAGTAGATACAATTGCCCAAATGCGTGATTGTACAAGGAATGGGATCACTCACGAGAGATCAGATGCCGCATAGAAAACGCCAGAACCGTTTTTAACCGTCTTAGAAAGATCCTATACAATATGCACCTGAATATTGCTATAAAAACACAGGTCCTAAGGTGCATCTAAACGCTTGAGGCTACATCTGAAACGTTTGAAATGTGGTACTATCGCCGCATGCTCAGGATTTCATACATTTACCATGTCACAAACAACACCGCGACCCAACGAATGCAAAATGAACTAGAAATTATATATAGTGTGAAAGTGAGAAAAATAGTATAACTTGGGCAAGTGATACTTAATGATAAATACCAACTTATCCAACTAATACAGGGCAAAATAGATAGTAGAAGATGTCAAGGACGCCGACGAACATCATGGCTGAAAAATATTAGACAGTGGACGGAAATGACGACCGTACATTTATTGAGAGTGGCTGTCAATAGAATTATATGGTTGCAACATGATTGCCAACATCCATAGAGGATAGGCACTGAAACAAGGAGATAATAGCCACCTGATTACATTATGGTTATGAAGCCCGACAGTTTATACCTGTAAAAATACATTATATATTATATATACCTGTCAAAAATTACCTACGTGCATTCAGTATCTCTGTGTCTACGTTTCGGTGTTGAAGAAATGATATCATAAAGAAATGACGGCTGATATTTTTGAATATTACTTTTCCCAAATGATAACATTACTTCCAGAAAACCCTTGTCATTGAAAAGGTCATTGTTATGCACAACGCCATATCATTCGAGATTAGCAGAAAAATTGCAGCTCAAAAGGATATTTCATTCGAAAACGGAACGTTGAAAAAGGAGCTGGTACAAATAGTTAGGCAAAGAAAATCACATTTTTCTTTGCCTAACAATGTTATGGTTATGGTTTGTAACTGTTACATTAACAATAAAAACTTTAAATAACCTCACTAATATTTACGATAATTGAGTGTACTCGCATAAGCCAATGTTACTGAAAATGTCAATAACGGGTAAATAAATATTTGTATTGTCATTATCATATTATTTTACCCTGTATAAAAAAAAAATATTTTAACAAAACTTAAAATACATCTTAAAACCCTAATAGAAAACACTGGTGCGGCCGTACCTAAATATCTTTATTGCACTATTGTTGTTACGTGTTAACTATCTGAGACATGGGTTTCTAAAAATGTTTTTACACATATTATTGGGTAAATGAATTTGTAGACATAGTTTGACTTTTTATGAAATTTTAGTTTCGTAGATATAGTATAAATCGGACTTTTTTTAACGTGTTAAAGCTGCCTGTATTTCATTCCAAGATATACCCTTAAAATTAAATTGGTCCCATCTTTTGGCATGTCACATTGTACACAAGAAAACGCCTTTTGCATTTATAAAGAGGGTTTTGTGCTCTCACGCTTTTAGAAACAGACTATACTCTTGGTCCTGCAGGACCTTGACCAAGCCTAGCACCAGATCTGCCCTACCAAGACAAAGACCTAGCATGCAAGACTATTGTGGTCTTGTATTTTATTTTTAAGTTTTTTATTTATATCTTATTTTTCATAGATAGGTCCCAATAATTAAAAATATAACAAAATCGGTCATATTGTCAGTGGTACTTTTTTTGTTTTACAAGTTGAAGTTATCAGATTTTGCACCAAACCGGTGACGTTCTTCTAAAATCACATTATATGAAGTCGAACTTCAAATTAATAATTATTAAACTGCTAATAAATAATAATAAGTTTTAAACTTATTTTAAACTTTATTAACTAATTAGCTTTAAACTTTCTGTGTATATGATTATTTTTTATTTCATTTTAGTTTTTACTTATGATTATTATCAAAGAATCGATAGCCATACATTTTTCTTAGTACCATACTATAGCTTCATTGATATTCTTCTTTTCAAGAAATGAACCCGCCACAAAGATACAGACATTATTTATAAATATTCTTATTAAAATATAGAGTTAAATCATAGCTTTTTGTCTTCCCTGGATATAAACTTTTAATGGAAAGACGTATCTACGTATTATATGGTCTAAACTCCAAATCAAACAATTCGGAACATCTGGACGGACCCGAAGCGTATTTTCCCACCGACTGGACCGACAGCGGCGAATGGCGAAAGAAAGATCCGCCCGAACTTTTCGAATGAAATTTCACAAAGTTTTAACAAACATTTATGGCACTTCCAAACATTTATTAATTAAGAAAATCCCCGGAAATGGTATAACGAAAGATAATCAGCAATAATAGGACTATTTTGTCTTAATTCGAGTAGAAACATTTGCATACCAGTTATAACAGAAATTTATATATTCATTTTCTCTTAACAACTTCTAGGTTAACAATTAGACTCGACGAATATTTTTGTGATTCCATTATCGATATAAAATTCTAATTAAATTAATTAATTTCGAGCAGTATATTTATTTTTGCAACGGTCACAAATTAGTATCTTTTAATTTAATAAATACCTAAAAGTTGGTAGAAGTAGAAACAGAAACAAACTTAATTCAAATTAATTGTGAAAAAAATTAAGTTTAATTACTAACAATTTGTAAAAAAAGAATCTCAAACCTCTAGAGAAGCATCGAGAAGGCCCGTGCATCGTTTATGAAGATCAAGAAACTTGAAGCTGAGAACACGGATGCTCAAATGCTCCCAGTCCTTCGGTATGGTGTAGAAGCATGTTCAAAGTTTTTCAAAGTTCAAAGAAGCGGTTCAAAGTTTTTGAACCGTTATTGAAACTTTTTCAGTTTTGTCAAAAATGCATAGATTTAGGAAGAACAGATCACATTATGCATTTTAACCCGATCAAACATTCAGAGGTTGACTACGTACTGTAAAAACCAACTGAGATGGAGAAGGCGACATTGCCACATATCAAATTTGCGCCTATCTACTTAGTTTGATTTGCAGAAAAGGTGACTTTAAAACCCTCACTGGATATCAATAAATCTCAATTTCTTAATTAAATTAATAGTTTATTTTTAAAGAAGCATGCGTAATAATATGTTATTAACCAGAGGATATATGCGTTACTATTAAAGGACATGTTTACTGTTTAATGTGCTGAAACGTCTAGAACTATTGGCAACGTCGCTGCTAGTCTTCCAGAATGAAATGAGCCGTTCGTCCCACCACCCCTCGCGACGGCCAATGGTCCGTTATAGCGTACTATGTTTAGCTTACGGTGTGTTTGAAGTCGGAATCAAGTCCGAAGTAAACTTTTCAGTGTTTTTCAGTAGTTTTTGTTTTTGTTTAATGTACTTTTGAATCTGCGAATTTTCAATATGGTACGACAGTATCAAATGTGTGGACAAATAAGCTCAAATTACCCGAATTTGTCTTTTCATAGGTAGGTATTGTTTCCGCCGCGCCGTAATCGTACATAGGCGTCCCACAAGGGAGCCTCTCACAATTAAAATAATTTCTAATTATATTTGTTGAATTTTGATCTCTTAAAAAAAGAACGTAGTAGCCGGTAATTGGATTATAATTCGTCTCAATTACTACCTAACTGATGTAGATCATAACAAATTTGAATATAAACGTTACATTTGAAACTTTATTATAAGCCAGAAAGTGACATTTTTTTCTTAAAATTGCGTCGTATTTTAGTCATTATATACGATATTCTAAAGGAATTTTGCTCAACAAATAAACAAAGGTGTTTACCCGACCTTTTTTACATTTTATTGCTTTATTATATCTGCCCCTTCGGCCTTGTTTAGACAATTTTTACCACCGTACAAATACATCTTCCTAGAGTTATTTGTACGGTGTGTTTAACTTTTTTTAGAATGGGACGAACTGTAAATAATTCTTAGGCTACTAGTTTTATACATACCTATATAGAGAGTGACCCAGGCCTCCAAAAAAGCTTTTTACCTATTACGTTTTTGGTTTTTGATTTTTATTTCTTTTTTTTACATAAGATGGGGGCCATTGTAACGCACATTTTCAAAATATTTTTGTCAACATACAGGGTGATTCAAACCGCAATACATATGCTTAATACAGTTCATGAAGATTAGGACATTTAACTAAAATTTGATTATCTGATGAAGCTACCTTTAAAAGTAAAGGATTTGTAAATAAACGTAATAGGTACTTATTATTATGCGACAGAAATCCCATACTGTAGCACACAGATTTGATACTTTTAATGATAAATGCCTTCTATTGCGAGACTAAAAGGCAATTGCCTCGTATCAGAGCCATCATAATATAAGAAGAAGACCGAAAGTCAAATCTTGTCTTATTTTTCAAAAAAAAACACAATTTTCTCATTAAATATTGATTTTAGGTATAGGAAGTTATTAATAATACAAGATTAAACAACTATTACACAGTACTTCACAGGAAGCTATCGATTGCGAACTAACTAAATCGTTACTAATTAGGTACTAATTTTGAAAAGTTCTTTTTTAAGATAAAAAAAGGTAAAACTAAAACCTAAATTATAATTTGAGATTAAACGGGAAGTTCTAAATAATGTTGCCTATTCTAAACAAGAAAAATGTATTTATAAGTTAAGTTTTATAACATTCCTAATTAAATTTGGACGAAAAGGATATTTCTGTTTGCTGTAGGTAATTTTCTCAGGGAAAATACGTAAATAAAAATGACTTTTTAAGTCAAAAAAAATCAAAAGGACAAGTTATTCTAAAAAAGGACAAGTGGCAACCCTAGGTATTTCTGGAACGGAAATTTAATGGCAAATCTACAACTTTGGTTTGAAAATATGTTCCGGCCACCTATGTTTACAAAAATGTCTAAAATGTGCTTAAATGCCTCCATATTCTGAAAAAAAAATTGAAAGAAAAGTCACCAACCACAAACCTAATATAGAACTATTTCGGAAACCTGAGTCACCCTGTAAATATTCAAAAGTAACTGAAAGTTTATATAAGCGTAACTGAAAGTTTAAATTGAAAATTGACGTTGGAGCGATTTTCGAAGACTACTAATGTTTCAACATAAGTATATGTGGGATATTAATTGTATTATTATATTAGACCTTATAACAAAACTCATCTGACGAAAAAGTGTTAATGTAGTATATTAATATGGAGTAAAAATTTTACTAATTACTTTATTTTTACTTTACTAATTCGTTCCAAAAAACGATACGCCAATGGCCATTAGAACAATCCAAATGTGCCTAGTTGCCGGGGTCGGAAATTTTAGACTTCTCTGTCTCTTCTGTCCTTGTTTGACACATTGGAATGTTTGATACACTACCAACAAGTATTTATGAATGACATGTTCGGTCTATCTTTATAATGTCTTTGCAAAAATGGCTTTTGCAGTGCAGTAAAATAATGATAAAAGTAGACCTGTTCGAGGTCTGTCGGCAGCAGTGGAAACACCGTTGTTAAAATTTATATTGTGCCCTAGCAGTGAATGATTAAAGTGAATGCAGGTTGATTTAAATTATTTACTACAATATAATTTATTTAGCATTTTTGCTGCAGCAAACAATTTTTTTTTATTAGAAAATATATTGATATCGTAAACCAAAGGATCTGTTAACACTTTAATTGTGAGGTTAAGTTTGATCGGATTAAAACTCTAAAGACCTGTTTTCATTTACCCAATGCATACGCCGCGTTGATGGAAATGGAAACACATATTTGGGCTAAAGGAAAACATGACTCTTCTTACCTCAAGTCAGTATAGAGGTGACAGATTGTGAAATCTCACGATCGTGAGATCTCACAATTTTGTATAAAATCTCACGATCTCACGATACATGCGCAGGATCTCACGATTTTTTACGTTTTACGAATTAAAAGATGCTGCTTTCAGAAATATTAAAATATCTGAGCTACTGACTAAAGCGAAGTTTCTTATTCATGAGCTTATTAATATTCATGTATCCCATGGTTATTGTCTTGACCCCATGGTCAATTGCTATTCATAGTGAAAACCAAATTGTTTTTATTTACCCCAATGTGATGGGTAAATACAAAATATTCATGAGGTAAATGGAAACACATTAAAACAATCCTTATCATCTCTACTTCAACAAAAATTGTTATGTTTTTTATGTATATTTTCATATACCAAGCTAAAAAGGAATTGCCATCTATAGGAAAACTTATAATTTTCTTTTATACCTTACCTAGATAATTTTAAAATAAAGTTTGCAAAAATCGTTTCCTTTACCCCGATTGGCCTAATGGATAAAGACTGGCATTTCTTTTAAAATGGTGCAAATTTAACAACACCCGCTTTAACAATAGTCTTCTCTAGTTGAATTATAGTTCTCTACCATATTAATATTTATTTTAAGATTACTGTACTAAATTAACACTAAACGACGCGTAAGCCCACAAGTAATGAAGTTATAAAAAATCTCGAAGAATACAGTTGGGGTTGAAATCTTTTGGAACCTTTGGTATTATTACAGCAAAATACAATACTAGTTCACTACAATATACCTACATGACCAAATTTTAAAAAAAGTAAAATAAGCTTTTTTTACAGTAAAGCTGACAGTCGATTCCTTAAGATAGTAATACATCTGGTGCATGTTACCGTTCGTTCGCAGTCATTCGCATTCCTGGTAATAGTGGCAATACACATTAATGCATACGAATAGTGAAGCTCGCACCGAGTTGGTGATACCTTTGAATGAATCTCTTTTTTCCACATTTTTTACCACTCTTTCCACTTCACGCATGGTTATCAATACATCCACATTGTAACGTTGGCAATCATTCGCGACTTGCGTTTTTCTTTGGTATATTCATTTTAGCGATAGAATATGGAGAGGCTTTGTTGGTGCTGAACCTATTCGTCTTTCCTTACATTCGCTGTAAAATCACGTCTACATTTATGAATGATTTCCTTTCGAGTCTGAACGAATAACAACTTTCGTTGCACGTCATCAATGACACCATGCGTCGTCTTATGGAGTTTACTGGTGGTGCAACCAAAGTTATTTATTTTAATTTCCCTATAGTAACATTCGCCCGAGGGGTCTCACTCTTGAAATTACATGTACATTTTCTTGGCAGTCCTTGGCATCAGTCGAATATAATTATATGGGAGACATAGGCAATCCGACTTCTTTGCAGACATTGGCAATCCCTTGGCATTACAATGATATTTTGGCAGTACATGTACATTTTTTACCCCAGTGAGACACCCCTCGCATTCCTTATATGTTCTGTGCTTTACATCAGTTTGTGCGAAGCTACGAAGTCGACATCACTGGAGCATACCCCCTGCATCAACATGTAGCAAACCAGAAGCACTATTAAGTTCACAGAAAGGCAATATAAATTCTTTAAAATGAATATTGGTGCAAAATTGTACCTATTACTTTTATCTAACCCTGTTCTAAACACCGGTACAACGTTTTAAATCGGTGTTGGGCTGACACCGGTGGCCAACCGTATTAAGGTATGTCTATACTGCACCTGCTTCTCGCTTTCCGATGGTCGGCTACCAAAAACCAAAAAAAAAGTAAATAAAACACATATAAAGACAAAACTTATATAAATGTATAAAAACAAATAAAATATTTTTATTTTATTTTATTTGCTTTTGCGTTTCATCTTTCAAACCACGCTATTTTATACCATGCCTAGCACATACCAAAAATCGTTATTTCGAAAGTAACGTAGCGACGAGAGCACCAACGCCAGTAGTAACCGACCAAATCGCAACAGGCAAAACCGGAACCCTAGAAGCGTTCCAGCGACTGCTGGAACGAAGTACGTCGCCGCGTCGATAGCCAGTTACAGCAGGGACCAGTTACTTCTGTTCGCGACAGACGGAACTACGGCTCTAGGAGCGCGACGGCTGGAGCGAAGTTATGTCGCCCCCGAGATCGAGCGTCGATAATCAGTTACAGCAGTTACCAGTTACTTCTGTTCGCGACAGGCGGAACTACGGCTCTAGGAGTGCGACGGCTGGAGCGAACACACGCGACGCTATGTATAACAGTGCCAATTACTACTGTTGGCGACCGACGAAATCAGGAATCATGGAGCTAAACACGTCGCTATGCGGTTACTACGGTGCCAGCTAACTTCAAGAGCGATTATAAATAATTTATTTACAAATTATAAATAATTTATAATTTTGTCGTCATTATGATCGTCGTTCTTCAGTAACAGGTTCCTGATTCGTTGTGGAGCGCGACACGACGTTACAAAAAAAATACCGCTCCAAAATCGCGTTACTCAAATACCGACACATCACTACTATAAGTATTCATCGAAGGTTTTTTTAACTTCAACCGAAACGACTTAGTGGGCTTATACTCTTCGTTTAGTATTAATTTAGTATAGAAGTATTAAAATAATTATTAATATGATAGAGAACAATAGTTTAACTATAAAAGATTATTTTTTGTTGTTATTTTTTTATTAATTGTTATTTTAAAAGAAATGTTAGTCCTTAAGGGGCCCACAGACGGTCAATATGTTTGCGCAATAATATTGCCTAATAATATTGTTAGTTATCTTCAAACAGTACAATAAATTTGTTTAATAACTAGTTCCGTTTTGCACTTTGGTTAACATGGATAAGAAAAAACAAGCTGCTATTGTTTTCTATCAGCGTCTGGGCATTTTTCCTTATATTTCCTTAGTAGTTCATCATATTGTTCACTTTTTTTATTTCTCTTGCTATATTCTTTGATTTTTGTATTCCATAACGCTGGCAAAGAATGGTTCAATTTCGATGACTTCTATAATAAATCGTCTTTCTTCCTTTTTTGCTTTTGATTCCATATTTGCTGACAAACCACTGATCTAAATATTCTAAATAGAACCGAGCAGCGAGACAAACACGCAGAGAAAACAAAAATATATTGAACTATTGTGCAATTATATCCACACACGATACCAACTAATCACTATTGCACAATAAAATTCAAACTGTTTTTGGTTGACACAATATTTTGTGCAACCTTTCAATGTAAACGGTCAATATTATTGAACAATATGAAATATTGCGCAATAATATTGACCGTTGGTGGGCCGCTTTATACGGCTTGTACCATACATATTTTGTATTTGCAAAACTATACAAAATAAACAATCCCTGAAAAAAAAAATATAAAAAATAGTCCATCTCTAATAAAAACTAATAACAGTCATTTACTTCCGTAATAAGGTCGTTTGTTTTAATTACATTAAAAAAACCTTTAAAACGTTATCGTATGCGCTTTGGCTATTTCCACCGCTGGAAAATAAACGGGTTTTCACGCAGTCAGCCGCGGCCCATTTTCCACACAATATCACGTAATGTGTATGAGCAGTCGTCGAGTGTCTCTTTGAACACGTTCAAACACTCTCGCGAGCGGAGAGCCTCTTCCGACGAGAGTGCAAACACGGGGGATTTCACGGATAATGAAGCGGATTTTCCAGCACGTCGTCGCCGACAAAAATTCTATCCTTTTTATAATTGAAAAGACGAGCCGGAGGTAGAATATCACAAACGGGATATTTCCCGATAGAAAATTTATGCTTATTTGGCGCTGTTATTACAGCAGTTTTAAAAATGAAAACTGAAAAATAAACTACTTTCATATCGTTTCATATTGGGTAAATATTTTTTATTAGCATTCAATTTTTATTAGATAATATGTATAGACATATTAGACAGGACCATAACTAAGAATAATCTACCACTTCGATTACTAAGTGTGTGTTTATTTTAAAAATTCTATATGTAATTTTAAAAATTATAAACAGTGCGTTTAAAAATAAAGTTTTTTAATTAGAATAGAATATCATATCGTGCAATTGCCAAGTCATTATAATTATTACAAAAATAAAGATGACTAATATTGATACCAGCAATTTATAACAAAACTAGTGATACTGTGTTTTGGGATTGGTTTCATCGCTTCCTGGTTCCTTACCGTACTGATGAAGCCTGAAGGCAGTAACATCAGTGTACACTAGTGTAGGTGTGTGGTAGTGTGAGTGTGTGAGTGTGCGTGTCTGCACTGGTGTACACTGGTGTATACGGTTGCGAGTTGTTGAGGGCTGAGCCGTTTAATGTTTTTCTTCTTTTTTATACATTTCCCTCACTATTTCTTTCTTGTTTATATTGGTACCACGGCTAAGAGTATTGCGGCGGGTTGCTGTTGGCTACCTCCGCGGCTGTTCTGGACGAAGCCCACAATCCTGGGCGACTCTGGTTCTTGGCTGCAAATTGGGGCTTTAGGCTCCCGTTTGCTCCTTTTTATTTTCCATAATTTATTTTCGTTTCTTCATCAATTTTTTTTCCATCTCCTGGGTTGTACACGGTGCCTCGTTGCATCGTTTGCTTCCTGGTTTTTTGTGTTTTGGGATCGGTTTCATCGTTTCCTGGTTCCTTACCGTACTGATGAAGCCTGAAGGCAGTAACATCAGTGTATACTAGTGTAGGTGTGTGGTTGTGTGAGTGTGTGAGTGTGCGTGTCTGCACTGGTGTACAATGGTGTATACGGTTGCGAGTTGTTGAGGGCTGAGCCGTTTAATCTTTTTGTTCTTTTTTATATATTACCAAGGACAATTAACACCCGGGAGCAAATTGTGCCGATGTCACCAAACAGTGCCGTGGCACATATTTTTCTTAACCTACCTGTTTGAAGCAATATTTATATTTTTTGATAATTGTTTTGACTACGCCTATGGTGTATCATACTAATTTAATACGAAAAAAAACGTATTAAAATGTTAACAAAAGGTACAAAACTAGTATCGACGTATAGCACATATCAAGTACATATAGATGTTAATTGAAATTGAAGAATAATTATCGAATTCAATAAGAAAACGCTAAAAAGTTGGAGTGGACTGTTTATTTACCTATGAAACGTAACTCCTGGCTCTTTCTTATCGCTGCTGCTTTTACACTTGAAAGCTGAATAACTAATCACTATTGTAATAAAATTTATACAAAATTTACTACACACAAACTATTAAAAATCGCTAAAATTGTCGCTGGTGACCAAATGATGACTCATTGTTTGCCATCAAAAGAATGGCCTCTAAGGTCACAAATTCTGCTGCAGCCCGTATATGGGCGTTACATGTCCTTATATTCTTTAGTCATTAGCATATACAATAAAAAGACATTTTTGAGTATTTTGCGAATGGCGACACATGCTTTCTTTATTTGTTCTATTATAAAAGTTTAAAGTAGCGAACTATTTATTAGATTTGGATAATTTTTAGCCGACCATACCAATAGCTATGGTAGGCTATTAAAATCAACAAAAAAAGTTTTTTTAATTTCACTTAAAATGAATTATTTGGGTCATAAAAAATGATCTAAATACAAAATATTTTATGCTGTCCGTCTGTAACACGATAACTCAAAAACCGCTAAACCGATTTTAACCAAATTTGGCACAAAAATACTGTGGCATCCGAGAATCTGGCCATTAGTTTTTGGTGGGGGGTTGGTAAGGGGGTTAAAAAATTTAAAAAATCGTAATTCCTAAACTACAGTAAAATTTGTAATAACATCAAAATCAGTCAAAGTCGCAGTTTTTGAGATAAAAAAATTGGAAAATTTCCTTTACTTTGAAACTAAAAGAACTGCCTATATACCAACTTTTTATTAACATATTTTAGTATGGGCGGCTATACGTGCCTCCCGGCGCCAATTTTTTTAAATTGGCAGTATAAAGTTTAGAATTTGTCTAATTATAAATATATAAATTTTAAAGCAAACAATTGGTAATATTATTGGTTTAATAAACGTCAAACGAACATAGCCAAATAGACAGCCACGCGAAGTCACACATTTCCCATTAATTTAGTTGATTTTCCGTATATAAAGCTCGCAGCAATAAGCACAATCCTATCAAGAATGAGTCAGCTGTGCTGTTGACAGCATCCATTCAGAGTCAAATTATAAGGCGATATCATTAATTTCGGAAAATGTACAAATCTAGTCGGCTGTCAGCGCCCCCGATATAATTGTTGTCCTTCCGAAGTGAGTCATTCCCCCAAAACAGAGTCTCGGAAATGTCATTACTGGGCCCTTTCAATTCGACTGATCAACTTAATCCTATTATTAAGATACAAATATCGTATGATCGAAAAATACAGCGTCCAGTTGGCTTTGAAATGATCATCGATGATATTCGTTATATAATTTAAACATTACATATAAAATGACAGCGATCGCCGTCAATTTTCCATATAAAATGATGGCGAGTTCCGAGCCATCTCTAACGCCGTTTTTTCGATCGTATGATATACATAGCAGTAAAAACATCACTGTTTGCTGATTTTGATTTATTTTACAGTGTTTTTTAAGCGAGTACCCACTGAGCGAGTATGTACGCTCAACTTGCACATTGTACTTTAGTTTATAATTCATCTGCTGATGATGCTAACATGGTTAGCGAAACGCGCGTCCAGTGTAAAAGTAAAAGTGTTTTGGTGTATTGTGGTGATTTAGTGTTTTATTTTACTGTGTAACACCAAAGGTTCCAACCCTCAACTGTAATCAATAAAATAGTTCTAATAATGCCTGAGAAGTGGAAATAAAGCTAAAGTAAAGTTACTTCAAAAATATTTAATTTATTTTCCGATTCCTATTTGTAATAAAAACACTAAATACCTGGTTAATTTACCTATTTGATTGAAATAATTCTAATATACATTTTCGGTATTTAAATATCCTTTTTTGCCAAATATAAATGATTTATCGCAGTAATTTCTTAAATGTCACACCCCACTGGGAAAATGAAAAATGAGTTAGGATTTTTAGGGATATATAAAACGTGCCTAATTTGCATAGCTACTGATACCAGGAAAATAAAGCTATTTTTTAGCAAAAATTCAAGTAAAAGCTATATACAGGGTGGCGCCTCTCATACGACGCGGAGGCTCCAAGAAGAACTGTAGTTTATATCAAAATGAAATTTTGGCAGCATATGTAGGTTAATTGAAAGCATTTTATAAAATATATAGAGTTATACACGGTATCCTCAAAAAAAGTTACACATCAAAATTGTGTTTTTTGTAATGGACCACCCTATATATTAATTGATTTGCGGATTCTAGGAAAAAAATAAAGGTTAGTTTTATTAAAGAAGCATATACCTAAAATGTAATGATTTTGACATATTTCACATTTTGTGAAAATGAAGAGTAAATTTTAAATTTCAATAACAGCTACCTAAATTTTAGTTGACCTTGTATAGCCTAATATTTAATTAAAGTAACTACTATATGTTAAACCAAATTAAAATTTGACCCGAAAAGTTATACAGGGTAAGACACAATTAATATGGAACATTAGTCACTTTTAAAAACAAGTTACGCCTTTATTTTAAATGGTACACCCAGTATATTATTCCGGTTTTTAATGGGGAATTCATATATCTTTAAAATATTATTAAGGTTGCCTACCCCTGAGACAAAGATTTTCTTAGATATTTTAATTTTTATGATTTTGCTTCAGTAGATCTTAGGAAAAATCTAGGTGGCTGTGATATACTTTCCGTTAATTTAACACAAATTAAAGGATGTAGAGTAAAATACTCAACGGTAATAAAAAGATACACGTTTAAAACATATTTTAATTATTACAGAATTAAAAGTAGATACAAACGTAATTATGTGACAAAAATTAGCTAGATGAAATCAAATGCTCAAAATGCTTCCTTTCCTGTTAACTGCATAAAATGATTCTCTCTTTTTTCAAAAGATCTTTTCATTTTAAAAGGTATATGTGGAATTCTACTTCGAAAAGCAGCTTCAATTATTTCTCTCATGTTGTTGACAATAGCTAGGTAAGTTTTGTAAACAGTCTTGAACATATCCCCCAAAAAAAGACCAGACTAGATAAAATAAGGAGCATTTAAGTAGGTATTCTATTAATTGGTGAATGCACACTGCAAAGTGTTTAATGGAAATTAACGCACTTGTAGGGGTTAAGGCCTTTTTATCCTTGTGTATACTGTAAAACTTGGAAAATAAGTTGGTTATAATAATGGTTTTATAATTCGGAAACTCTCTATTTATTTATCTAGCAATGCTAGAACACTCTATTAATGAAAGTCGATTAGAGAAAATAGTATAGATTCATTGGCAAGCGATGTAAATATTTGTGAGCAGGTAAAAATGTGATGTAAGAGAAGGCTTAGCTTGCCGACGCACTTGTGTCTAGCCCTAGCAGGCAACTGTTAAGCCCGACCAATCACGTTAGAGTTTTTGACAAACGCAAATGAATTAACACACTCCAAATAACCGCGCTAACCAACCTGATTGGTCAAGCTTAATAGTTGACGGCTAGGACTAGACACTTCTGCAGACGCGCTGCAGGCCAGTCAGTAGGAGACGGGACAGCCAGCTGTGTAGTAGTGTTATGTTGTGTTTTGTCACAGAGCTGACATTTGGAGGTTGCGAGTCTTATGACTAAGGTTAGGTATAAAGGATTAGGATATACTATACTATAGGATATATTGACTATTTGGATACGAGTATTATTGACTATTTGGATACGAGTCTTATTGACTATTAGGATACGAGTGTTATTGATTATTTGGATACGAGTATTATTGACTATTTGGATACGAGTCTTATTGACTATTAGGATTCGAGTGTTATTGATTATTTGGATACGAGTCTTATTGACTATTAGGATACGAGTGTTATTGACTATTAGGATACGAGTCTTATTGACTATTTGGATACGAGTCTTATTGACTATTAGAATAGGAGTCTTAGTGACTATTAGGGATGCGAATCTGTTTAGCTGCAGATTTGCGTCCGGGGAAGACCCCTATACTTGTTTCAGGTGACACCAGCTAGTTGTTGAAGAAGGAAGATATGGAATACGATATGTTGAATAGAATACCAGTGGCTAGGGGGCGGAGTACCCCCGGGTGAGTTTTACTATTTAACTATCAATTTTATCCAGATCAGTAAATGTTTGTTTTGTTATTTTCATGTACAATGAGCTTGCCAATGACCAACTAGATGGATATTTGACGTGAATTTGCATTGTGAGACCCGGTTGAATAAGTCCCAGATATAAGCGATTTTACAATACTATGTTATATTTTGAAGTGTTTTGGTGAATTAGTGTTTGATTTTGCCAAAAAATCTTCATTTAAAAATAATTAAATAAACTAATAAAGTCAATTATACAGACTATACAGCTGAAACATTTGATTTTGTTTAGGTTTTGTTCTAGTTGTTTTAGATTTAATTAATTGTTTACTAATTTTGTTTTCAACTTATCATTATTTATTTTTACATAATTAATTATAAATTTCGAATAGTTTTTTTAAGCAAACGCAAAAAGGCATAAAATATTGTTTCAAAATCCGATGATAAAATTTTACATTTAAGAAAAAAGCTCGGAAAAAAGGCTGCACAAGTGCTGTCCCGATTTTTTAAATACAAAAGGTGGCAACCCTGATTTCCGAGATACCCATAGGGAACATCGTAGAAACCTCACCCGGTATAAGGAACTACAATAAGTTCCTTATCTTATGATATAATTATTTTACCTAGATTTATATACTCTCGGATTATACAGCGAAAAACATAGTTTTAGATTATACAATATAATCGAAAAAAAAACGGCATCAGCGATGGCTATGAAATGAAGATCACTGTCATTTTATATGTAAAATTATATGGATAACCAACCCAAAAAGACAGCCCTCGGCGAAAAACTAGTTACACCAGTGGATTCTAAGTGAAACACTCTACGGAACCCAGTTTTCACCTTTTCGGTATACTCTCATATCTCGGATATCAAAAAATGCAACAATTTCAAAACCGCCCTGTATTTCAGAAACTAATAGAGCTAGGACATATCTGTGTGTAGCATACAAAGTATCAGCATCTTTAGTATTATAAAAAACTGGTAAAGTGAAGTCAAAACCGCATCTTTGTATTTCTACTAATAAACAAGAAACACCATAAAACACACGAAAATTGGACCAAACAACAAAAATAGAATAAGAACGCCTCCTCTATCTCCGACGTCATCAAAATAAAAAGAAGAAGCGAGTGATTCCTGTGACCCGCCCCGACAGCTAGCCGGATGCAGGATGCATCTTATCGATTGGTTTTTGTCTCGACGGGGCCCGGAAGGGCTGAACGCAAGGAGATGATTCAATCCGGGGGTAGTTTTTCTGACCCTCGCACCGCCGCCGGAGACAGCGCCTATAGATTGATGGAAAATAAATTCCTTCCTCTTGCATTCCACGTATTCCATATAATATGTATAAGCTAGGTTTATATGGAAATGACGATTTTGTTTTTCTCTTCTTATTAGTGTTCCAAAAATGAAACAAAGTGTTCTTTTGTTCGAACACAAAAAATTGTGTTATAGTTATTAATGTTCGAAGCACATGCGCTAGTTAGTCTGTGGATAGAGCCACTGTAAATTTAATTTATTAAAACAAATAAATATAATATTTATGATCCCTCCCTAAAAGCCCTGCAATAGACAAATTATTTTATTTTAGTTAAAATACATAGGTAGATATATCATTTCAGATGACTATTACCAAAGAATATTATATTACTTTAGTTTCGCGTGTACTATTTATATAAGATTGTTGCAATCAATTTTATTTTATTTCTTATTGATATAATTCATACCATAAATTGCTTCTATTAAACTACAGATTAATGCTAATTGAAGCGTTCTCAAATAAAATACATCACGTCCTATATAAAAGTGACCTAAATGAAAGCTTAATATAATTAATTCTATAGAAATAAGGAACTGACACGACTACAGTATTGCATACAATTTACATCAAATTTTCTAATAAAATCTTTACTAAAGTATACGAATTTATCAAATAATTAAAAGTAAGAATCAGCTAAGAAAAAGCCATAAGACCTTACTTTTGAGACCATCCGAACACCCTGGATACCATGTATGGTGTTATTTTTGTTGCAAAAGTGGCTAACTCACTTATACTAGTAAAGCTAAATCATTGCGGTTTTTGCGAATCTGAGTTACTGTTAGGTGAAACTAAAGATGCTGCAAACAAAATTTTCTTATGGCCTCCTCAGTTTCCTTACTAAAGAATGATATTAGAAATGTTGCAGTTGTCTGGAATCTTATAAAAGATCTGGCAAAGATAAAAACTAATTTTACTTTTTCCGCGGAACCCAGTGGCGTTATTTATTTTTTTCTTCGTGCTTTCATTTTTAATATATTGGATAACTGATTTGAAAGTAAAACTTTTCGTCCGTACCTGTATAAAACTACCGAGTAAAAAATATGCATTTACGAAGTTTTTTTACGTCGAAACTCGAAACTGTTTCTTGGTAAAAATCGTTACGAGTAATGGTTTTCGAGATATTTGGAATCGAAATTATCAATAGGTACCTGTCATCATTGACAGGAATTAAATATGTTGACTAAATAGTTATTATACACTGAAATAAATTTGAAATGTTTTATCATTTTTTCGCAGAAATTTTTTTTTATTAATTTAAAAAAAATCCCAAATTTGTTATTTCAATCAAATAACTATCTACTCAACGTGTTTATTTTTTGTCAATAATGACATATATTAACTATTTTCATTCTAAATATCTTGAGAACGGTTGCGCGTAGCAATCACCAAACCAAAAGACATTTAAAAAATGTCACGAAAATGTATATTTTTTCACTCAGTATGTTTTATACAGGTATGGACAAAAAGTGTATTAATAATCTATAAAACAGTTAAAATACATGTATGTAGGTAGGTGGCGCCCTCTACAAACAGGAGTCATATTGACATCAAAATCAAATATATCATGTCAAAAAACTCCCAAACACCAATTTTCATCTAAATATTGACATTATAGTACGAGAGTTAGGAACGTCGGAAAAAACAATCATTTTGAGACGTCTGGCTCTTTGATATATCTTTTACTATGCTCTCTAGAACAGCATGCTGGAACAGTCTGGCTGCCGGTAAAAATTGCGTTCCCTACTGCGCATTGAAAGAAGATCCTATATTTTTATTAGCCCTTTAAATTCTTGTATTGAATATAAATCGAACATGTCTCCATAGCGCAGTGCGTAGAGTTTTCGACCACGAACCGATGATTCACAGTTCGAATCCGTGTCAGGTTAAAGACTTTTTTTATTTTATTTTCGTTTTTATTCTGATAGTAAAGCATTAAATATTTGTTTTTTTTTGAATCACCAAAATTATTTAATACTTTACTATCAGAATATAAACGAAAATAAAATAAAAACGTCTTTGCCCTGACCCGGATTCGAACTCTCAATCATTGGTTCGTGGTCGGAAACTCTATGCACTGCGCTATGGAGACATGTTCGATTTATATTCAGTACTAGAATTTATAGGACTAAATTAATAAAACAATATAGGATCTTCTTCCGATGCGCACTAGTGAACGCAACGGGTATCGGCAGCCAGACGGGCCGCATGTTGTTCCAGAGAGCATAGTAAAAGATATATCAAAGAGCCAGACGTCTTAAAATACTTTCTCGAAAACGTTGCTAGCTCTTATAGACTATTATTTCAGAAATTATTTGGAAAAAATCGAAAGAAAAATGAAACTACACTAATAAAATTGTATGAACTTTTTTACTTATTTTTATCTATACAATACGCTGCCAAAGTTTCCGGAATACAGTTCGGACCTCCCTGTACAGACTTTGGTTTAATTATACATCCAACTTCACGTTTTGTGCGAACAACACTTCTTATATCCGAAACTGATATTTATGGAAAAACTTCCGGTTTTTTGAAAACACGTTTATTTTCTTTTTTTTTTCTAAATGTGATACACTAACAATGTTATGCATTTCTTTTCAACAGGTACAAGTAATTGACGCAAAAGAACAAATATTTTTTAAGATATAAAAAAGTTACCACTTAAACTAATGTCGAAAGTTCAGGAAAAAGAAAGAAAAAAATCTCTGAACGAATTCAGGAGTTGTTTTCACCCTTCGAAATAAAATCCGAAAAGTTTACTTAATTTCCTCGAATGCCAGTCGTGGCGTTAAATGAACCGATCGCTGATAAATCGAGTAAATAGCTTCCAGATTGCCGACGAAAGACTCTTTATCTCCTTTTTCCTTTAATATACGATTTCCCAGTGACGTCACCGTTTCATTGCCTTCTTCTTTGTATATATCACATTAGCAGAAAATAATTCTGAAAGTATAAATTAATAATCACTAAAATCATCATTAAAAAAGATATCGTACTTAAATAATTTATTGTTGATTTACGCATACAAAAACTTTAAACATATCTTAATATCTTAAATATTTATAATTAATTATAGATTTAGGAATTAACATTAGTCAAATTTCTTTAATTTCGATAGGGACACACTCCCGATCATCAAAATTTCGAAAAAGTAACTTATTTATTTCACTTTTCTCGGGTTGGTGAGCGCCGAGCTTGTTGCAAAAAATGTTGTTTACAAAGATAGTATACTTGTCAAGTACGAAAATATTCAAAATATTGGCGTGGTTGCCAAGTACACGTGAGTCGTGAGAATACGCCTTAAAAAATGCTTCTCGATAAAAAATTGTGTGATCACATATGAAACCGAGAGAGTTATATAAGTGCCTTTGGAAGCAGATATCGTCAGTGAAACGTGATAATCTGCTAACTCCATTTTTGATTTCAAGTCAATAATACATTTAATACATCATTTTTGCATAAAATGTTTCACAAAATATTGAGTTTTATTGTTTCCCAACAAATATTATTGTTGTCTCTTTATCATATTAACGCATGAATATACTTGCTACATGTGTACATATTTTTTCTCAAACGTATCAGTCCTCGAAAAAGCAAGCGGCGAGAGCGCTGAAGTCATGATTAGTAAATCCCACTTAAGATGGGCTGGCCACGTGTGCAAGATGCAAGAAAACCGCCCACCGAAATCTCTTCTTTACGGTGAACTTGTAGAAGGTAAGAGGAAACCGGGTGGACAACTCAAAAGATACAAGGATGCTGTTCATGAAAACTTAAAGGGGATAAGTATGCAGCATCAGTAGATAGAACGCAATGCAGGAGAATTGTAAACTCAGTTAACAACGACAACCAAAAAGTAAAGAGGCAACAAAGTGATGAGATTTTTGAATGTCCGGAGTACGGAAGAGAGATAAAATCACGTATCGGGCTTTTCAGTCACAGAAAAGCTCATGAAAGAAAACGCCTTCCGTAACCATCTTCTGATGCGTGTCAAATACTCGTCAGAGAGTAATGGCAGTAAGTATATTTTTTGTACAGTTTTTTTCTCTCCTCAAAAACGGGGAATAATGGAGTTAGCAGTTTATCACATTTCACCGACGATATGCAATATATTTGTTATAAGTTATTATCTAAACAATTACCTAATAATAGAATAATCTATTATATTTCGATTACTAACCAAATCTAAACAGTAGATACACTTAAGTGTATGTTATGTTTTAATAAGTAGAATACCGGAATACAAGCGAAGAAAGAATAGAGGTAATTTAAAATTCACACCAAACAACATAAACCAAGTTAACTAAATTTGAGAAAAAAAGTTGAATTAAAAATGCAAGTATCTATTAAAGCCGACATTAAAATATAACTAATACATTTAACTACATAATAAAATAATATATTTAAACTTCAATAATTGCTAATAAACATTATAGGAACTTCAAAAGAACTTCAGAAGTAAGAACAGTAAGAGATAGCATCACTACTTATTGGGAAGAGTTTTTATTTCCACTGCTAGATAGTATCAATGGCCTTTCGCATGTAAAAATATTTTTTTAATTATTGTTACTCAGTACCGAAAGAACGAAAAAAAAAAAACAAACCAAACCAAAATACTCGGAAATTCCCGGTACTTTCATTCCCGGGATTTCCCGGTTCTGAACCCTAGTTTGGATCTAATTGATCAGCATTGAATCCATTTTTATATTCATTTATATTTTCCTGATATCAATAGGTCCAAGTTTGAATCACCCTGTTTGAATTAATATTAAAATAATATAGTCTGAATAGGCTAAGAAAATAATCTCAACTATTTTTATATACCCAGTACTTAAAGAATAAAACAAATTATCAGAATTAAAATTATAAAGTCACGATATCAAAAAATAAACAGCATCATGAACGATAACCCAAATAGAGATAACCTTGATGGATAAACATATATCCAAGCAATTCCGTATTTATAAATTTTAATTTAGTGTCTAGCGTTGAAGACATGGCAAGTGAAATTCTCAGCACAACCGATTGTGAAACAATTGTAAAAAACTATCTAAACCGAAATGATTTTGAAGTGATGTGGTACAACCTTAAACCGTTTTTTAGTGAAGTGAACGGATTTCTCGGTGAGCATTTATTACTGCTAATCGACGTCAAAATAAAAGAAAGAACCACCACTTTACGTTTCTTCACCAAAAGGTTCCCGTTCGAGCACCCAATGCAAAGCCAATATCTAAACTCCATGCAAGGATGGCAAAGAGAAATATATTTCTTCGAAACGTTCCTTCCAAATCTCGAAAGGACCCTGCCAGGTTACAGTTTGGACTTTGTACCGCGCTATTTGCTAGGTAAACCTAACGATATTATCGTTTTTGAAGATCTGACTTTGAGGAACTTTGACTTGCCGAGAAAGCCCAGTTTAAATCTTCTAGACAATCAACACATCTGCCTGGCCATCAAAGCTTTGGCCAAGTATCACGCTGGAAGTTTAGCCTACGAAGAATATAAATCCCGCGAATTGGGCAAACCGTATCGATTATATTCCGGTGAAGAGGAACTTATTAAAGAACCATTAATCCGAAAAGAAGAAGGATTTCTAGGCTATGATTGGTTTAAAGCCGGTGTTAGTGGCTTGCGAGCATTAATTAATCGAGTGTATAAAGGCGAAAAACCTTTAGAAGAAGTCAATGCTAAATTTGAAATACTGGTGGAAAAAGCATTGCAGTTAATGTTTCCTCATAGTAATTTCAGAAATGTGCTGGCTCACGGCGATCTGTGGGCCAAAAATATCATGTACCAATACGAAGGAGACAGTTCTGAACCAATCAACGTCCTGTTAGTCGATTTCCAGCTTCAAAGGTACAATGTTCCAATCCACGACGTGCTCCTATTTATATCCCTAACAACAAACAGAGAAACCAAACAGAAATATTTCACGTTTTACCTCAATTACTATTATAAAGAGATCTGCAACCAGTTACAATCACTGAACGTATCGCCCGAAGAAGTTTCCATGGCTTACGATGAATTTCTAGGATCAGTTACTTTTATTATGCCCGAAATTAAAATTCAAGGGGCCCTACAAAGACTTCAACAGTGCGGTAATAAAGATTTTTATACAAAACTACTTGGTAATAAAGAAGAGTTCATTAAATTTGTCTTTGGAGATAAAACTCCTTTTGCCTTGGAGTTATTTGACACCGATGATAATTTTAGAGGACTATTAACTGAAGCCGTGGAGGAAGTAATTGAAAGCTGTTTATATCCAGAGATTTTTCGGGAAGACTGTTACAGGATATTAGAAGACACTTTAGGAAAGAGCGCATACGAACTAAAACAGTACAAAACTGAAACAATTGACGAGAAAGAATTTCTGTTTAAGTTAGAAATTACAGTGGTTATTGAAAAGAACGAAAAAGAATTCAAGTTTTTAGTGCAAAATAAGCCGCTTGGTTTTGCTAAGGTAATTAAAAAGTTGTAAACATTGAATATTTTGTGTGAGCTAAATTAATAAGGAATAAATCCATATAAAAGCTCAAAGAGTTTTTTTATCCCATGCATGCCGCGGCTACCTCTTCACCAATTTTAATTATTCTTTTCTTAAATGATAGGCATATATTTGCAGATTGTTTATGAAGTATTTTTATATTGTTTAATCGTTATTTTTTTATGTAAAATGAATACATATTAAAATACACCTAAAAACACTTTGAAAAAATACCTTTAGAAATAAATTATTTGTCATTGTTAGTGGTATGTCAGTTGGATTATATTATTATTATATCAAATTTTTAGTTTGTACCGCTGCGCGCACTGTCTTTAGATACATAAATATGGCGCAAATATTCTTTTAATGATATTAGATTATTAGCTAGACAAAGCGGTTTTAGGAAATCCAGCTTCTTAGACCGTAGAAACATGTTGGAAAGTTCGTTGTATGAAAATTCCTTATTATCAGGTCTAGAAGTCTGAAATTCTGCAGAAAAATCCCTAAGTGTAGAACACTTAGAAGAGACTTTTGAAATTCACCAACTAAATAGGTAAAGTTAGTAAAAATTTATATAAAAAATAACCTTATAAAAGAAATATTGTTGCTCTTAAAATTCTTATATTGACGTCTTTTATTTCATTTCAGGTGAAAAAAAAATAAACAAAACAGTTTTTAAGTTTTAGTTTTCGACAATTGCAAACTTTCATCTTAAATATGTTAAAGCTATTCATTTTAGAAATACAGTTTATATAGGACCATTGTATAGGGCTCTATCCATAGAGGGTAAATGGACATTTCACTATTTATTATTTTCCGGAAATTTTCTTTTTTGGGTTTTGCAAAATATTGATATTTGCTCGATTTATAACTCCCTATACATAATTAAAAACCGTCATGCAAGAGCGTCGTCCATCCTTCATCCAACCATATACCGGGTGCGTCTCAAAAGTGGCTCACCCCTATAACTTTTTTATTTTATCAGATTGAAAAAACGAGATTTGGGATGCTAGTATATGACATAAATTAGGATTGATTGACGTATTCAATTATTGTTTTCGGTCACTTCCTCTTTCACCGGAAATGACTACAACTTTTGATTTTTAAATGGCACCCTCGGTATTTTTTTACTTTATTCGATAGAAAATGACACTCTGAATAGAATGACGTATGTCATGTCAACTTTTGACATTTTCGCATATATGGTTTATTTAAAATTGTGCGGTTCATAACGACATTTTGACTCGAAATACCAAGTCTGTGGTATCAAATTATTCGTAAAAAAATGCTTTTTCCAAATATGCTAATGAGCCACCCTCGTTCCATTTGAAAAAATTGAAATATGATTAAAAATACGATTTGGATATATTTTATCGGGCCAGGCCAAGACACGAAAAACATTAGACGATCAAATCCATTTTTCCACGGCTCTTTGATTAAAAATTAGTGTTTTTATCACAGCCATAACACTCTAGATTGAAATTTAAAATACGATTTTTTTTAAAGCGAGATTGTCAAAAGTTGACATATGATATGTCATTCTATTCAGAATGTCATTTTCTATCGAATAAACTAAAACACAATACCGAGGGTGCCATTTAAAAATCAAAAGTTATAGTCATTTCCGGTGAAACAGAAAGTGACCGACAACAATTGAATACGTCAATCAATCCTAATTTATGTCATATACTAACATACCAAATCTCGTTTTTTTTATCCGAAAAAATAAAAAAGTTAGAGGGGTTTTGAGACGCACCCGGTATAATATAATTAGTTTCAGTCAATGCAATGGAAGGAATCAGAAAACTTTAAAGAAGATTTAAATACAAGCAACATTTCAAAATAATTTTGAGCCCAAAATTGATCTTTAAAATACGTTGATTTCAATAATTTTCAGAATTATTAAGATTTTTTATGTCAGAACAGTATAACCACAAGTTATATTTTTGGTAAACAAAGTGTCGTAAAGTCATATACAAGGGATGAAAAAATAAGAAACGGTTAGGATTTTTTTATATACACCAATAACGCAAAGATTATTTTATTTTACATTTTATATTTAATTACAATCACCTGTAAAGATGATAAAAATGCTCTTGAAATTGTAATATTAACGGTTTTTATAAATTTTAAGTAAAAAAATTATAGAAGATTGAAAAATAAAATAGGTATATAATAATAAATACTTAATGTAGAATCCCAGAAAATCTATAATTAGAAATGCTCATCTGAAACAGCTTTAAAACTACTAATAGTTTAAAGATTGCAATTGTAAGGCTGACTAGCTGTATCCATAAAAGCGTAAACTATCATTTACAATATGTACAGGGTGGGTCAAATTCGACGCTTTTAAATGGAAACACCCTTTTCTATAGGAGATAGACAAAAACTAATATCGGTGTCTGGAGCTCAATTTTTGTCAAAAACATGATGGTGAAAACCGCATATCGATATCTGTTACCGTTTCGGAGTTACGGGGTGTTTTTCAAAAATATGCATTTTTAACAAATCGCTGTAACTTTTTTGCTATGGAAAATTTTGTATTTTTATGAAAACATTTCCAAAGCACCTTTTTACGTAGAATTTACTGGTTTAAGTATAATTTTTTAAAAATTAATAATTTAAGAATTATCAACAGAAAATTTGATTTTTTATATGGGACACCCTGTATATTTTTAATTTATTGAAAATAATTTAAAATTACCTTTCCAAAAATATAACACATTTGATATTTTACTCGATTCCCCTTCGAGATATAGAGTATATAAAAATTCGCCCGCTTTAAATAAGTAGGCTTTAAACGGCACCGGCTGGAATGCAAAAAAAATCCAACTGTAAGCATCAGTTAAACGAAAATAATATTTGGTGTGAGAGACGCAAATTTTATAACAATTTAAAATATATTTAACCAATATTAACACATTTAAACTATATCTAATAACTATAAAAATAAATAGCAAACCAACACAGGAGATGTTGCTACAGGTGTTCGACATATCGACCGTCTTCTGTTATGGACAGACAGGGCAGTTTTTGAACATTTCTCGCGGAATTCATTAACTCAGTGGGGGTGAAAGATACCCTCTCATAACTGCTAAGTATTTCTAATTCTTGTCTAGATTATACGGAAGAATGAGGAACCTTTATTCTTCCGCAAATATATCCATAGGATTAGATCCATGGGCACTAAGTCAGGTGGCCTCGACGGCCAACGGCTGGGATCTTGGTTAGCTATTCAATTATTCTTGAAACTGGCTGCAAAAATTTGCTGATAACTTCAGCGTTCAGAGGCGGTGCGTCGTCTTGCTGGAAAAATATGTTTTCGAGTTCCATTAAGGGATCAACAATAAGGGCTCCAAAGCCTACTAGTTAAAAGTGGCGAACTTTTAAAATTTCTGTATTTCGAAGGGGATTATAACAAAATATCAAGTGTGCTATATTTTTGGAAAGGTAATTTTAAATTCTTTTTAGTTAATTAAAAATATAGAGGGTGTCCCAAATAAAAAATCAATTTTTGTGTTGTGATAACTCTTAAATTATTAATTTTAAAAAAATTACACTTAAACCATTAAATTCTACGTAAAAAGGTGCTTTGGAAATGTTTTCATAGAAATACAAAATTTTCCATAGTAAAAAAGTTACAGCGATTTGTTAAAAATGCACATTTTTGAAAAACACCCCGTAACTCCGAAACGGTAACAGATATTGATGTGCGATTTTCACCATCATGTTTTTGATGAAAATTGAACTCCAGACACAGGTATTAATTTTTGGTCTATCTCCTATAGAAAAGGGTGTTTCCATTTAAAAGCGTCGAATTTGACCCACCCTGTACAGGGTGTCCCATTTTAGCTGAAATCATATGGTATCTCTGTTATTAGTGAAGATAAGGGTACGGTTTTTGCACCAACCTGTCACACATTTTTGTCAAACGGAAGATGTAAACAAAATTTTCGTAGCTCTCTTCGTTTCTGAGCTAAAGGGTCTTATTGAAAATTTTGCAATTTGGGCCACTTTTCTCTGTTATTGTGAAAGGCATCGAGAAGGTGAAAACTGTTTATTGTAGAACTTTTTACGGTAGAATACAGTGGCATACTCGTAGTATGTTATTCTACGAAAAGAATATTTTTGAAGATATGAACTAAAGTTTTGTTTTCTTAAATGGAACACCCTGTATATTTATAAATTATATGATCTGGCTTGTTATAAGCTTCTCAAAAATATATATCACTTATCAAATTAATTTTCACTATTTACTGCCATATTTGAATGCTTTCATTAAAAAATCAATTTATTCGTTTAGTAGGCCATGATTGATAATAAAAGAAGCTAAAGAATTTATTAAAAGTACACTGCTATCTGTCTCTTGTTTTATTTTAGGAACCACTAATAAATTCTTTATAGATCATGGAAACATAACTCTTTACCGCTATTTGTAAATCTTGGAAGCTATCGTACCGGAACTTTTATTAGATACTCCTTTAGATAATTCAGTTCATATTTTCAAAAAAAAAATCGTACAAAAACAGACTACACCACTGTATTCTACGTAAAAAGTTCTACAAGAATCAGTTGTAGTTAAGAATCAGTCTCGATACCTTTCGCAATAACGAAGATACGGGGGCTGCCCTAAACTGCAAACTTTTCAAAAAGACGCTGTAGCTCTGAAACGAAGAGGGAACTATGAAATTGTGTTGACAGCATCTTCCGTTTGACAAAAAATTTATAATTTTTTATCATTAATAACAGAGATAAACCGACTTTTGATTTCAACTAAAATGGGACATCCTGTACGTGAAAAAATATAAAGGAAATCCATGGATTCGAGGTGTACGCGGACGAAAACGCGGGAAAAAGCTAGTCATTTTTGATAATGCATCAATCTTCGGAATTTTATCTTAATCAGATCGGGTGCAGAAGTAACAGAACATCGAATGGAATCCGCCAGTCACACAACTAACCAACAAAAACATGCTCGCCGTTCGTCGGCCTGCTCGTTTCAATTTAAATTTAACCGCTCCTTATCGGTCAATCCACTTTATCTCTTCATAATTCAATATTCGCTTAATCAAAATTACATTGTCACCTCCATCGACAAATAATATTAAGAGTCCCGGCCTCACCAAGTGCTGTAAAAGTATTTTCAAGCTCGACAACATTGTCGAATTGATATGTATGTTGTAAAACTTAATGGCGTATTATTTATGGAACTGTACTCATAAAACTATAATGGATTCCGCTAATAAAAATAACAAAGGAATAAAAATTTAATTACGAAGTATTCAGCACACTGATTGGGTTAAATATTTACGCTTTACTCTGTTTGACTGTTAAACGATATTAAAGTTAAATAAATCAAGTTTATTTATTATGTTTTGATATTGGAATATTAATAAAATAATTATATAATACATTTCTTTATTTTAGATCATATGATACACACACAATAAATGTGAACATTCACATAAAATCAAATGATGTCATTAAGAGTACATTGTTACAAATAATTTAAACTTAAAAAAAAAATAAAAATAATTAAAAAATAATCCAAAATGTCGATTTTTGGATGGAAATTGGTTCCTGGGAGTTTTTTGACATGAGAAATTTTATTTCGATGTCAATGTGACTCCTACTTTTAGAGGGCACCACTTATATAGTTTGTTAACTGGTTTGAGAGTACTAACTTTTCGTTCGTACCTGTACAAAACTATACTGAGTAAAAAAACTATGCCGTTTTCTACGTAAAAACGATCTCTTGGTAAAAATCGCTACGAGCGATGTTCTTGGCATATTTGTTATCGAAGTAATTCCCAATAGATGTCATCATCATAACATAAATTAAACATGTTATTTTTATCTATAGTTAGTTATTCTACTCATAGTTAGATAGTTAATAGACTGAAATAATAAATTTAAAATATTTTTGTGCAACAGGTTCAACAGAAAACTGTTTTACCATAATTTTTTCGAAGAAAAATTTATGATTAATTTAGAAAAATAAAAAAGTTCCCAAATTTATCGTTTCAACCAAATAACTGCCTACTCAGCATGTTTTTTTTGTCAATAATGACATGTATTGACTATTTCTATTCGAAACATCTTAAGAATGGTCGTTCGTAACGATTTTACTAGGGAATGCAATCGCGCACCAAAATCTCAATCCCGCAAACCCGCGGGATTCAAGTTATCAATCCCGCAGATCCGCAAAATTGCGGGACTGTAAACAATACTCATACATTTGGTCCTAAATGGTACAACAGGCATAGTACATTTTGCATAGGCCCACAATATATTGATATAGCGTATATCTTAAACTAGCTGTACAGAAATTGGGACCGATGTATACAGAGTGTTCAAAAAATATATTAATATTTAATAAACTTAATTTATCTACTTATTTTATAAATAAAAATATTCTGATGTTTAAGTTTTTTTTTAACTTGTGTTAGTTATCTGCTTTTAGATACACTCTATATCAATAATTTTTTGGCATATGCAGAATGTACAAAGCTTTTTGTACCATTTAAGACCATACGTATGATTAAAAATGCATATTTTTCGAAAAAACGTCGTATTTTCCTTAAAACAAAAAAAAATAAAAAATCGATCAAATTGTTTTTTCTAGTTTCAATACAATAAAACACCCTGTGTACGAGAATTCACTAAATATAATTTAGAAAACCACATAGCATCTTAATCACAATAGATGCATCAAAACCTGGTCCAAACCGCATCCCAAAATCTTTTTTAGTTCAAGAGATATTCAACTTTAAATTTACCCTAAAATTTTCCCGATTATTTCACTCATGTACAAAAAATCCCATATGAAACGGGTAATTTTCGGCGAAAATTGCCCGCTAAAATCGAAAATTACCCGGCGAAAATTTCCCGCAGAATGTCTAACTGACAATGACACATTTGTCACTTAGACGTAAATTATTTTTAATAGGTATTCTAAAAATGTCTCGATTTGGAAAAGATTCTTTAAGTGCAATTGAAGAAAAAGTTGTCGAAAGTAAGCCGAAAAACACTATAATTAATCACCAGTATGTATGGAGACAGTTTATGGACTTTATAAAAGATAGAAATTACATTTTGGATGCGAACATCTCAATCTCGGCACTGGCCAATATTTAGACCGATTGGGCATTTAATATGAAAAGGAAAAACGCCCAAGACTATAAGGAATCTTCAAGTACCACAACGGAATCTTAACATAATATATGAATATAAAATCATGCAGTTTTTACACAACATGCTTTCATGAAAAATTATCGGTAATTTTGATGCACTTGGGTAATTACTTCCGATAATTATGTCCCGTAGTTTATTTGACGAAATTGTCCACAAGTACTAGTTAAACGCTTTTCTTCACTTACGCACATATGCCAGAAAGAAATCTAACAACTAACGTGTTTGTTTCACTTATTTTTAATGGCCAAGCCGTAAGGGGAATCCACTGGGTTCTTAATTGAGATCGATTCGGTTACCCAGTACTAATGTATCGATCCCGCAGATCCCGCACGGTAAATCCCGCGGAATCTCAGAGGGATCCCGCATTTGCGGGATTGCATTCCCTAGATTTTACCCAAAAGGCCTGATTTACATAGAAAACTACCTAAATATATAGTTATTTTGTTATTCAGTAGTTTTATATACGACCGAAAAGTTATTACTCTTCAAAACAGTTAAAAACCATGTAAGTAGCATCCGGTTTAACCGGAAATGGTTTTTAATGATTAATGATTTTGAAATCAAAAATGAAATTAAATGAAAAATGTGGGAAAGAATGAAAAGTGAATTTTGAACTCTGTTTTGAACCCAAATTTCAAATTTCTTCGATAAAAACAATGATACAGCAGCCAGTATGACGGTTTTATTGTAATCTAGTTATTTAAAAATAGTAGTCTTCTAATAGTAAATAAAAAAATTATATTGGCTGCTGAATTAATCACACTCACCCCTGTTAATGTGTCCAACTCTCCTAACCACTCGTTCAACAGTTGCTCGGGATCCTCTGAATCTGATTCACCTGCATCCTGAGTTTCAGTGTTATCGTTTAACTTATTCATCTGGAAAGAAGAGAATCAGGTATTATAAAGGTCCAAAAAAATATAAAACTGCAGCAAAAAAACAGATAAATTCAGATAAACTGAAAGATATGCTTCAATAATTTCAACTTAAATAATGGATAAAATTATAAAAAAAAATTATTAATCAGTAGAGGTTAGTGATATACAGGGTGTCCCAGGCTGAGCGTGCATTAGAAGTTTCTAGAGAACTACAATATCTAGATCGGAGATTTTTTGCACATTACTGTTTCACAACGAGATCTATCGATTAAAACTATTTTCAATATGGCGGCACTTCCGGAAATACCGGAAGTTGGCAGCAATTTTCTTATTTTAAATGGGTACCCCAATTTTTTATTACATACTTAAATTCTCTGTAAAATTTTGTTGGATTTTGATATCAAACACTATATCTAACATGAAATGTTTTTGAGAAAAAAAAATATTTAAAATTTTTGGAGGAAAAAAACTGCCTGTCAAAAAAATCTGTATAGCCTAAACGACAAATTTAGTGATTACCACAGCCACTGTGGCATAAAGAGAAGACATGTGGTTATCTATTTCAAAAATTAAAATGTTCGAATGTCATAATATAATATTAGCCGTAGCTGTCATGGAACTGAGAACTGAGCGATTAAAAAATTATCATAAATCATTTTTTTCAAATAGAAACCCTCTTTTTTTATTTCACTAGTGAAAAGATCTTTTAATTCGTTACTTTTTGACTATATACATATATTTCCTATACCTAAAATAAATCGTTTTTAAGTTATTAATTTAAGATTTAAAGTAGTGTTGCACAAGAGTCTTGAAAAAGTCTTGCAAGACCAAGACTCTTGCAAGAAATTCAAGACAAGACTTTCAAAATTTCTTGTCTTGAATTTCAAGACAAGACAAGACTTTAATATGCAAGAAATTTCAAGAGTCTTGCAAGATTTCTTGAATTCAAGATTTCTTGAAAGTTAGCAATGATACATTTTTTAAGTGATAATTAGGTCTTTGCTTAAGTTATGCCGGGTTTATACTATTATATTATGTATTGTTTTAGAGTTGAGAATGAAATAAAATAAAGTCGAGGCAACAAACCGTATATTGGTAATTGGTATTATACACAAAATTATATTGGTATAATGGTATTATAAAAAAAACTAACGGTAGTTGAAACTAATGGTGGCTTCGTGGAGCACGCTATTTGCGCTATTTGGTACTACTTTTCATGCACGAAATTGCCCCGCGAACAAAAAGTTGTATCAAATAGCGCAAATAGTATATACACTCTAGCATGACCTTTTCGTACACCCTGTGTCCAAACTTTTCCATCCAATCTTCCATAATAAAATAAAATAAAATAAATACCATAAAAAATAAAATTAACAAACGGGTAACCAAATTAAAACATAATAAACCAACAAGATTTAACAATTTTAAAGCTTTTATTTGGTAATGGCTCCTGGCTCCTGTTTCGTCAAACGGACGCGTTGACATAGTTCTTTTGCGGTCCGTTAAGATTTTTTTTGCTAAAATTAGCATCGTTGTTGTTTATTTTTTCCGTATTACATTTTGTATACGACGCGATGCTTTCTATGAAATAAAATATAGAAATATTATTACCTTTTTATTAGAATGTAAAATTCTCAAGACAAGAAATTTCAAGAGTCTTGCAAGACAAGACAAGACTTTGCCATTCAAGAAATCTGCAAGACAAGACTTTGAAAATATCTTGTCTTGAATTTCAAGACAAGACAAGAAATTGAGATTTTCAAGACAAGAATTCTTGCCTTGTGCAACTAGTTTAAAGCGTCATTTTTTCTTGATTGTATCTAGCTTTTTTTGACATTAACTGTCAAACCATCAGACAATTTATTTCCTTCTGTCAAAAAAACTAATTATTTGAGTTTCGTATATTACAAATACTGCTGGTAAAACTTTATAAAGTGTATTTATAAAAATCTATCTCGTATTTTAGTGATAATTAATGTCAATATGACATGGCCAGATATAGTTTTACATCGCGTGACGTTTAAAATCATAAGCTACAGGTTAAAAAACAAAAAAAATATAAAATATACCCGTTAAAACTATAAATGCTTTTTTAAACTTGTAAATGTATAATCAAAAAGTGCCGAATTAAAACCTTTTCACTTATGAAATAACAAAAGTGGGTTCCCATTTGAAAAAAATGATTTACGATAATTTTTTAATCGCTCAATTCCATGACTGTTGCGGCCAATATTATATGACATTCGAACAATTTAGTTTTTGAAATAGATAGCCACATGTCTTTTCTTTATGCCATATACTGGCTGGTAATCACTAAATTTGTCGTTTAGGCTATACAGTTTTTTTGACAGGCAGTTTGTTTTCTCCAAAAATTTTAAATATTTTTTCTCAAAAACGGTTGGTTAATGTTGGGTATAGAGTGTTTGATATCAAAATTCATAAAATTTTACAGAGAATTTAAGTATGTAATAAAAAATGGGTGTATACCCATTTAAAATAAGAAAGTTGCTGTCAACTTGCCGTATATACGGAAGTGCCACCATACTGAAACTATTTTTAATCGATAGATCTCGTTCTGAAACAGCGATGTGCAAAAAATATCCGATCTAGATATTGTAGTTCTCTAGAAACTTCTAATGCACGCTCAGCCTGGGACACCCTGTATAGCTACCGCTTCTTTGATTATTTATTTATTTGTTTTTCACCTCATAAAATAAAAAGAGGAACAATTATCAACAAACAAAAAAATCATATACGAAGGTTTAAGCTTTAAACACCCTCTACACTATGCCCGAAATATTTCTGGAAATATTTCGTGAAACATATCGCAAAGCCCCATTTCTCGAAATATTTTCAGAAATAAACTCAATGCTTTTCTTATATTGCGGGGAATCTCGGCCGCAAACTCCGAAATAGATCGAAATAAACCGAGCCAAGCCGCGAAGTGTGGTTACTATAGTTTATTTAAACTTTAAACCATATATCATACCTCAATTACAGCTTGGTCTAATATCATATAAAAAAGTTACTACTAATAATTACACATCAAATTACAACTACGACTTGCGTAATATTTATAAGTTATTATGACTAGCAGGGAAAAGTAACGGTTATACATAAAGCTGGTAATATGGTAATATATTACACCCCGACGTACAGAAAGTGCCGCACAATTTACACCATAACACCAACAATAAGAGGCGGGAATAAGGCGACTGGAAAAAATAAATCAAAAGGAACAATGACGAATCGGACTAAATCTTAATTTATTCCCGATTTCTCGGAAACGGACCGGACGAACGACCATATGGCGTCAAGCGTTCTTGTCTCGTGCCTTTAACATTCCGGGCATCCTTTCCTCTCTAAAGCACTGGAATTATTTACACCGTGTAACTCGAATAACTAACTACCAGTACGTTGGTTTTCGCCGAGGTTTTAGCAGTGTAGTACTTATTTAGAAAATATAATGATATAAAACATTACGTACTGGCAGTAGCGAATAATGCGTATGTCGTTCTAGTGGGTGTATTCTGGTGTTGAGTGATCAACCCCTAAGTAGAATGGTAGACTTCATTCGCTACTGCCAAATATACACGTAATATTCCTTAGTTATAATATCCCATAATATCCCTAATTTCCTAGGAGATGTATCTAATATAATAATTTATTTCATACAGTGCTTGAGTATTTGGAGAATTATATCCATCATCATTCTCAGCTTATTCAACTATTTCCAATTATGGTGTAGCCTCCATCACATATTTAGATCCTCTCTTTGTAATTGGGCCCATTGTTGTCTATTGCGGACCCAAGTTATCCCTGCTTGGTCATCTTCTAGGTCTCTTAATTCCTCGTGGGTACTATGCTGTAATTTTTGTGGTTCATCCGTTGTCCGTCCTTCTTGCCATTGCTTCTTGTCCTGCCCATTGCCACTTAAGGGATTTGATTCTGTGGATGGCATTTATTACCTAGGTCTTTTGTTGTATCCACTTTATTCCTTTACGATCTGTCTTGGTTATTCCCAGCATATTTCGTTCCATTGAGCGTTGTGCGCACTGCAGTTTCCTGGGATATAATACCTAGGAATTCTATACATGTTGGATTTCAAATTTTGCCGGTAACATGTATACTAAATTTAACTTTTTTCTAATAAAAAGAAGATGTAAATCTACTATTGTTGACTACAAATAAATTAGTACAAATCATTTAGTAAAGTAAGTAGTTTTCGGTGGAAATAATTAGGGGCAAGCTGCAGTAATACTTATTCACGTTGTTTTGCTTTGTTGAATACTCTACTAAATTTGCACGATCTATCGATCCCGGAATTGGCCGCCGTATTGGAAAATCCTGTCAAATTATGTCATTTTTATGTTTTTTTTTTAAATAACTCGGTCTGTTTCACCTCTTGGAACTGGAATTTCGAAAAATCCCTTCTTATCGAACCTCTACACCCTAGAATCAACCTGTATGCCAAAATTGAGCTTCTTACGTTGAGTGGTTTGAGCTGGATCGAGATTAATCAGTACGTCAGTCACTTAAGGATTTTATATATTAGTAGGTATAGATTATTATATAATTACGAAAAGAAATAAAATCGATTTTAATATGAATATAAAAAGGAATGGGTTATTTACATACATAAAAATTATAAACATAATGAATTTAGTTTTTATTTAAAGCAGCAATACAATATTAGTAGATGCAATAGATGATTTTCAGCGGAATCGTTGAATTGACAGCTTTAACAAATGAAATATAACAATAAACGCAAATAGGTAAAGTTTGTCCAACGAGCTAGGAAACATTTCAAAGACGACATCCAAAAAATGACAGATAATGCAGTTAACGTGTGCATCAAAAGACAACACAACTGTCACTGTCATGTATATTCTCTTTGGACACCTTATATATTTTTGCGTAATACACTTTCTTATTAACTTAGTAGGGAGGAAATGATTCCAAGAGATATGTATTAACTTGATATTATATTCTGAATAGAAAGTTTTGATATCGTTTTGTAGATAAAAATATCGGTTCGCTCGGGTTCAATCGAATTATTGGGCACTTACAATTTAGTTTAACTACACTGCGAATTTAGTAACCAAAGGAAAATACATTGAATTTGCTATGCATTTAGAAAGCGGACGTTTGTTAATAATAAAAACCTTTTAGACGTATGTTCTAATGACATGCATCTAAACACCAATAATTTATTATATTAAACGTTAAGTTTGAAACCATAAAAAAGGACCTTGAAAAAGTCTGGGATTTTTACCTATGGAAGAAAAAAAAACGACATCAGCGATGGCTATGAAACGAAGATTGCCGACATTTTATATATAAAATTATAAGGGGAATGTCATCGATCGTCATTTCCGAATATTTTTTTCACTCAATATAGTTTTATACAGGTACGAACAAAACATTTTATTCTTAAAACCAATTAAAAGATATTTAGACGGCGCCTACTACAAGTAGGAGTTGATATCGAAATAAGAATTCTCATGTCAAAAAACTTCCAGACAGCAATTTTCATCAAAATATCGATGTTAGGTCATAAATGATTTGGAAAAAATCTCGGACAAAACTGGAAAAATGCAAATAAAAATGAAGCTTCTTCGCCTTGTATCCGAAACGAAGCATTTTAGGACATACATTTATACGAACACTTTTACTTCTTTTTATCTGCAGAATATGCTGCCGAAGTTTTCCCAATACAATTCGAACTACACAGTATAGTGAAAAATTGGCTGTCAACTATAATTAATTTCCTTAAATAATATGAGAATGATTACGTATTAAGACGTGTTAATATCATTAGGACAATAAAAAAATCTAACTCTGGTAAATAAACAAAGTTCTTCTATTCACGCAAAGTTTATAAAACCACTAATTTATCACAATACACCAAAACACTTTACTTTTGCAATGGACGCGCGTTTCGCTAACCATGATAGCATCATCAGCAGATGATTAAAACTAATTTAGTAATAGTTCTAACCATCTGCGTCAAAAGTAAAGTGTTTTTGTGTAATGTAGTGAATTAGTGTTTATTTTGCTGTTTAACACCAAAGGTTTCAACCCTCGACTGTAAGCAAACATTCATTTATCATAAAATTGAAATACAACGGCCGAAGTGATATTAATATGCACAGTTTGAAATAATTTCGAGAAAATTTTAATTATCGTCATACAACTATACAACACATCTTAAAATTGATATTTCTTCTTCTATAATCTGAAGCTAGCGCAAAACGTAAATGGATAAGTAAAAAGGATATAGATATTTGACGTTTATTTCTAAAAAAAATTATTAGATGTGTCGATGAACTCGATTTTTATATAACAGCTAAAATAGTGCCAATTCCATTTAAAACTTTCCGGTTGAACAGGAAACAATAATATAAAATTATTATTATTATTTTCGGAAGTAAGAAGTAAGCAATAAGTTCGGTACATCGTTTGAATTTACGAGGTATATTTGTATTCAATATTTGAGCTCTTTATTTTTAAAATAAAAAGAAGTAATAACGATGTGCCATTTATTTCTTTATTAATAGTAACTAACAATACAGAGGCATCAAAAGTGATTGAATTAATTGGTGATACTGTTTTAAAGAACTTTACGATTAATGACTGATTTTAAAACAAATTATCGATAAAAAATTTATCAGAGTTTTTTTTGTAATTTTAATTCATTGTGCTAGTCTGATATTTTTTCTAAACTCAAAAAAACCTACCACAAGTCATGATTTTCGAAAATCGCACGGATCTTAACCAAAACCGGTATAGATTTTTTTGGGTCGCTGATCATGAATCTGACGTCGGATTGGCAGAATTGAAAATAGCGGATCCAATATGGCCGATGCGAATTTAAAAAATCGCACGGATCTTAGCCAAAACCGGTATAGGTTTTTTTAGGTCGGATCATAAATCTAACGTCGGATTCGTAAAATTTCAAATGGAGGCGGATCAAATATGGCCGACGCAAATTTAAAAAAAAATCCGAACAAAATCAGTATATGTGAGTTTTTTGGGTGGCTGACCTCGAGACTGACGTCAAATGGGTCATTGATCGCGAATCTGACATCGGATTGGCAAAATTCAAGATGGCAGATCCCATATGACCGACCTCAAGAGCGGTGTGGGTCCAATTGGTATAGGATCCGCCATGTTGAATTTAGGGATGTTCGGTCCTAAAATTTCAGTACCGGTATCCGGTATCGCAAAGTACCGGTCCTACAATCGGTATACCGGTTCCAACAATAAGATCGGTGGAACCGATACTGTACCGGTATACCGGCTGGACCGGAAGACAGGTTGAAACCGGAGGACCGGTTGGACCGGATGGACCGAAAGACCGATTGGACCGGATGAACCGGAATATCGAAAAAACCGAAATAAAGTTTTGGTTGTTGTGCCAATGAGCATATACCTCATGATACCGTATTAAAAATGTAAATAGAAAGTTCTCGCGCCTGTAACGTTAAGTAAATACGGTCACGTAATAAATACGGTATTTTGAGGGATAAATTAAATTTCTCGGAATATATTGTAAATTTATCCGTTACCGCTATAACGTTATTGATCTAACTTAAGATTCTCATGGTTTATGTTCACATTTTCGGCTTATTCTTGATTTCTTGTGCAACATTTTCTTTACTTAAGAAAAATGGAAAAAGTACTGCAAGCTCCTGTTCTTGGAGGTATAAATGGAGGGGAAATAAGATGCTATTTTATATATTTTAAATAATAGAGTAAACGCTATTGAATATCGGCCCGAGTTTTACGAACATTTTAATTTATACAGGATATCCCAGAAATAAGTGCAAGTATTTTAAGGGGTGGTAGATCTCGATAAAAGAAACACGTTTCCTCTTTATCGTTTTTCAAAAATATCCAAAATAACGGAGTTATTTTACTTTACGAAAATTTCCAAAAAAAATATTTTTTGTTAAAATTTTGAGAACCACAGGATCTTTTCTGGATTTTCTTTCTTGTAAATTTAATCTACTACCTATGTTGTCATATTATCAAGAAATTACTTTTTTTTTCGAAAAAACCTCATAGGCGTGTTTCTGGGGTTGAACTATACTACCAGTTAAAATACTTGCACTTATTTCTGGGACACCCTGTATAATATACATGAGTGATCCATGAATAAGATGCTTTACTTGAATTTCAGATGTCAAAAAAAGAAGACTATATATATATATATATATATATATATATATATATATATATATATATATATAGATTACTAGACCAAACGAGACTAGCAATGTCTTAAGCATACAGTAAGATAAATTACATTGCATACCGCATGATAAAAAAAAGGCGTCCAATTGGCTTGGAAATGAACATCGATTACATTCCCCATATAATTTTACATATAAAATGACAGTGATCTTCATTTCATAGCCATCGCTGACGCAGTTTTTTTTCGATCATACGGTACCTTGAGTAGGAAAATACAATCAGGCTTTGCACAAAACCGGTATCGAAATCGTTTTATACAGGTTTTTTAATTTGCATATTATCATGAATCTATTTTTCTGTACCGATTGAAACCGGTCTTTCGGGACCGATTTAAACCGGCCTTCCGGTACCGGTACCGGTATACCAGTATACCGGTCTTGTAAAAGACGATACCGGTACCGGAATATTTCAAAAGTACCGGTCCTGGTACCGGTATACCGGAAGACCGAACATGCCTAGTTGAATTTTGCCAATCAAATGTCAGATTCGCGATCGATGACCCATTTGACTTCAGATTCGCGATCAGCGACCCAAAAAACTCACATACCTATACCGTTTTTGTTCGGATTCGTTTTTTTGAAGTTCGCGTCGGCTATATTTGATCCGCCAATTTGAATTTTGTTAATCCGATGCCAGATTCATGATCAGCGAACCAAAAAAAACCTATACCGGTTTTGGTTAAGATCCGTGCGATTTTCAAAAATCATGACTTGTGACAGGTTTTTTGAGGTTAGAAAAAATGTGAGACATGCTAGTTCAACTCTGATGAACATTTTTTTCACACAATTGTGCAAATAAACGGATGTTCAATGCATTACTTCTTATTATGTTAACTGCTTTAATCACAAATGGAAGTCTTAGTAGATCCACTACAGTTTTCCTGTCTTTGTTTTGATAAGATCTGCCGTTAATTTTGTCGATATTTTACTACATGTATATGGACTGTTTTATCTGCCTCTGTTCTGGTGCAGTTTTCTGCATTCTAGAGATTTTTAGCCTAACCTAACCACTATTTTGTGACCATTTCATCATTGTAACAAGCCGTATTCTAGACACCAATGAAGCAGTGTAACAACATTCTAATATTTTCGTGAGGGGGAGCCCCATCTTGCTGAAAGTATATTTCACGTAAATTAGCTACAGGAATATCTAAAAGTTCCGGTACGATAGCATTCAAGATTTACAAATAGCGGTAGAGAGTTAAGTTTCCCTAATATACAGGGTGTCCCAGAAATAAGTGCAAATATTTTAAGGGGTGGTAGATCTGGTCAAAAGAAACATTTTTTCTCTTTACCGTTTTCAAGTCCAAAATAACTGAGTTATTTTACTTTGAAAATTTCCAAAAAAAATTATTTTTTGCTAAAAATTTGAGAACCATTTTCTTTCATGTAAATTTAAGCTACTACCTATGTTGCCATGTTATCAAGAAATTATATTTTTAACTTAAAATTAAAAAAAATTTCGAATTTTCAATTTTTTTTGCAAAAAATACCTCATGGGCGTGTTTCTGAGGCCGAAATATATTACCAGTTAAAATATTTGCACTTATTTTTGGGACACCCTGTATAAAGAATTTATTAGTGGCTTCCAAAATAAAACAAGAGACAGATTGCAGTATATGTTTATATACTTTTAATATATCTTTAGTTTCTTTTATTGTCAATCATGGCCTACTAATAAATATGATCGTTTCATTTTTTTTAATATTGCAGCAAATAGTCAAAGTAAATATAGAGAGATATATAATTTATAAATATACAGGGTGTTCCATTTAAGAAAACATAAATTTAGTTTATATCTTTAAAAATATTTTTTTCGTGGAATAACAGACCACGTCACTGTATTCTACGTAAAAAGCTCTACAATATGACTACATAACAGTTTTCACCATCTCAATACCTTTAACAATAACAGAGACACAGGGGGTGACCCAAATTGCAAAATTTTCAAAAAAAACCTGTAGCTCAGAAACAAAGAGGTCTATGAAAATTTTGTTTGATATATAGATACCGTATGATTTCAACCAAAATGGGACACACTGTACAAATTTCTCTCATGTATGAGTCAAAGCCAGTAAAGAAGTGTTATTATTTGAAAGACGCCTATAGGCAGTCTAAACACTATACACGTGTGGGGTTTTAATAGAGATAATTTCAAATATAAATTTTAATATTAGAAATATAAATAAATCAAGTATAATGGCACAGTAATTTGCGTGATTTTCATAACGGAAAAAATCTAAAATAAACTAAGATAGAAAAAATAAACAATATGACTATGTAATGTAAGTGCGAAAAACATCAGGATGTGATTCCTCTTTTAAATAGTTATTTTTGTATCTAGTGCGCGAAGTACTCCTTTGGTGAACGATACTTGAATTTTTTAACGAGGCGTAGCCGAGTTGAAATATTTGTCGAGATCACCAAAGTAGTTCGCGCACGCAAACAACATTTTTTCTACAAACATTAAAATCGCATCCCTAAAAATTATTATTCTATCAACAATAAAATTCAAATATCAAATACAATTTTAGAGTGTCAAATACCGGGATCAAGTACCTCTACATCAAAATTGGATAGTGTCTCAAGTCCCAAAACCCCCATATCTCAAGCAAAATCAGAACTATCTAGTTTGGGATTAAATATTGGTTGGTGTACTGGTTGTTATTAAATGTTAATATTGTAAATAATAACTAGAATATGCATTAGTGTTAAGTTTGATATTTGTTATTTGTTTATTCTTGAATATTTCGAAACAAATAATTGTTATGATTATGATTTAGTTCTTCATTTTCCAAAAATCAATATCCCATATAATTTACATGCAGTTTGCAAAATCGGCATTTCGCACATTACTTCGCGCACCGTGTCATGGTAACGTAGGAAAATGAAAAAGAGTCACTGCGCACATTGCTATCAATTCGCGAACCTAATGCGCGAATATATAATAATTGACGTAATAATTTTTTCGTTTGTAGAAAAAGTATATTTTTTCCTTAAAATTTTTCGGTTTTCCATACAGAACAGAAAGTTGAATACTTGAAGTTTGAAAACAGTGAATACTTCAAATGATTTTAGCTTCTCTGACTGAATTAGAACTAACATCGGGCATTCTATATAATTTTTGCCAATTGATATACTTTTTATGAGACTCAAACTAAATACTAAGAAAAAGATTGACCGAAGAAATAATAAATGAACATGAAATTACAGTCAGCCTGCCCAATGTATGTATGGCAAATTGTGACTTGAGATTATTCACTTTGTACAGAAATAACAATTTGTATAGTATACAGATTGTTAACTGGACAGTTACTTAAAGGGGAACAGAATGACAACACTGCCTATTGAGAACGCATGCACTTATAGGGTTTTCTGCCGACTCGTCCCATCGCATCGTCTATTGACGGGCATCATTTAAGCAAAATGTACCATTATATAGTCCATAATGTGTTTTTCTCTGCTCTTGTTGGTTGAGACAAAACGCTGGTGCGTTTTGCCAACCGTGACTAAAACGTGGTACGTTCTGCCATATTATTTCCAGCATCATGCAAATGTTTTAAGGACAATGCAGATTACACTAACATGTTATAAACGCCATTATTAAAATCTTTGATTTTTAGGAATGACCACAGAATTATCTTTTTAGAACCAGCGTGAAATGTTAAGAAAACGCCTATTTTATAAAAATATTAGTCTGACACTTCTGAAAGATTGTTTGTTTGATTTCCGTGTGTCGTGGCGTCTCTGTAACACAGACGACACAGGTATATGTATGTGGTCAATGTACATAATTTAAAATTATTTTGAAATGTACAAGGTGTGTCAGAACTAAGATCCATACCAAAGTTATATTTTTTCTTATGGAACACCAGGTATTTTATTTCATTTTTGGATTTTTGAACATAAAATAGGGCATTTATTATAAGGGTTTAATATGTTTAAATGCTTTGGTTTTTGAGATATTTAAATATGCATGCTATGATAAAAAAAGTTTGTCAACACCTTGTACATTACTTTTCAGAATTAATTCTTGTGCTGACTTTTAAGCCAGAGAAATAAACCTTACTAAAAAAGTTGATTGCTTCCTTAAATGTATACAGGGGTATCAAAAATTGCATCATACATAGAAATAACGAAGTTTTTATGTAAAATAAATATTTAAAATAGGCCAGCAATTTTTGATACGCCTGTATACATTTAAGAAAGCAATAAAGTTAATTTCTCTGGCTTCAAAGTCACAACAAGAATAAACTCTGAAAAGTAATGTACAGGGTGTTGCCAAACTTTTATATTAGAGCATGCATATTTAAATGTCTTTAAATATCTCAAAAACCAAAGCATCTAAACATATTAAACCCTTATAATAAATGCCTTATTTTAAGCCCAAGAATCCAAAAATGAAATAAAATGGAATAGTATGGATCTTAGTTCTAACACACCCTGTACATTTCAAAATAATTTTAAATTATGCACATTGTTTCTCTACATATACCCATAAAAATTTTTGTTTCTACATCAACCGAGGCGAATGAGGTGCGCCACCCTGTATAATAATGGTCGATCTTCTTTGGAAACTGCGTGATTTTTGTCCCAAAGCAACCTCCATACAGCCTGTCCAATACGGAAAGAACAAAGTAAAAGTTCGCCGTACAATCCAGGCAACAGAATTTAGTCGCGAAAATTCTGAAATCAATGCAATCTTCTGCTGTTTTTAGTTCAGCATAAATAATGCTACCTTAAACCAAAACTAATTTTACACTGAATCGAAATTGATCCGGTAAAATATACGTCAAACCTTCAGATGTCATGGTAGATAAGTAGATATCAATTAAAGATGCTAAAGTTTATTCAAACACACAAAAACAACGTCTGTTTAATGAAAACTACTTGAGAAAAGCGTATAACGGCGACGTGTTTTTGGCGAAGTTGTCGTTGTCATATCAATCTGTCAATTCTTTTTTATTTTTCTCAGGGCTATTAAAAAGGTTAATGCCATTCGATCTCAGGCATAATACACCACGTTTTAGTAAAGTTTAGCAACATGTACCTGCGTTTGGAATGCCTCACGCTAACGTGGCAAACTGTACCGCATTTTAGTCATGTTTGGCAAAACGCACCAGCGTTTAGTCTCGACCAATGAGAGCAGGGAAAATCACATTATGGACTAAAAAATGGTACATTTTGCTTAAATGCCGGTGATGCTGACGGGCAGGCCGAGGTTTGGTTTGCCTCGAGTAATAAACAAATTAACAACCTGTATATATAACTTGGTAGATGTACCGATTTTTATAAAAAAAACTATGTTTCTCAATCAGTAATCCTCTATTTTCCAGCACTTATTGATTACACCCTGTACCAGCGACATTTTGTCTTAATTTATTGTAGAACGAAAATTATAAACAAAACAAAATTATCTGAATGAGTAATGAAATGATTGTCCTATATACATAGCTGTATAAACAATCACAACATATCTGTTATAATCGTATTACAAAGGGCGTACTATGGCGAAACATTACTCCCTTAATCTTTTAGCCCTTAACAGCCTTAAAGAGTCATATTCCAATTAGCCGTAACGCTGCGCTATCCCTGAAACCCAATTGTTTTCATGTGTGGTGCCTGAGCAAGGTGACTATTTAACTGAATAATTTTGACAATATTTTAAACCATTTTGAACGTCTCACAAGTCACAAAAATGTTATCTTAGTCAATTTAAATGTTTATCAGTCTTAAAATAAATCTTATTGTTTTGAAATTTAGTTAGTCATCTTATTTTGAATATAAAAATACTAATTGCAAAATTAAATTCCTTGAAACAATGAGTAATTAAAATGTCCCTTTTCCTTAATTATGTAGGTTAAACATTTACAATCTTTTATATATTTTTTAACACAAAATTAAAAGTTGATATTTGTTATACAGGGTGGTCCGAATTGTATTCCGGAAAATTCGGAAGCATATTCTGCAGATAAAAATAAGTAAAAAACTTCGTATAAATGTATGTCCTAAATTGCTTAGTTTCGGAGATACAAGGTGTAGAAGTTTCATATTTATTTCGATTTTTTCCAAATAATTTCTGAAGTAAAGTCAATATTTGGATGAAAATTGGGGTCTGGGAGTTTTTTGACATGAGAAATTAGATTTTGTACGGGGGCCACCGACATGTGTTTTAACTGTTTTGAAGAGTAATAACTTTTCGTCCGTACCTGTATAAAACTACTGATCCTGCTGTAGTTCGAGGCTTAGATCTCGGCTGGAGAAGAGGGTTTTCATGGAAGCAAAAGTACGCCTGGATCTTCGCCAAAATTTCGGTTTTGGTGTCACAAGCGTCGTTAACGAGGGCTCCTTAAATTGAGGTTAAAGACGTTCAAATAATAATTCATTAATCTTATAAAAATAGAAGTTTTTTGTTTAATATTCTGAAATCAATTGAATTGAAACTTCAAAAATTACCGTCTACGGGTATTTTATTACATTTAAACAGGAAAAGACATTGTTATGTATATTTAGAACTTAAAAAATTATGATATATTATGATATTCTAAATATATGACTAAAAAAAACAAACAAAAATCGAACGTCATTGCGTCAATACAAAACTTAAACATGTAGGCGATGTATGAATGAATTCATGGGAAGTAGTAAAACAAAAATATACATGATGAAGCCATATGTACTGAACTGGTCAATGCATTTATTAAAAGTTCAGATTGCTTGGATGCTGAGTCATAACTTCCATATTTACATTTTTAATTTAGAATGTATAAAGCCCTATATCTTCCAAGCATTATATCTCTTTTAATGCATTCGTTATTCAAATAAGAGAGTAAGGTAGAGTGATCATAACATATAATGCAGTCGTTATTCAATTGAAATTAAAGTAGAATGACAAGTAAATATGTCAAACATTTAGTTTTTAAATGTCAGAAATGTAGTAAATAATAAACAAAAAATATGAAATTAGGAATATTCTAAAATTGACCTACTTCACATACTTTCACATAACCAATGAATACATAGGACAGGGTAGGGCGAGATATACAGGGTACGACACTAATGCGTCGGGCGTCTGTAGCTCCTAGAATAAAATATTTGAGACTTTTGTTTAAGTGCAAACCGAAAGTATGTACGAGGATGTATTTCAAGAAAATATTTTAGCTTCTATAGGGTGGCTCAAAAAAGTGTGAGTGGACCGGGAAGGTTTTTTTTTTTAAATGGAACTGTTTACTTACTTGTGTATATTATTGCATTTTTGGCTTCTCCTTAGATCGCTTTACATAATCCTAAGATATGAGTAAATATATTTTGATTAGTTTGAGATATATTAATAAATAAATAAAAAATATATATTTTCCAACCTTCCTTAAAAAATTATTACAAGAACTGTTCTTAAATCAAAACTATATTAGATATGTACTTTAGATGGTATATACTTACTTAGCTATAAATATCGTAATCTTAAATTATACAGAGTGTTCAAAATTCTATGCCAAATTTTCTAAAGTATAAAATAATCTTTCTTCGTTTTTTTAAGTAAAACACCCTGCATATTATTTTTTTATTAGATGGAGAGTTAAAAATTGGCGCCGGGAGGCACGTATAGCCGCCCATACTAATATATGTTAATAAAAAGTTGGTAGGCAGTTCTTTTAGTTTCAAAGTAAAGGAATTTTTCCAATTTTTTTAAACAATATCCGAGACAATAACTCATATTTTTTTTATCTCAAAAACTGCGACTTTGACTGATTTTGATGTTATTACAAATTTTGTTGCAAATATTATTCCTAATCTTAAATTGAAAACCGCGTTTCGCTAGCTACTGTAATTTTGGAGTAACGATTTTTTAAAATTTTTACTCCCCTCCCATACTCCCTTACCAACACCCCCCCCAAAACTAATGACCAGATTCTCGGATGCCACAGTATTTGAGTGAAATTAAAAAAAAAAACATTTTTTTGCCGATCTTAATAGCCTACCAAACCTGTTGGTATTTTCGGCTAAAAATGAACATTTTTTGTATTTAAAGTATTTCAACATTTTTAATGGTTTAGTAGATACAGGCAGTATTATTTCATATGGCGCTTTCAACTGTAAATGCGAGAGAAAAATCATTGGGTGGCTTTGATAAAAATTTACTGTGGAAAATGCCATATGAAATATAACACCCTGAAATACTATAAACACAAAAAATGTTCATTTTTTAATTCTCCATTTATAATATACAGGGTTAGGTTCAGTTCCATTTAAAAAAACAATGAAAATTTATTTTATATTTCAGAAAGTTTTCCATAGAATTTTGAACATCCTGTATGATTTACGATTACCATATTTATAGCAAAGTAAGTACAGACCATCTAAAATAAATACCTAATATAGTTTTGATTTCAGAACAATTCTTGTATTTTTAATAAAGGCTGAAACATATGTATATTCCTCTTTTATTTATTTATTAATATCTCTGAAACTATAGAAACATATTTACTCATATCTTAGAATTATCTAAAGTGATCTGAAACGAAGCCAAAAATGCAATAATATACAGGGTGTTTCCAAAATCATCTCGATCCACTCACACCTTTTTGAGCCACCCTATAGAAGTTAAAATATTTTCCCCAAATACATCCTAACTCATTCTTTAGGATGGCACCCATACAAAATTCCTTTTTTTTATTCTATGAGCTACTACTACTAGGATGCCCGACGCACTATTGCCGGAATTTTCGCATAATTTTTTTTTATTTAGCTATTCAAGATCGAAAAATTTTGTACGATATAGGGCAAATGACTTAAAAATTCAATATAAATTATTCACCAGACAAACAGTGTATGGCATATGATACCATTCTTCTAGGCCTCTGGAAAAAGAATACAGAGAAAGTATAATTAGAATTTTCCAGTATAAAAAACTGATACTAAATTATACTCTATAGTGTTGGAGATGTAAAAACGTAGTTAAATTGTAGGTTTAATGTATAGCTCTTGGTATAGCGGTATCCATAAAGTATGATCTAGTGGGCTGACCCAGTCCGTGTCCTTTTCCAATAGGACTTGACCCAGTTTCCGACAATAGAAACGGCAAAGCGAACAGCAGCTGTCGTCTGGAAAATTATTTTCCTCTAATTGGAAATTGCTTGGAAAATGGAAGAGCAGAAGTACGCTTGAAAATGTGGGTTAAGTGTAAAGTCTAATAAGAATATGTCAATGTCATGCGAAGGAAATGAATGAAATGGTCATTTTGTTTTTATGCTCGGGATACTTCCACAGATAATAATTCATTGTCACAGGCCCTAGTTATGGATGTTGCTTTATATTTCCGTATTGCTTCCTGAGAATTTTTTTTTATCTCTACAGATCAAAAAATAAATAAGTTGGTAATTCCAAAACAATTTCCGATGCACGTGATCAACTTTGAGTGACAAGCAGATTGTGATGGATTTATGAGATGAATCTAATTTAAAATTGACAAACAATATATTTATTATATCATTTTTTAAAGAGTTTTACGTTTTATTTTTAATTTAATAACTAATATTTTAATAATTAATTGATTTATTTGTTTTATAGCTTATTTTACTTATTACATATTGGCAAAAACTAGTCCATTATGAAAATTATTGTAAGCGTTATTATAGCTTATTTATTTATTTATTGATGCACATATGACAACGCGATAAGTGGTTATAACAAGTAAGAGGGTGCTATTAATGCACAAACTAATAATCACCGAATTTAATAAAAATTAACTTTGAAAATGGTATAATGTGGTTATCAATCAAACTTACTTCTCTGACTGCAGTCAAGGGTAATAAAGGATCTTTATTGTCACGTTCTCGTTCAAATTGTTTATCAGGGAAGCTACAAACTTTTTGCTTCGATTGTTTAAATGCTTTCGGATATTTTCAACACACAATTTCGGAAATTCAATACTCGAAAATTTAGTTCTTAAAAGAACTGTTTGTGTTTAAAAGGGCAATTAAAAAAAAAACGAGAATTGCTCACAAAGATTCAACAACAGCACGATATTATACAAAATAATGACTGACATTAGGACAATTGCCAAATAATAAAGGATAACATTGCTGAACACGGCGCAATGTGACCAAAAGTGTTGCACAAGACAAGAATTCTTGTCTTGAAAAATTTTACATTCTAACAAAAAGTTAATAATATTTCTATATTTTATATCATAGACAGCGTGGTTACCCGTTTGTTACTTTTATTTTTTATGGTATTTATTTTATTTTTTTTATCATGGAAGATTGGTTGGAAAAGTTTGGACACAGAGTGTACGGACATGCCATGCTAGAGTGTACTATTTTCGCTATTTGATACTACTTTTTGTTCGCGGAGCAATTTCGCGCATGAAAAGTAGTACCATATGGCGCAAATAGCGTGCTCTACGAACCCACCATTAGTTTCAACTACCTTTAGTTTTTTTTTATAATACCATTATACCAATACAATTTTGTGTATAATACCAATTACCAATATACGGTTTGTTGCCTCGACTTTATTTTATTTCCTTCTCAACTCTAAAACACGGGCTATGATAGAAAAAAATGAACACTGGTCAATATTAATGCCGGGTTTATACAACATTTGCATAAGTCGTAATTATAATCACAGTCTTAATCATCGTCATATACATTTATAAACATTTTCCTAATCATAATTTTTATATCAGTGAAGTTGGGTAACATAATTAAAGGCTAAGTTCATGGTAGATGTCAACAGGTTGGTGGTAGAACGTTTATGATTATGACTATGATTGTGATTACGACTATGTAAATGTTGTATAAACCCGGCATAAATTGCGCAAAGACCTAATTATCACTTAAAAAAATGTGCCATTTCTAACTTTCAAGAAATCTTGAATTCAAGAAATCTTGCAAGGCTCTTGAAATTTCTTGTATATTAAAGTCTTGTCTTGTCTTGAAATTCAAGACAAGAAATTTTGAAAGTCTTGTCTTGAATTTCTTGCAAGAGTCTTGGTCTTGGAAGACTTTTTCAAGACTCTTGTGCAACACTAGTGACCAACATAGCGATAATAAAATTCAGTTTAAACTAATTTTTGCAGCTTTAACCTAAATAAAATATCTGTCACAATCATTTGCCCTATAAAGTAAAATGAAGAGCTGCTCAGTATCTTAAATTATACAACAAATTTAAACATTTTTGCCAAAATTTTATTTAGTCAGGTTTATAGACTTTAATGTCAATGTCGATATGATTGATGACGTGTATCGGAAAATGTTTTGCGATTACAATACTGAAACCCAAACAAACAAAAAAAAAGATGCCATCTACAGTATACTTATAGAGTTTCATATAAACTTCAAAGATTTCCTTGATTTAAGTAAGAACAATCTTCAGATTGTCTTGTCTCCTCAACGAACTCTACAGTCGATTGAAGGTAGGAAACAATGACGAATGCAGATTCTGTGGGGAAAATGGGGAAACACCAGAACACCACATCACTGAGTGAACCGAGACGACAACGATTTGTGCAATAAATTCTGGTGGGGCTGATGTCGGAGATGGAGAGCTGGCCTCTCAAAGGCCTATATGATGAGTTATAACTCGTTATAACTCAAGAAAGGGGGACATTCTTCCTCACCACACTCGCCCTGAACAACACAATAGATCTGTAAGGACGCGGTGATAACCCCCCCCCCCACACGCACACAACACATTTCAAATAACCACGCTAACCAACCTGATTGGTCAAGCTTAAAAGATGACTGCTAGGGCTAGACACTTCTACTTTTACTAGTGAATGCTAGCATTCCCTGGATGATAGCAGTGAGTTTGTGTTATTCAATTAGCGCGGTTGCCACATGTTGTAAAATATAAGGATAAATCAGGATAAGTTGAATAATAGGCAATATAAGGATAACATTAAATCGGGTTAAACGTTTGCAACGTTGACATGCATCTGGCGTAAATTCACTTTGCTTTATTGTGGTTATGTATAATTGTTTTGTTATCGTTGTAAAAAGTGATGTGCGGTATTTTCCCTATGGAAGAAATTTTCTGTGAAAAATTAAGGTAAACTAAGCACTCGCAAGGAAGTAATAGTGCTTGTTTTTCATTTTTGCAATATAATGAAGTCATAGCAAAAGTTAAGCGTGCAAGAGAAAAAGATATTAAGGAACCTAATGACTATGAATTTATTTAACGTTTTGATATGCTAGAAGTAGTGGGTTTGAAAATACGAATAACTCCCGTTGGAGAAAATTCGGGCATACTTTATTTTATCCACGATGAAAAAAACTTTATTAAAAAAACCTTGTACCAATAAGTAATCTTAGGTTTATGCATTAATTGTTTTAAATTGTTTTGAATGCTTTAAAATGTTTACTATGTTTTCTCTTTTAATATTTAGAAGGTTATGTCGTTATTTTTATAATTTTTAATATATATACATACTAAAGAAGTAAATTGTAGTTTTAAGATTAGCTTGAATATTGAGGTGATCCAATATTCTTAAAAGTTTTATTTGTTCTAAGTTCCACCAACATTCTTCCTCACCACACTCGCCCTGAACAATAAAATAACTTTTACTGACAACCTTTAGTAAATGTTACGATCACTAGTAAATGTTAGAAATTACTAGCAAAAGTCTTAGTTAACAATTACTGTATTTCCGACTTTCACTGTAACATACTTATATATTTGGTTGGTCTTAGTGATATAAAATACTAAGTTTTAAGTCACTTGTAATAGTTAAGTGATAAATGCAACTACTTTATTTAACGCTCCAATGGTTATTCTCGTTCCTTGTTATTACATCGACAACGTGACAAAAGAGCGAACTGATCAAGTTTTGTTTTCGTTGCGGCACAAAACACCGAAGAAAAATAGAGAATAAATCCATGTGGTCGGCCAAAGGGCAGCAACCCGCCGGCTACGAGTCACATTTCGCAGCTGCAACGCCGCTAAACTTTGTAAATTATCTGCCGAATTCGTCACAGTCGGAGTGAGGCGCCTCCCGACAATTTAATCCAAAGAGAAGCAAATAAAATTGTACAAATGGCATACATTTTGTTCAACAAGAACAAACGATTCACCTTTCCGAATATAAGAGTTCTATTCTTTAATATGTTACTTACACATCATACATTATTTCTGCTAAAACTAAATATATGTAATATAAATATTATAATGTATAATATTCGATAATCGGTTATTTTTATATCTATGATAAAAGGTTGTATGTAATATATATGTAATTTCCGAGGCTTCTTTAAAAAAACTAATTATTAACTAGTAGACATATAAAAAATCAATGACAAACTACCACGACTGCCCACCACCAATCTCAAATCTGAAATAGTCGTTGTATTCAGCTTTAAGACTTTAAGACACTGAAGCAGCCTGAATGATGCAGTGTTACTGAAGAAATACTGAACACGAGAAAGCGTTTTCAGTGAGCCTGATTAGTACATTTATACTTGAAAATTTATCAGTGAAAGTGAATGATTGAAATGAACAATAAATACCAACTAAAGTGTGAGAACGTATTTTTTTGTTCAGTTTTCCAAGTTTTGATGAACCCTGCCTGACGAACCGGCCCGGCCCCTCTATTGCAGGTCTTGATCTTCACCATACCATAACGTGAAATACTGATGCTTCCAAAACCAAAGCAGAGACAGGGATATAAGTATTTGGGCCGAACATTAAATACTCCGAATCAATGTTCACCTACTCAGGCAGAAATCTACGCTATCGAAAGATGCGTACAATTTATCTTAGATAGGAACATCTTATCTGAAGTCAAGCAGCAATAAACGCGATTAACTCAGTAACCATCAATTCAAATTTGGTCAAAGAATGCCTAGAGAAGCTGAACAAATTAGGCAAAGAAAATAGTAGAAGAAAATAGAAAGTCCTTCTACTGTGGGTGCCCGCTCACCAAGGGATAGAAGGCAATGAAAAAGCAAATGATCAAGCTAGAAAAGTAGCGAACAGTCCCACTAACTGGACCAGAACCGTTCTGTTTTCCAAGCGGAAACCAACTAAAGGCGGAACTGAGGAATCTGAAAGACTCCATCCGTAACATGGAATGGGAGTCCTCCAACGGTCTGAGACGCTCGAAAAAGTTCCTCAGAACTTACGACCGATAAAATTCAAAGATTATCCTTGATTTAAGTAAAAAACAATCTTCGGATTGTCACGGGGTTTCTAACAAGACACTCTCCTCAACAAACCCCTTAGTAAGCTGAAGCTGAGGAACAACAGCGAATGCAGATTATTTGGGGAAAATAGTGAAACACCAGAACACCTAATCACTGAGTGCGCCGCGCCGAGACGACGACCGTTCGTGTCATAAACTTTGATACAGCTGACGTCGAGGATGGAGAGCTGGCCTCTGTGGAGCCGTTTCAGATACTGGCTTTTGTTAGAGCCCTGAGACTGTATGATGAGTTATAACTCATTAAAACTCAAGAAAGGGAAACACACAATAGATCTGTAAGGTCGCGGTGATTAACTCCCCTCCTAAACATTCTACATTCTACATGATATGTAAAGCACTGTTCATTAAAATCTTGTATCCTATGTTATAGGGCTTGTTTCGCTCTACAATTTCCTGTCTCACAATGTACCGTTTGTATCCAGGAAGGGTTCATAGTTTCATATTTGTCGATTTTCGAAAGAAATCAGAATTATTTCGTATATTTTTCATTTTATTGATTTTATGTAAAGCACTGTTCATTAAAATCTTGTATCCTATGTTATAGGGCTTGTTTCTCTCTACAATTTCCTGTCTCACAATGTACCGTTTGTATTGTAATTTCTGTATTATTATTATTTCTCTTTTATTGAAGTTCAGAACAGCATAGTTGGATTCTCTGGAATAATTGTCAAGGTTTTCTCTGCCGTGCTCTTTTACTTGTGAATTCCAGGCAGAGTACGGCACTCCTTTTATTTCTTTTAATAAAATAAGTAGGGCTATTTACAAATTAAGCATTTGATTTAAATAACCTATTTTCCTCAAATTTACCAAAATAGTGCTTCTGTCGGGCGCCTTTTTGTCATTTAAACTGTTTGTTATACAGTTGGTCAAAATATTATCTCTTCAACTTTATTGAACGAATTTGGATTGTTATACTACAAGGTTTTGGGCCTTAAGCTGAACATCGATAAAACTAAAATCATGTGCACTCCCTCTAAAAATCATAATAGTGCAATAAAAATCGGAGAAGAACTATTGGAATATGTAGCGGAATTCAATTACCTCGGCAGTATGATTTCGGAAAAAGCCAATATCGACTATAAAGTTCAGCACAGAATTAGCAGCGCCTCAAGAGCATTCTGGAAATTAAAAGACAGGGTTTTCTACAATCATGACTTGAGCACAAAAACGAAACTTGCAGTGTACCTATATGTAAGCTATAATAACATTAAACAAGTTGCATAAGAAACACCTTAGACAACTCTCAAGAATCAAATGGTGCCACCATGTCCCACACGTATCAGTCCTTCAAAAAGCTAGCTGCGAAAACGCTGAAATCATGATTACTAAATCCCGTTTAAGATGGGCTGGCCACGTATGCAGGACGCAAGAAAATTGCCTGTCAAAATCTCTTCCTTACGGTGAGCTCGTAGAGGATAAAAGGAAACCGGGTGGACAACTCAAAAGATACAAGGACATTTTCCATGAAAACTTAAAGGGGATAAGCATACAGAATAAGTGCGAGGAAGCAGCGCACAATAGAACGCAATGGAGAAGAATTGTAAACTCAGTCAACAGCGACAACCAAAAAGTAAAGAGGCGGCAAAGTAAAGAGATTTTTGAATGTCCGCAGTGCGGAAGAGTAATAATATCACGTATCGGGCTTTTCAGTCACAAAGCTCATGAAAGAAAACGCCTTGCGTAACCATCTTCTACTGCATGTCAAATACTCGTCAGCGAGTAATGGCAGTAGTAGTAGTATACGGTATATCTTCTAGTCTGACCATATAATTTCTAACATGAAATTCCAAATATTTAAAAAACGGTAAATTCCAACCAGTTATTTATTAAATTCGACCAGATAACCGACAGTGGCCAATTTTGTTAAGCAGCTTTTTCCATCTAGAAAAAACAACGCGTTTCGAGATTGATCGCGACGTCAAGAGCCGGGGTTCGAGTACCGCCGCCGCCGCAGCCACCGCGATGCCGCGGTCTTCGCGGGTCGTGACGATCCGCCATATCCAAAAATAGGCATCGCAGCGCCTAAAAGGCGGCCGCCTTCGAAAAAATCCACCCGATGCCCGTAAATAGAATGGAATTTAGCCGACCGATGCGCCTGCCGGCCGCTCTGCTCTCTTTTGTCCCCTTCGTCCTGCTGGCTGGCTGTCGTAATTAATCGATGCAGGAACACTTTTCATCTGTTGCAGAACGGTCACGATCTCGGCCGGCCGCTGCTCTTGGACTATCGCCCCGTTTGGGAGAAGCCGAGATACTCTAAATTGCTCGTTTAAATGGCAACGACTAGCTCTTTCTCACGTTATATACAGGGTGTCCCAGAAATAAGTGCAAATATTTTAACTGGTGATATAGTTCAACCCCAGAAACACGAATATGAGGTTTTTTTGCGAAAAAATTTTTTTTGAAAATTTCAAATTTTTTGAAAAATGTTTTGAAATTTTTTTTAGTTTTTAGTTAAAAAACATAATTTCTTGATAATAGGGCAACATAGTGTAGTGTAACAACCCAAATTCGTCAACAAAGTTGAAGAGGTAATATTTTTGGCCAACTGTATAACAAACAATTTAAATGAAAGAAAGGAACCTACGTTGTGTTAGATATTTTTTTATTGCGATTACCTCGGATGCGCCTCGACAAAGCAATATTTTGGGAAATTTGAGGAGAATAGGTTATGTAAATAAAACGCTAAATTTGCAAATAGCCCTACTTATTTTATTAAATGAAATGAAAGGAGTGCTGTACTCTGCCTGAATTCACATGTAAAAGAGCACGGCAAAGAAAACCATGATCACTATTCCAGAGAATCTAACTATGCTGTCCTGAACTTTAATAAAAGAGAAATAATAATATAGAAACTGTCCTCATACCTAGGTTTATAGTTTAATACACTAAAAACATGCCACATTTATATCCTTCAAAACTGAAAAGTTTTTTGTTAGTTTAACGGATCCCCACCCGTAGGTACGAAGTCCCTTGTTGCGGAATCGACGCTAAAGTTGAAGGTTTGGTGCCAATATCTTATAATTTAATAAATTGTAAGTTATTCTATGAATTATTTTATATATTGTTTTTGTTTGCCCTTTTGCGCGCTAAGATATTCGCCTAGTACTATAGTACACTCAACCAGGCTCTTATTCTCACAAACCACAAACATCGGCACGAAGGAACAGTAAACGATTTTATTTAGATTACTTTTAAACTGAAATTATTTACAGTATAAATAGATTCAATTAAATGCATACACGTGTTATATATTGTCTTTGTCAAATCAAATGAATAATGCTTTAGAACAGAATTATGAATAAGCTTTAGAACAGAATTACAACAAGAAAACAAAACAATATGATTTAGTTAACATTAGTTAAATAATGAGAAAACATTTACTTTACCTTTAATAACATTCTTTGGCACAGAACTCAAGAACCAAAATAAAATCAATGCGTCTCGATTGGTAGTCTAGAAGCTATTATCTAACAACTATCACCACTGTTCGTCGCCTGATTTCCCCCTCTCTAGTTTGTAAATAATATTTTAAAAATCAATAATTTTGTTTATGTATACAGAGTGTCTTAAAAATGAATGTTTTGATTTAAAAAATATGTCTATTTTTAAATAGGCGGTTCATCTCAATAGGTATTAGATTAAATTTACAAGAAAATCCAGAAAAGATCCAGTGGTTCCCAAAGTTTTAGCAAAAAATAATTATTTTTGGAAATTTTCAAAGTAAAATAACTCCGTTATTTTGGACTTATTAGAAAAACGATAAAGAGAAAATGTTTCTTTTATCGAGATCTACCATCCCTTAAAATATTTGCACTTATTTTTGGGTCACCCTGTATTGTGAGATTAATTTTAAAATTCGCACTGGTGTTAAACATCCGCCGGTGGTACTGTTAGTGTATATGTTACAGTAAAAGTTGGAAATCAGTGATTGTTAACAATTACTCGTAAAAGCTCACGTTCACTGATTTGCTAAGACTACGCCAGTAAATTAAAAAAAATTAAATTGCTAGCATTCCCTGGACGATAGCAGTGAGTTTGAAAAATTAGTTAGCGCGGTTGCCACATACTGTAAAATATAAGGATAAGTTGAATAATAGGCAATATAAGGATAACATTAAATTGGGCTAAACTTTGCCAGCGTTGATCTGGCGTAAATTCGCTTTGTTTTTTTGTGGTTATGTATATTTAATTGTTTTTTATAGTTGTAAAAAGTGCTGTGCGGTATTTTCCCTATGGAAGAAATTTTCTGTGAAAAATTAAGGTAAACTAGGCACTCGCAAGAATGTAATAGTGCTTGTTTTTCATTTTTGCAATATAATGAAGTCACAGCAAAAGTTAAGCTTGCAAGAGAAAAATATATTAAGGAACCTAGTAGCTATAAACTTATTAAACGTTTTGTTATGCTTGAAGTAGAGGGTTTGAAAAAACGAATAACTCCCGTTGAAGAAAATTCGGGCATACTTTATTTGGTCCACGATGAAAGTCGAACTACGAAGAACTACGATGAAAGTCGAAAGTCGAACGAAGAACTTTAATTAAAAAATGTTGTACCAATAAGTAATCTTATGTTTATGAATGTTTTTTTAAATTGTTTTGTACGCTTTAAAATCGACAAATCTCATATGCGGAAAAGTCGACAAATCTCTTTAAAATACCACATTCACTGGTCCAATGCGTAATTGCCAGCATTTCCTAGTGAATGTTAACAATCACTGAATTTCCCCGACTTTCACTGTAACATATACAAAAAAACCGTCATCCGGCTGCATGATATTTCTATAAGTAGAACTTCGATAGTGCGAACACATATTGGAACAGCTACAGCCGAATTAATGAAGTATCCGGATTACTGAGGGAACATTTTTATAATGTTATTGTCTCATACTTTTGTTGTTTCCATAACAGTGACATATTTTCGGGAAGCGGTCTGTTCCAAATCAAACTCAATTTATTCTATGGCTCTAGTTTTAGCTCTATTTGAGAGTGAGATATGGGCCCTAAGAGAAGAAGATAAACGGAGAGTATTGGCTGTAGAGATGGGATGGATTACTTACGTAGAAGCGCTAGGGTGTCCAGATTACAAAGAGTGAGAAACGAGGAAATTAGAAACAGAACATCGGCACAAAAAACAGTAATACAACGAATCGAGAAAAGAGGTTTGAGATGGTTTGGTCCTCTAATGAGGATGGAAGACACAAGATGTCCAAAAAGTGTATTAAAATGGTTAATCCCTGGAAGAAACAAAAGTGAACGCCCGCGTCAGTCCTGGAACGATGGTATACGACAGGCGATAAGAGATCGGAATATCGAAGATCTCGTGTACGACAGAGATGGCTGGCGATTGAGAAGAGAATGCAAAATTTAGTAGTAATTGTATTTTTATAAGATTAATCCCAAATATATATATAGCTCTATATTTCGACATGGTTTATGTCTTCCTCAGAAGCTAAAAACAATCAAAATAAGAACTTTATTGTTTCCATGTGATACGGAGCACACAACTGAGATTAAGAGGAAATTGAAGGAGTTAAGAACAACCACTCCCCATATCTCGGAATATTCACAGCCCATCGAAATTGAAGACATAGTCACAGCTATTAAAGACATCAAGCCGAACAAAGCTCCTGGATATGACAACATTCATCCAGAATTCCTTATTTACGCTGAAAACCTGCCCTCAAGTGGCTTTGTAGTTTCTTCTCGAGAATTTTATCAACCGGCAACATTTCAAAGGAATTAAAGAAAACTAAAATAATAGCTGTGTTAAAACCAGGAAAATCTAAAGATCAACCTCAGAATTATCGACCCATAGCCCTTCTTAGTTCTACCTATAAGCTCCTAGAACGACTTATTTTCAATAGAATAAAGGATAGTATCTTAGAACATATTCCGGTTGAACAGGCAGGTTTCATTCCTAAACGCAGTTGCTGTGACTTACATCTCACATTGAAGGAAATTTCCAACTTAAACTTAAAACCTCCGTAGCTTTTATCGATTTAACAGCCGCTTACGACACAGTCTGGAGAGATGGTATGGTTTATAAATTACTTAAAATACTTCCTTGTCAAACTATAGCTCGAGTTATCAACAACATACTAAGTAACCGATATATCCAAGTATTTCAGTGAGAGAGCACAAGTAAACCTAAAAAACTTAACAACGGCTTATCCCAAGGCTCCGTTCTCGCTCCTCTCTTATTCAATTGATACATCTCTGACCTACCAGATACGCAATCTAGAAAATTTTGTCACGCAGACGATATAGCCATAGCAACGGAACATGAATCGCTATATCAAACACAAGAAACGCTTACAAAGGATCTCGCATCCTTGAATGCCTATTTTATAAAATAGAGACTTCAACCCAGTGCAAATAAGACAGAAGTGGCTACCTTCCATCTTAATAACAAGCTGGCGAATACTGAAATAAGCGTCCAGTTTGGTAACACCACTCTGCGTAATAACAAATATCCAAAATATCTGGGGATTACTCTAGACCGTATACGTATAGAAAATGTTGCTGGGAAAATCAGAACACGAAACAACATTATACAAAAACTTTGTGGTACTTCTTGGGGTGCAAAAGCAACAACACTTCGGATCTCCGCCCTTGGTCTGGTATTCAGTGTGGCAGAGTATTGTGCACCCGTGTGGTTTGTACAGCCACCACACAAATCTCGTAGACAGACAGCTGAACAACACCATGCGGCTGATTACAGGGACAATCAGATGCACACCTAGTTACTGGCTTCCAGTTCTGAGTAACATTCTACCTCCAAATCTACGCAGAAACGAGGCTCTTCTTAGAGAATTTGATAAATAATAGCTACCCCAACGCTACCTGTTCATGAAACACTTCCTTCTTTACAGGTGAATAGACTTAAGTCGAGGAATCCATCTTTGCGAACAGCTGAACAACTAAAAAGCAGTAACTACAACTCTCGAGAACAGTGGCTTCAGTTATGGAGAGAAATGGCCGATGCGCACCTATATTCCTGGTTCAAACATAACTATTGCCAGACACCGGGTACCGATCTAAAGCGGAAAACATGGTCAACTTTAATAGGATACGCTCTGGCCATGGAAGATGTGCGGATTCCCTTTATAAGTGGGGAAAAATACCTTCCCCAGAATGTGATTGCGGATCCCCTCACCAAACCATCCATCACATAACTAGAGAGTGCAACCTACGCGCTTATGGTGAAGACTGGAGGGACTTTCTGGAGGCTTCTCCATCAGCTTTGGAATGGATAGGGCATCTAAATGTTAATATATAGTGTTCGTAAATACGTTTTTTATGTTGTCTTTTTATAATATACTTGTTTTCTTTACATCTACATTGTAATGTTTTCATTTACATTGTAGTTTATTTTATGTCTATGTTTAAGTGTCTGGTTTTCTTGCATGTATATGAGCCATACGATAAATAAATAAATAAATTGTTTCCAACCTCAACTCAAAATTTAAATACAGTACTTATTATTATTATTTAAACCAAAATGCAAAACACTTTATAAAACACATTAAAACTTCTTTTTATTCTGAATGAATAAAGATTGCTGTCATTTTATATGTAAATTTATATGGGAAATGTAATCGACCGTCATTTCCCAGCCAACTGGAAGCCGTTTTTTTTTCGATCATACGGTACTTTTGGATAAAGATTTTACAACATTGCTAAGTTTCATATTCAAAACAACATTCTTATCCTCTGTTTCATTTAAGTCGTCATTTGTTACCTTTGTTTCCAATGCCTAGTATTTTCTCTTCAATTTGTCTCTGCCTTATTATACTCCTCAGTCAAACCAGAGACAAATTCTTTTTCTCCTTAAGTTCATTTATAATTCTTTTATTTTGTACAAGGTCTGACCCTGTACAAAACCTAACATAACTCCAACAAATTTCTTACAGTGTGTAAAAGCCTCCATAACAACAAGTCAAGAGTGTCACCATCATGGATCACCTGCGCGATCCCTTCCTAACAAACACAGGAGTTAGGCAGGGATATGTCTTAGTGCCTCTTCAATTCAACATATTCATGGCAGCGCTCTCCATTATAGTGGACAGCAAACTGCAGGAGAGAGGTTTGGGCATTAGATACAGATACGACGGCGGTCTCTTCAACATAAAAAGACACAGGGCAAAAACACGTACAAAATTCATGACGAAACTTCAATACGCTGATGACTGTGCTCTAGTTGCAAATACGTTACAGCAATTGCAAGAAATGTTGAACACATATAACCTGGGCATACGAGGCTTTAGGACTTAAGCTGAACATCGATAAAACTAAAATCATGTGCACTCCCCCGGAAAATTACAACAATGCTATAAAAATCGGAGCAAAAATAAAGGAATATGTAGCGGAATTCAATTACCTCGGCAGTTGATTTCGGAAAAGGCCAATATCGACTCTGAAATTCAGCACAGGATTAGCAGCGCTTCAAGAGCATTCTGGAAATTAAAAGACAGGGTTTTCTACAATCATGACTTAAGCACAAAAACGAAACTTGCAGTGTACCGAGCCATAATAATTCCCACCATGTTATATGGAAACGAAACATGGGTGCCGCGCATTCGAAGCGAGGATCAGGATCACAAACTTGACGTTTTTATTTTTCTCTACTGATCGAAATTATTCATTCAAATGGATGACCGAATTAATTAAGAACAGTTTTTCGACTCGATGAAATTGTCCCACCACCTTTCAGGCCTGTTCAAACAAATTGGACGCATCGATCATCGACTCCCGCATTCGGGGAAAAAGCCGGACTGTGCCTAAAAACTGCCGGAAAATTATTCCGGACCGTGCGGCTGGTGGAAATCAGCAAATTTCCACTAGGAAAGCTTCGTGGCGGTATCCCTGGTAATTAATGTCGCTACGGATGGCGCTCGTTTTTACCGTGTGCATGACGAAGCGGGCCTGCATTTTGATAGCGTTCGCTAAGAGCACTTTATCTTTTAATGAGGGAATAATATAACTCTAACTGAAAACAGGTAAAAATGAGCGAACTAAAAAGTGAAACATTATTTAAATTATTATATATTATTCAAAAGTGATAGAAAATCAATCATCTCGGTAATATATAATTTTTAGAGCATAAAATAATAATGATAAACTAAAAAAAACATACCGTGCTGGCAACTGTTACTTTTGGGTCGGCATTTACGTGTGGAAGTAAATCGCATAGGGATCTTATTAAGTCGGAGTGAGAGAAATGCGACCGACCGACGCGACGCGCGACGGTGTGCTGTTGCGGCGTTGCCGATACGCCTTTCCCTATCAAGTAAAGTAAAATCGCGATCGCAAACCGCTTATTTTTAAAAGACTTTTTTTTTCAAGAGATAACTAGATAAAATCATTAGACATGTTTCTGGGCATCTGAAATGGAATTATAAGGATATCGTTAGGGTGTTTTATAACGAGAAAACGTCAGTAATCGCGATAATTTAAAAACACCAATTTTTAACACATAATAGGCCATAACTCAAGAACCACTTTAGATATGAAACTTTTTTTTATTTTCAAGATCGGATATTTCACAATATGTTTACATAAGAAAACTTCGATAAGGTTGTTTTTCCCATTCAAAAATTGTAAACAATCCATCCATTTACTTTTAGAGCATAGCAATTTTCAGCAATCGTGTAATTTTGTATTGACAAAGATTTTCACATACTGTCTACAAAGAAAATACAGCAGAAATATTAACAAAGTTCTTGAAAAACTACAATCTATTATTTCTAATAGGTTTCGGGATATCGATTTTTAAATTCAGAGTTCTAATAGCGCGACCACTATAGATTACCCACTCAATTCCATTTATTTTTACCAAAAATGCAAGCGTTTCTAGCTTGTACTTAAAAAAAATCCAGCTAAAAGGAAAATTACAACGACTCGTTAATAAATAAACAAATTAAGTATCACGAGACGTAATTAAATCGTGAAGCTGAACGCATGATGTACACCTTCCCCTAGAACTTTAAGTACTGACAGCAGACTGACAGAGGTATTGATTGGGTCGACCGGTCAACTGCGACAAATCTGCTATATCCCCTTCCACGTCTCTTAAGGTGCGTATTCATTATCCGAACGAACGAACGAACGAACGAACGAATGAAAGTGCGGTATATTTAGACGGGGACCGAACGCATGCGGCCGTTCGTTCGTTCATTCGCTCGACCATCCGTTTCGAGTCGGTACATCAAAGGCGTTCGCCAATAAATGCCTCCGGTCTTCTCGTGCGGTCCCCGTCCATACCACTAGCGAACATTCGTTTGTTCGTTCGTTCGGATAATGAATACGCACCTTTAGCGATGTGCACAGTTTCTCGGTTTATTTCATACGTTTGGCAACGTGTTTACTGTCCTCTCTTTGTTCAGTACATTATAAACGCATTGTCCTCTTCTTACATACGGAAATCTCGACCCAAGACTAACCTTTGCCAGTCCTTAGTATAAGCATAGACTATATTGTGGTGCTTTGTTATACCCTCTTCAATTAAATAATTAATAATTTTGGAAAACACTTGAATTTTATGTTAATCCCCTTTAAGTTTTCGTGGAAAATGTCCTTGTGCCTTTTGAGCTGTTCACCCGGCCTCCTCTTACCCTCTACAAGCTCATCGTAAAGCAGAGATTTTGGTATGTGGTTTTCTTGCATTCTACATACGTGACCTGCCCATCTTAAACGGGACTTAGTAAAATGACTTCAATACTCTCGCAGTTAGCTTTTTCAAGGACCGATACGTTTGAGACACGATGGAACCATTTGATTCTTAAGAGTTGTCTAAGATGTCTCTGTTGCAACTTGTTTAATGCGTACGTGTGTCGGCGGTACGGCATGAATGGTAGAATTTGTTTCACAAGCATGGAAAATATATTTAAAAGTAAAATAAAAAAGAATAAATATTTAAAAGTAAAATAAAAAAGAATAAATATTTAAAAGTATTTTTATCACCAAACACAACATTTTTAACACCGAACATTTAACTTAACTTAAAAAATTTGCAGTTTCATAGCGCCACATTTCGTCGTTAATTTTACAAAGTATCGTATCTCATATTTCATAGTTTTCCAGATTGGAGGTTTAAAGATTTTGTTAACTTTTGGATATCGGTTAAAGTAAATAAACATTTGCTAAATTATTTACTTGCCGGAAAAGTATAGGACGCAGAGATACGACACTTCGTGAGATAAAAGAGTATCATATTAGGTTTGAGTTTGTGGCTGTATCTCAAAACAGGCATTTTTTGAGATACGTCAGTTTGTGAAATTAACGACGATTTGTGAAATAATATTTCTAATAACTTTAAATTTCCATCCTTTACAGATTATAAAAAACAAATTAAAAATAATTTACTAAATTCGCAAAAATTATAATTTCTTTGACTGATTTGTGAGGTTCTTGTTCTTCTGATATGCCCGTCATTGGTTGCTGTTCCGGAGTTTACACTGTTTCGTTCTGCCCAAAGACATTATAAATATAGACCGAACATCTCATTCATAAATACTCGTTGGTAGTGTATCAAACATTCCAATGTGTCAAACAAGGACAGAAGAGACAGAGAAGTCTAAAATTTCCGACCCCGGCAACTAGGCGCATTTGGATTGTTCTAATGGCCAGTGGCGTATCGTTTTTTGGAACGAATTTAATTAGTAAAGTAAAAGTAAAGTAATTAGTAAATTTTTTACTCCATATTAATATACTACATTAACACTTTTTCGTCAGATGAGTTTTGTTATAAGGTCTAATATAATAATATAATTAATATCCCACATATACTTATGTTGAAACGTTAGTAGGTAGTTTTCGAAAATCGCTCCAACGTCGATTTTCAATTTAAACTTTTAGTTAATTCTATATAAACTTTCAGTTATTTCTGAATATTTACAGGGTGACTCAGGCTTCCGAAACAGTTCAATATTAGGTTTGCGGTTGGTGACTTTTCTTTCAATTTTTTTTCAGAATATGGAGGCAATGGTAAAGCACATTTTAGACATTTTTGTAAACATAGGGGGCCGGAACATATTTTCAAACTAAAGTTGTAGATTTGCCATTAAATTTCCATTCCAGAAATACCTAGGGTTGCCACCTGTCCTTTTTGAAAAGGACAGTCCTTTTTGGAATAACTTGTCCTTTTGACTTTTTACTTAAAAAGTCATTTTTTATTTACGTATTTTCGCTGAGAAAATTACCTACAGCAAACAGAAATATTATTTTCTTTCGTCCAAATTTAATTAGAGATGTTATAAAACTTATAAATACATTTTTCTTGTTTAGAATAGGCAACATTATTTAGAACTTCCCGTTTAATCTCAAATGATAATTTAGGTTTTAGTTTTACCTTTTTTTGATCTTAAAAAGAACTTTTTAAAATTAGTAATTAGTAACGATTTAGTTAGTTCGCAATCAGCTTCCTGTAAAGTACTATGTAATAGTTGTTTAATCTTGTATTATTAATAACTTCCTATACCTAAAATCAATATTTAATGAGAAAATTGTGTTTTTTTGAAAATATAAGACAAGATTTGACTTTCGGTCTTCTTCTTGTATTATGATGGCTCTGATACGAGGCAATTACCTTTTAGTCTCTCAATAGAAGGCATTTATCATTAAAAGTATCAAATCTGTGTGCTACAGTATGGGATTTCTGTGTCATAATAATGAATAATATTACGTTTATTTACAAATCCATTACTTTTAAAGGTAGCTTCATCAGACAATCAAATTTTAATTAAATGTCCCAATCTTCATGAACTGTATTAAGCATATGTATTGCGGTTTGAATCACCCCGAGAATCACCCTGTATGTTGACAAAAATATTTTGAAAATGTGCGTTACAATGGCCCCCATCTTATGTAAAAAATTGAAATAAAAATTACAAACCTAAAACGTAATAGGTAAAAAGCTTTTTTGGAGGCCTGGGTCACTCTGTATATAAATATGCATAAAACTAGTAGCCTAAGAATTATTTACAGTTCGTCCCATTCTAAAAAAAAGGTAAACACACCGTACAAATAACTCTAGGAAGAGGTATTTGTACGGTGGTAAAAAATTGTTTAAACGAGGCCGAAGGGGCAGATATAATAATGCAATAAAATGTAAAAAAGGGCGGGTAAACACCTTTGTTTATTTGTTGAGCAAAATTCCTTTAGAATATCGTATATAATGACCAAAATATGACGCAATTTTAAGAAAAAAAATGTCGCTTTCTGGCTTATAATAAAGTTTCAAATGCAAAGTTTATATTCAAATTTGTTATGATCTACAACAGTTAAGTAGTAATTGAGACGAATTATAATTCAATTACCGGCTACTACGTTCTTGTCTTAATAGCTCAAAATTCAACAAATATAATTAGAAATTATTTTAATTGTGAGAGGCTCCCTTGTGGGACGCCTATGTACGGCGATTACGGGGCGGCGGAAACAATACCTACCTGTGAAAAGACAAATTCGGGTAATTTGAGCTTATTTTTCCACACATTTGACACTGTGGTACCATATTGAAAATTCGCAGATTCAAAAGTACGTTAAACAAAAGCAAAAACTACTGAAAAACACTGAAAAGTTCACTTCGGACTTGATTCCGACTTCAAACACACCGTAAGCTAAACGTAGTACGCTATAACGGACCAAGGGCCGTGGCGAGGGGTGGTGGGACGGACGGCTCATTTCATTCTGGAAGACTAGCAGCGACGTTGCCAATAGTTCTAGACGTTTCAGCACATTAAACAGTAAACATGTCCTTTAATAGTAACGCATATATCCTCTGGTTAATAACATATTATTACGCATGCTTCTTTAAAAATAAACTATTAATTTAATTAAGAAATTGAGATTTATTGATATCCGGTGAAGGTTTTAAAGTCACCTTTTCTGCAAATCAAACTAAGTAGATAGGCGCAAATTTGAGACGTGGCAATGTCGCCTTCTCTATCTCAGTTGGTTTTTACAGTACGTAGTCAACCTCCGATTGTTTGATCGGGTTAAAATGCACAATGTGATATCTGTTCTTCCTAAATCTATGGTTCTGCCCCTCTCTGCTTATCTCCGCTCATCCTTGATAACATTATGTTTTCACTTTTTTTAACCTAATTTCTGTTTTTTTATAATTTAATTTATTTCTATTTTGTTTTTGGGGTCGCACCACTCTGGCACTTTGTGTCTTTGTATCAGTTTTTTAATCGCGGTGCGATCCCTTTAGACACACACATTTATTAAGAATAATTATTAATCTGTAAAGCTAATAGTTTTTAATTATTTATTGTATTGTTATGAAATTATCGAAACATATTTACTCATATCTTAGGACTATGTAAAGTGATCTAAAAGGAAGCCAAAAATTCGATAATATACATATAGCATGTTCCGTTTAAAAAAACCATCCCGATCCATTCACACTTTTTTGAGCCACCCTAGAAGTTAAAATATTTGGAAGTATTGGAATACATCCTCATACATACATCAGGTTTGCAAATAAACAAAATTCTCAATTTTTTTTATTCTAGGAGATTGGTACAATTTGATAAAATAATCTCTATTGTTGCAAACTTTTTGATAGACACTACATGTAAGGTCACTATAAATTTCAAATAAAAAAGGCAATTTACTTAATTGAATATTTCAAATAAATTGATATTAATTTAATATCCTTTTTAAAGTACTGTTATCTTAGTCGCAAGAAAAATGCAATATCAATAAATATCCCTCTTGTTTATCAAGCCCGAATGCCATTTTCTAGGCATCATTAAGAACCGATTCAATCATTACATTCATAAACCCTACTAATGAGAGAATTATTGACAAATGGTGCTGTCGGATTTACGAACCATAGGCGTACTAATTTTATCCTTTTAGGTTAGGCCAATTATATACTTGATTTTGACAAAATATACAATGTATTGAATCTAATATTTTCCAATAAAAAAACAATTATAAGTATATTTCGGTTGGTATGGTACTACTAACCGAACTACTGTAAAGATCTTCAAAGGTATCTTCAAAAAGCCCGACCAAACAAGCTTTGCTGGCCTCTTGCAAAGCCATAACAGCGGAACTTTGGAAACGAAATTCGCTCGTCGCTCGATTATGAACGAGCAACGAACGCAAGCGATCCTATCGAGCGAATTTGCTACATACATTGTAGTTGGTTTGGAATATTTAATTTATAATTTGTAGTTGGTTTTGGGAATATTTTATCAGTATTTTTGGTAAAATATCTTCAAACAACAAATTGTTCTTTTGATTGAGACCGCATTGTTAATTATACGACTATATCTGTTATGTATCTGTCTGACAAAATTTTACCACCTACATCGATACGGCTTTGATGCAGGATCAAGCGAAAAGCGAAACTACTCGTCGCTCGTCGATTGCCACTACCATCGAAAGAATGTGCGCACGCAGCTTACTGCTTGGCGTTACGAGTACAAGTACAAGCGACGGCGAAAAATCGTATGTTTAAATACGAGCGAAATTTCGCTCGATTATTAAAATCTTGTAACTCGAGTACTCGATTATTAAAATTCATCGGTTTTTCCCATCACTAATATCAACACCCTATGTATTACTATATTCAGAATTAATTCTTGTGCTGAGTTTAAAAGTAGAGAAATAAACTTTACTAAAAAGGTTATTGCTTCCATAAATTTATACAGGGATATCAAAAATTGCTGATCTATTTTATTTCAAATGCAACACCCTCTATTTTTTTTAAATAAATCGAAGCAGATTCAAATGCTCTTTCAAAATATATTAGGGTTCCTATACCTAGCTATGTTATATAGGTAGTGGCAGTTAGTAACTATTTTCAAAATCGACATTAGTTTACGAACCATTACGAGATAAAATCCTTTTTTATTATAATGTTTCTCAAGGTATAATATAATTTAAGTCACCAGAAAAGTACCAGTTGTTATTAATACAATTCCTAATACTTTTGATTTCTTTAAAAAATGTCATACAAATTTTGCTCCAAAAGAAAATAAGAAATTTAATTTTGTCTTGAAATCTACAATGGATTTCCTATGTTTCGGTTTTCCTATGGTCGGCGATGCAACACCCACTGACAAATTGGTCTCCGTTCAACACAATGGTGTTTACAAAAAATTAATTTTTAATTTTGTAAATTTTCTTCTAGTGGTGAAAATCCCAAAACTCTTTTTTTTTGAAGAAACGAGCCGGGCACAAAGGTATAAAGACATTATTTATACGATTTTCTAGCAAGTATCGCAAGCTACGACAATGGTGGATTACTCGGTTTAATTTTTCATGTCTCATTATTGTTGAAGGCGCCAACGGTATTTCGAAAAGTATGCCTTTGTCGATGAGAAACGATGTACATTATGTACTGTTTATAGTGAATAACTAATTGTTATTATTGTTTATTGTTGCTTCTGTGCCGGATTGATAATAGTAATTTATGGACTTTGACGCACGTATGCTTCATGCGCTTTATAGGGATATCATCATCATTAATAGGGATCTCATACCTAGTGATATATTCATAATACGCTCAAGCTCATAGTGTAGAGTTTGCCTGACGTTTTGATAGAATGGCATTTCATCAGTATTTCATATAATATATAGATATACTACATACACAAGTCCATACATACAATGCAACTACATATAAAGTGGGCAGGGTTGGGTAGGTAAAATTTTTTACTTATTCTACCGAGTATTCTACCGTATTTTCTACACGTATAATATTAATTTCTACACCAACTAATTATTTACATTCTCTACATGTCCAGATTTAAGAAGAATTAGTTCTGTATATTGAATGCCATTTTTTAAGTCTGCATTATGTTTGTTCTCATCAATGAGATCGAAATCGACAAAATATCAACAAATAATTTTGCTAACAACAGAAAAACTAGTAGGTAACTTAGTGGCGCACATTTTTTTAAATATGCCATTGATAGCTATAGTGTTAGGACTGGTCAATTGACTGCCAATTGACCACTTCTTCATTGACCAGTCAAATTCGGTCAAAATGTATTAAATAACATCTTACAATTATAGAATGTTAGCTATAATTATGTCACACCCAGGTTTTCCGGCAGACAGGACAATACATTGCCAGTGAAATTACAAGAATTATTAAGGAAATTGGTGAAAATAAGATTACCTCTCTTGCATTCTCAAACAATAACCGACAATGCTGCAAATATGCAAGCGGCTTGGGCTGAATTAAAGGAAACATATCCAAATCTACAAACATACGGCGGCGATTCTCATATTTTGAATTTATTGCTGAAAGATACTGAATCACTTAAAATACTTTCTGACCATACCTACCGTATGATCGAGAAAAAACGGCGTCAGCGATGGCTATGAAATGGAGATCGCTGTCATTTTATATGGAAAATGTCATCGATCGTCATTTCCCAGCAAACTGGACGCCGTTTTTTTCGATCATACGGTATTATAGTGTTTGTAAGGAAATCGTATTTTTTTTAATTCAAACATATTCCCAATGCCGTCTTGAATGAAAAGCAGGGACAGCAGGGCAATAATTCTCACTCTCTTAAATTACCAGTGGCAACTAGATGGGCTGGTGTGGTCACATGTGTGGAAAGTATTCAAGCCAATAAACAGCTACTTAGAGAATGTTTAATTAACCCTGATGTAGAATCCCTGGCAACAAATAAAATAAAGTCGACCATACTTAATGATGATGTATTTTGGGATGTTAAGTTTATTGATTTATTGAATCCTGTTGTTCGTTCGAGTCCTGGACGATGAGACAGTCAGAAATGTAAAAAATTGACGCAACTGAGATGTACTGTTGGCGACGAATACTCATAATTCCCTGGACTGCCCGGCGAACCAATGAATCCATAATCCAAGAACTGGACATCACAGAACGCCTCTCAACTGCTATACAGTCACGTATACTTAAATATTTCGGTCACGTTATGAGGAGGATTTCCATACTGACTGTATGGAAAAACTCATTATACAGGGCAAGGTTCCGGGAAGAAGACCAAGAGGCCGCTCGCCCTCCCGATGGATAGACCAGCTATCAAAGATTACCCACAAGCCACTGTACACGCTTGTACATGAACCTAACCACTACATTCCTCTTGTAGGAATAAAGACAAAGAGAGAGAGAGTTGTTCGTTTGATTATCTTTATGGAAAATACTTCAGTCACTTTATCGGATGTTCATCACAAACTGTATTTGTTAAAAGAGCATATTAATACATTTGTTTCACTAAGTCCTTTCCTTTGAGAAGAAGAAAAAATTAACAACTGCATCAGTAATAAGAAGAATTGATATTGCCTGTACCGACACGCACAATGCAGCATATTTACTCGATACTAGATATAAAGGACAGAATCTAGCTCCAGAAGAACTGCAACGCGCGACTACGTTTATCGTACAACTTGGTATCAACGAGTGTATCAATGAATCTGAAATTGAACTACTTGGAGAGATATCAAATTTTAGAACAGCATCAAACGCATTCAATAATCGAATAATATGCACAGCCGTAAAAAGTATCAAATCAGTACGTAAAACATCGTCAGATATTACACCATCATCTTGGTGGGACAGTTGGCAGAATAAATCAGTACTTCACAATGTTGAAACAAAATTACTAAGAATACCGGCCTCCTCAGCTTCTAGTGAACGGAACTGGTCAACTTGGGGAATTGTTCATAATAAATTAAGAAACAGGTTGACCCCTACAAGATCTGGTAACTTGTTTATGTTAAATATAATTTAAATATAATAAACAAAAATGGAAGGGTTACTGACCTCAATGTAAGTTCATCTTCTGAAGCTGACATGTCTTCGTCTTCAAACATCGACATCCATGACATCGACTATGAAGATGAAGATGAGAACTTACCACTATCTACTTATGTCAATTAATTAGAATAAAAGTATTTTTAAAATAACTTTCAAATGTTCTCTGTTTATTTTAAGTTAAAATAGAAATATGTTTTTCTTAATTTTCTAATTTTATTTTTTTTGTTTTAAAATTAAAATATTTTTTTGGGGTGCGTCTTAAACCGGGTGCGTCACCGGTTTGGTCAAGTGGCTCACCCCTATAACTTTTTTATTTTTTTAGATAAAAAAACGAGATTTGGTATGTTAGTATAATGACATAAATTAGGATTAATTAACGTATTCAATTGTTCTTGGTCACTTCCTGTTTTACCGGAAATGACTATATCATATCTCAATTTTTTCAAATGGAAGGAGGGTGGCTCATTAGCATATTTGGAAAAGGCATTTTTTACGAATAATTTGGTACCACACACTTGGTATTTCGAGTCAAAATATCGTTATGAATCGCATGTTGCAATTTCAAATAAATCATATGCGAAAATGTCAAAAGTTGACAAATGATACGTAATTCCATTCAGAGTATTATTTTCTATCGAATAAAGTAATAAAACACCGAGGGTGCCATTTAAAAATCAAAAGTTGTAGTCATTTCCGGTGAAACAGGAAGTGACCGAAAATAATTGAATACGTCAATCAATCCTAATTTATGTCACATACTAACATACCAAATTTCGATTTTTTATCTGAAAAAATAAAAAGTTTTAAGGGTGAGCCACTTTTGAGACGCACCCGGTATATTATTTCAATGATTATGTGAAATAAAAATTTGTTTCATTGTACTTTTAAAATTATTTATTATTTTGGCCAATTGACGAAAAAAAATTGACAGGTCAAATCCAACACCCTAGATGTAGGTATGCCCGAAGATATGCCTCTGTTTTAGCATTAAAATATTCACTTATAGTAACTTTTACCCTCAAAATTTCACTCAAATAGCAAAGTGTACGACCGGCTTTACATGAGAAATATCCCTACAAGATATGGCACATGCTTTTTGAAATACCATTTATACCTAATAGGTACTCAATAATGTTGAAATTTGTTTCTAGATAAGAACAATAGGTACTTGTCAATGACAATGATAGCAATACATTATTATAAATAATATCATATATTAAAAACCAATAATTTCCTAAACTAACTACACAGGTATATTTTTCCATTCATAATTTAATAAGTACACAGTGTCAAAATGTTTGTCATGTATAAAAATATTTTTAGACGTGGGAAAAATACACCTTAATCATCCCTATCTCACCTAGGTATTAAAATATGTTTTCCTCTCACAATAAACAATGCACTACCTATTAAAAAGATAATATATTTCATAAGATTAAAAGGTAACATAACCTCTCAACCACCCACAACAAAAATATTTTTCAGTCTTTTTATCAGGAAACCGTTAACCTACCTTGTGATAAACCCCTGTACGATCCATACAATACATCCACACGACAATATCCTAAAATTTAGCCGGTTTTCAAGCACCAAAACTACACAATCATGCAAAATATAAACTGAATCCTAAACGAACCGACACCAAAACACCACACCAACACCGCACGGCGAATCGGACTGAAAATGTTTATTTAGCGCCATGCGTCCGTCAGCGAATCGCGTTGTTGCCAGAGCGTCCCGCGATTAATCGAAAGATTCTTATTGAATACTCTCCGCGTTTGCTGTCAGTCTCTCGCAGATAGATAGGTAAATATTTTATTGCATGCAACACACCACTTACCTTGAGAATATTAATGACCAGTATTAAGCTATTAAAATGTTTTATTACACCACATTTTAATTCTAGAGGATGTATATACAGAATGTCCCCGGATATTGTCTTTTCAAAAGGAAAAACTTTGTTATTATTGATATTTTTAGAAAAATGCATTCTTCATACTATTTTTAACTTGTTCTAAAACGGTTAATCCCGTTTATACTTTTCTAAATTTCCACATCGTTTTAGAGAAAGAATTGGAATAAAAGGGATACAAGTGATTTTTTTCTAAATGCAGATGTAGATAATTTAACGTCATATTTTTTGCTCTCTTAAAATGTTAGAAAAGCACAAAATTTATTTAGTTCTATTTCAATGCTACGGAAAGGGTGATTAGTGATAATAATTATCGGATAATGTGATACTTTAAAAACAGCAAAAATTATGACGTCATTCAAAATTAATAATAACCATCTAACAAAGAATGAAATCATTATTATATTTTCACAGAAACGCCTTTGATTTTTAGGAGTTCAAGAAAAACTTCCTAAGAAAAATATTAACCACATTTTCATGTTTCTTTTAATTTTCTCTAAAATGGTATGGAAATTTGAAAAGTATAAACGGGATCATCCATTTTAGAAAAAACATTTTTTTATGAAGTATGCATTTTTTCTCAAAATTCCAATGCTTAATACAAAAGTGTTTTTCCTCTCGTAAAGACAATTTAGGGACATACTGTATATTATAATTTTTCTATGAACAGCAAATCGTAAACCAAGCTAAACTTAAATAACTGCTATGCAATTTAATTTAAACATTATAAAACTATTACCTTTGGATAAAAAATACAGAAAGTGTATTAAAAGTAAGTTTAAAAAATATAGTTGGCAACAGGGCGTCCGTAGTTGCGCATGTCTTTGTCTAGATTCAATAGAGGTGCATACGGAAATGTAATTTTACGATTTTCGCTGCATTTCTGGGACTATTTTCGGATTCGTTCGCCGAATATATCGAAAAAATAGAATTTAGACGTTTCTATTAAAGATTCAGTATTAGAAATTCTGGGATTAATTACCTATCACACAGGTATAAGATTGTTAGGTTTTTATACCTAGCTAGGTAAATTTCGGGAGGGCAAAAAAACGAGAGAAAAAAAGGGATGTTCTCGAAAAAAGGTAGTTATATACAGGGTTGTCCGAATTCTTTTTAGGAAACTTCGGCAGCATATTCTACAAATAAAAATAATGAAAAAGTTTATACAAATGTATACAGGGTGCTACATATTCGAGGTTCGAGCATTGGTATCTCGGTAACCGTAATAGATACGAACATGTTTAAATTGGGGCAAAGTTGCGCTTTGGGAGGTTCACCAAGATGCCATCAAAAAAGTTTTAAACATTTCAAGGATTGCTGAGTTTTTTGGAAAACCCGGATTTTTTTGTAAATCAAATTTATTTTTTCCTGTCGATATTTTTAGAAAATCAAAAAACTAATTGCACATTCTCACAACCACTTTATTAGGGCTATCGGATTGTTTTTTTCAAATTAGCTGATAATTTATGAGATACATAAGCTAACTCTTGTGGAGTAGAGCAGTGGCGGATATAGAGGGGGGGGGGCCATGGGGCCCGGGACCCCCTAAAATCTAAAGTGTGTGTTAAATATTAGGCTTTTGGGTTAAAAATGGCACCCTAAAAAGCATATTCTACATTACTTTTTATTTTGCCCCCCCCTAAAATAAGTTCCTGTATCCGCCCCTGGAGTAGAGTGAAAAAATGAACATTTTTTGTATTTAGAGTATTTCAAAATTTTTAACGGTTTCGCAGATATTTGCATTTTATATTTCATATGACATTTTCCACAGTAAATTTTTATCAAAGCCACCTAATAATTTATCTCTCCTATTTTACCATTGAAAGCGCCATATGAAATAATACTGCATGTATCTGCGAAACCGTTAAAAACATTGAAATACCCTAATTAGAGAAAATGTTCATTTTTAAACTCTCGATATAATAAAAAAATGATATACAGGGTGTTCCGTTTAAAAAAACAAAGAAAAAATATTTTATATTTTAGATAGAAGATAGATTTTTCATAGAAGTTTGGCGTAGAATATTGAACATCCTGTATGATTTACGATTACCATATTTATAGCAAAGTAAGAACAGACCATCTAAAGTAAATACCTAATATCGTTTTGATTTCAGAACAGTTCTTGTATTTTTAATATTTTTTTAAGAAGGGTTGAAAAATATATATTTTTGATTTATTTTTTAATATCCCTGAAACTATCGAAATATATTATTTATTATAGGTTATATATAATTATCTTAGGGTTATGTAAAGTGATCTGAAAGGAAGCCAAAAATGCAATAATACACAGGGTGTACCATTTAAAAACAAAGCAAGAGAGAAAACTCACATTTTTTTGAGCCACTCACACTTTTTTGAGCCACCCTATAGAAGTTAAAATATTTTCCTGAAATGCATCCTGGTACATACTTTAGGTTTGCACTTAAACAAAATTCCTAACTTTTTTATTATAGGAGCTACAGATGCCCGACGCACTATTGGCAGACCCTGTATAATAATATAATTACATTGCCAAAGAAATCAATATAATATATCAATAACAATCTATCAGAGAATGAAAACGAAGTTACATTACAATAGAAACGCGTTTTGATTTTTGGGACTTCAAATATATTTTTTAATGTTTCTCTAAAATAGTATGGACATTTGGAAAAGTATAAACGGGATTAACCATTTTAGAACAAGCAAAACTTTTTACGAAGAATGCATTTTTTTCAAAATGTCAATAATAAAAAAGTTTTTCCTTTTGTATAGACATTTTCATTTTTGTTTTGATTTTTCCCAAATAATTTTTGAACTAACGTCAATATTTGTATGAAAATTGGTGTATGGGTTTTTCCGGATCCGGGACAACATACCTAAATCCGGGATTTCTCTGAAAATACCGGACGTCTGGCAACCATAATCACACATGTGAATAATTGGTTATCATAGTTTTTTGACATTTTTTCACATCCTAAAATAAAACGTCATAATATATAGAGATTTTTTCTTCCAAAACATGAGCAGAAGATTGCGTATCGAAGAAGAAAAACTTAAACAACTAAAAGATGAGTTACAAGAGGAAGAAGACAAATTAAAACTACAACTAGAAAGAATATTTGGTCCGCTGGTTTGGAGGCGTTTACAGAACGGAATCAAAATACAGGATTTGCAGGAAAAACATTTCCAAGAAGCGGTTGATTTAATTCTGGTTAAAAATATGCACGTGTTGTTTTTTTTTGTTTAGTTTAAAATTATTGCAGGAAAATTATATGCAGGAAGATATTCTCTTTCGAAATACTACGATAAAAAATGATTTGGCATCGCAAAAATCATTTGCGGATAGACTAATTTTCAAACTTAAAGACCGTGCATCAATTATGGCTATCGACGAAGGTATTGTATAATAATGTATATATTTACTTTACATATTGATGACTTTAGCAAATGTGAGTACTTCAAAGTATGATATTCAAAAAACTAATGGGAAAAAGAATTAATGAAATGTTTCCTTTAAAGCTGCTCTTACTTTTCCGGAAAAAAATATTGGAAATTGAAATGGTGTACGTGTGTTTCTAAAATAAGTATATCATTTTATCAATCTGATTCATATCTTCAGAAGATTATACAACTCTATGTATATTTTTCCTATATAGAAGAATGTGATTAAAAATTGGCGCCGGGAGGCACGTATAGCCGCCCATACTAAAATATGTTAATAAAAAGTTGGTAGGCAGTTCTTTTAGTTTCAAAGTAGAGGAATTTTTCCAATTTTTTTTATCTCAAAAACTGCGTCTTTGACTGATTTTGATGTTATTACAAATTTTGTTGCAAATATTATTCCTAATCTTAAATTGAAAACCGCGTTTCGCTAGCTATTGTAATTTTGGAGTTACGATTTTTTAAAATTTTTAACCCCCATACCCCCTTACTAACACCACACCCACACAAAAACTAATGGCCAGATTCTCGGGTGCCACAGTATTTTTGTGCCAAATTTGGTTAAAATCGGTTTAGCGGTTTTTGAATTATCGTGTTACAGACGGACAGACAGACGGACAGACGGACAGACAGACACCATGAAAATATTTTGTATTTAGGTCATTTATGACCCAAATAACTCATTCTGAGTGAAATTAAATAAACTTTTTTTTGCCGATCTTAATAGCCTACAATACCTAATGGTATGGTCGGCTAATAAGTGAAATCATTAAATGATCGTCGCTTGGTGGCCATATTGTAATTGTCATTTTTTGAAATATTAATTGAGAAGTCAATTCTGTCAGTTCCACAAAATATCACGTCAATTATAATAATTATTTAAGATAAGAAGGATATATTATGTACTTTATTTATCCCGAAACATCTTCTGGTATTACATTCGAAAATTAAATGCGTTACATATACTATTGTATTAAGGACAGTAAAATTAAGTTTTTTTCTTGCAAATAACTTTCTTATCGTTTGCATTTTATACCCATACTATTTGTTTAGGGCTTTTGTTCAAGTCTAAATATTGGTACCTGACACCCGACCGATCAAGACCGATCTCCCTATGCCAAACAAATCAGTCGTATTACGATCCGATTCAATTCTTACGATTCTTTTTCACGGCTCATCGTTCTTATCTTATAGATCCGTGCTGCTGTGCTGGCCACGATTCAATTGAACGAACCGTATTGTATGTAATGAATTAACTCTCACGATTTTTTGAACGACCGAGTTACATTATGATCCGATTCAATTCTCACGATTCTTTTTTACGGCTCATCGTTCAAATCTTATGGATCCGTGCTGCCGTGCTGGCCACGATTCAATTGAACGAACCGTATTGTATGTAATGAATTAACTCTCACGATTTTTTGAACGACCGAGTTACATTATGATCCGATTCAATTCTCACGATTATTTTTTACGGCTCATCGTTCAAATCTTATGGATCCGTGCTGCCGTGCTGGCCACGATTCAATTGAACGAACCGTATTGTATGTAATGAATTAACTCTCACGATTTTTTGAACAACCTAGTCACATTATGATCCGATTCAATTTTCACGATTGTTTTTTACGGCTCACCGTTCAAATCTTATGGATCTGTGCTGCCGTGCTGGCCACGTTTCAATTGAACGAACCGTATTGTATGTAATGAATTAACTCTCACGATTTTTTGAACGACCGAGTCACATTATGATCCGATTCAATTCTCACTAAATACGAAAATACTTTAAAAATGTATAATATAAACTAAATTACAATCGTGAACACTATTTTATTTTAAATTAAACTATACTCAAAGCCATCACAAATAACTTCGCTCAGAAAACAATACTATTAATTAGCTTTTTTAAAGAAGTTCTAAATGCACTTATTATTGCTTTCGATGTAAGTCTAGATTATAATATAATATATGCTGTGCGATTTTGCAATCCTGTAAATATATCTCCTCCTCCTCCAGTCAAAAGCAAAACAACAAAAAGAAGAAACTATTTAAAATGTCTAAATATGGCTGAGGATACTTTAGCTTTTACCACAGACGTCTATTAAAAACTTTTTACGTTCTGTTAAAATGACATTATATGAAATCAAATTTCCATTTAACCTCATAATTACCTAACGAATAGGGTTTCTGGTTTCTCGACCTTTATTATTTTTAAATTTTTGATTATGATGCGTACAGATCCCGAATTCTGCAACTTAGAAAACGCAAGCGTTTTTAGACGCTCAGCGTATAAGACGTTAATTTTTGCTTAGCGTGCCCTTAACTACCGACACAGCTACCGATTTGGGTATTCTCATCTGACGTGCTTAGTGTCATTACTGATTTCGCTAAGCGATTCGAAAACGGCTACCTTAAAGAATCGTTTTGCTTGTCGAACTGACAGTAAAAATAGAAAAAAAATTGATTTTGCGACTCAGCTTTGTGAACACTCAACTTGAAATGTTTATGTTAATGGAGATTTTAAATTTTGAATTGTCCTTGTTTTTGTTTGTTGTTCGCTGAATGTTCGCATGTTAATATTGTTTTCCTATATTTCTTAGTTTTTTTTTCTGATATGCTATGCATGTTTGATGCCCTATTTATTTGACTATTAATAAAATAAAAATATCAAAAATGAAAGTTCCCATTTAGCCATTTTTGGTTTCAACCATTTTTTGGCATTTTCCTGTAAAATAAGTCTCATGTTGTTTGGCGAACGCTATGGCTCTTGTCAGAGACGAGTTAACAACTTTATGAGGGTATTTTGGGCGTAATAGTAGGTACAACAGTGGTTTGTTAAATACTAATTTTATTGAACTATTTACTAATTACAGCTATTTATAATAAACTAATAAGTAATAAGTACGTAAATAATAACAATAATACATACAATTAACTGTATAAAAACTGCTGAGTCCATATTTCGTCGAAGGAGAATATATTACCTGCTTTTAGCACGGTTGATACCAAAGATATTTAAACTCAAGTTGATACTATAATAAATAACACTTTATTGTACAAAAGCCAAAATAGCTTCATTGACAAATCATTTACAAAACAAACAAAAACACAAAAAATATACAAATAATAAGATCTAACCTAGTTTCATACAACTCAAAAAAAAACGACATTAAAATCACAAATAGAACATGCATGGACATTGTAGAATACAAAAAAACGTATCAATAAAAATTTTACTATTTTAAAATTGTAAATGGTTATAATCACTTAATAGTTATTATAAAATATTAAATACTAGATTTTTAACCACTTTGTGAGAATGATCAAAATTTTAAAATTCAAAATTGTTCAAGATTAAATATCCACAAAAAAGTCGTTAGAGCGCATATAGGACCCTCTCCAGTAACCAGTAAGTATGATTTTAGAGCTTTGCGAAATGCCGGAAAGAATAAAAGCGACTTGATATCCAAAGGCAGGTGATTGTACATGTTTTGGCATTGTGCAGTATTCAGCCTTTAACTAATTCTGAGCTCGGGGTTGGCAGATCAAGATCGTGCTCCGCATTCCTAAGTGGATAGTTGTGAGGTGGCTTTTCGGGAATAGCAGATATGTGCTTGCGGATTAAGCAAACGGATTCGAATATGAATAGAGAAGGAAGAGTCAGTATTTTGAAATTTTTAAAGAAATTCTGGCAGTGAGTTCTACTGTTCAGTCCCAATAAATATCGAACTGCTCTCTTTTGAAGTTTGAAATAACGATCAAATTTTGTCGCGCAGCAAGAATGGAAGGGCATAACGAAGATGCGACTCAAAAAAGACATAATAGACTATTCTAGAGGTTGATAAGTTAAGTTCCTTAGAAACTATCTTAGCGCAAAACAGGCAACGCTTAGTTTCTTTGATAAAGCTTCGATGTGCAAGTCCCATTTTAACGAGTTGTCTACAAGTGTCTACTAAGAATTTCACAGAATCCACGACGTCAATAGTTGTGTTATTAAGTAAAAAAGGTTGTATAGTACTTTTATATGACAAAAGTTTAGTTTTTGATAGGTTGAGTTTCAAATAAGTTATACTGAGTGAGTTTCTGTGAGTGAATTTTCTAATGACTGCTGAGTTTCCTAACATGAATACAAAGGAACTTGGAATGTAAATTTGAAATTATAAAAAAATATAGATTTAATATTAAAATTATTAGATATGTACGAACCACAAATATAATGTCTAATGCATTAAATGTCTTTCTGCCAGACTCTTGCGGCATGGATGGCATGGAGCGGGATTTTAACAAAACAACTCTAAGCATCTTTTCTTCAACTCTGTAAAACTTAGAATGTTTTTTTTTCTTGAAATTGAAACTTGCGGGGCTTCTGGAAATGTGTATGGTAGTTCAACTGTTGGAGTTACTTGTTGGCTTGAGCTATTTATTTCTGTCTTGTCCGTCAAAACATGCCTCGTATATGGATTTTTCCTTTCTCAATCGTTTTCTATGCCTCTGATTTCTGATTAACTTTCTACGGACTATTGTAGTTGTAGTTGTTAGGCTATTACAATGAGGTAGGTACTGACAAGCTAACTAAATGTTTTGGTTACATTTATTCTGTTTTATCGCTTTCGTTGCATATTATTTGATATTATGGCCATGTTTGCATATTAAAGAAAATGCTTTCTTTACATATTGTAACTATAATAGGGATGGGCGATAATGAATTTTACTTATCGATAAGTTCATTCAGAAAAAAAACGGCGCCAAATAAATCTGGGGAATGATAATCGATAATAATTTTAGGGAGTGCCAATCGACCTAAAGAAGGTTTTAATGAAACGTTCTATTCTTTTTAAAACTTTTTATAATTAGTGTTAATTTTAACAAGTTTTATGCCAATTTTTAGTAAATGGTGTCTAGAGATTGACGTCGCCGAAGATTTCATATATTTTCATTCCCCAGTTTTTGACATCGTTTTTTTTTTCTATAATACGACATTTAATAAGCAAATTGGTGCCAAATTCAACCAACTGGAAGTGTCAGGATATAGAAAATAATAAACAAAATAAAAATGGTATTTACACTCAGATGCAAAAAAACGCAACGTTAAATTTTTTCGTCAAATTTAAAGTGATATATTTTCTTTACTTTTAGCCCTAGTTTCATTTTTTTTAGCAACCTGTATCCTTCCGGGCCGCGTAATTACTATCTGTACTATTGTGCAGAGCCAACCTGCTTTATACGCCGGTAGACTTTGTAATGGAGGACTACGCATTTCTTTAAATATTTCTAACTAAACTAATGTACAGCGCACGCAAACTCTGCATCGCAGTATTGGTAGTAAATGTATAATAAGCCGTGTCTACTTACGCCTAACTATACTTGAGCGCAGATCATGATCGCGATTTGTTTTTCGGTGTACGAGATAACCAAAGCATATTGGCCATCATATAACAAAAATCAAAAATCTACGAAGAATTAGGAATAAAAATCAGCATAAACGAAGAACCGCTGGTAATTGCTAACGCCGATAATGATCAGAGCTCATGAGAGAGTATTTACAAGTGAAATGGTTTTTATCGATAGTAGTGGTTCATGCTCAGGTTCATGTGACCAAATGAATTAATGCGTAATTTTTGTCTTCGCTGCACATAAAACTGGCTCCATACCTTTTGCGTGTATAATATATAGAACAAAGTGAAGTAAACTATACGATGATTTTTTCGTTGCTGCAGAAAATTTTAGGACACGGCTTTGGTAAGAAAGGGTTCCTTGCTTCGCCTTATTACCGATGATTCGTCAGCAGAGAGAAACGCTCTTCGCACTGTATTTCCTAATTCTTTATATTATACCATAGAAGAATTCGAGTACGAGTATCAAACTTTCATTAAAAATGATTTTACAAAAAAGTATGATAATTTAAAAAAGCACGTACATGATCTATATAAAAGAAAACATGAGGGGGCGCATGCTTTTAAAACCGATATAATCACAAGGAGTAAGTCAAAAATAAAATGATAAATTGTCAGTACAAAAGTAAATAAAAGGTTTTATCTTGGCCTAGCACGCGTAGCGTAAATATAGTATGTTTAGAAGCTTTTAAACACGGCTAATTACACATTTACTAACAATACGGCGACGGCGATGCAGGGCTTGCTTGCGCTGTACATTAGTATAGTTAGAAATATCTAAAAACGCGTAGTCCTCCATTACAAAGTCTACCGGCGTATAGAGCAGGTTGGCTCTACAGAATAGTACAGATAGTAATTACGCTCCCGGGCCTCATGGCCCCCTGTGTATCCGCCCCTGGTAACAATAATTGAAAAAATCGCAAAATGCTTGTGGCAAGTTCATTTTACTCTTAAAAATTAACCAAGACATGTGTTGATATGTGTCAAAAAACAAAATATTCAGGATACATAGTTCTGACCGTTGAATAAGAAGACTAAGGAAGGAGCATCTCAAAAATCTTTGGTCCACCGCTATGGGACTCAAATATGGCCGACTTAAATTCCGGTTTATCAGTGCCGTTCTAATTTTATTTAAAAAATGTAAAACGATGATGTAGGGTAGACGTGGGGTAGACTCAATATTTTTTTTTATTTTACGTTGTGAACAGGGCCGGCGGAAGGGACGGGCCAACCGGGCGGCCGCCCGGGGCGCCCTATGCTAGGGGCGCCGCGACAGCAACTGAAATATTTAGCCAGATAGAGTACTCGCCCGGTCTCAATATTTTCCTTCCGCCGGCCCTGGTTGTGAATAAATGTTGGTAGTTATTAAAATTATTATAAAAACATATTATTATAATAAAAATTCTCCAGTCCTACGTTACATAGTCTACCGGCGTATAGAGCAGGTTGGCTCTGATAGTAATTACGCTCCCGGGCCTCATGGCCCCCTCTGTATCCGCCCCTGGTAACAATAATTGAAAAAATCGTAAAATGTTTGTGGCAAGTTCATTCTACTCTTAAAAATTAACCAAGGCATGTGTTGACATGTGTCAAAAAACAAAATATTTAGGAGACATGGTTCTGACCTTTGAATAAGAAGACTAAGGAAGGAGCATATAAAAAATCTTAGGTCCACCGCGATGTAACTCAAATATGGCCGACTTAAATTCCGGTTTATCAGTGCCGTTCTAATTTTATTTTAAAAATGTAAAACTATGATGTAGGGTAGACGTGGGGTAGACTCAATAATTTTTTTTATTTTACGTTGTGAATAAATGTTGGTAGTTATAAAAATTGTTATAAAAACATATTATTATAATAAAAATAGATAAGTTTTAATAACTATTTATTAACACAAACATCCGATACGCTACTGAAGCAGGTAAGTCAAATTGACGTATCTAAATTCTTTGACATCTAATCTTTGACAAGTAGTAGTAAATAAAAGCAAAAATGCAAGAAAAAATATATAATTAGTTAATTTAAGTGAATTTCATAAATGATGGGTTTACTACACGTATGAGTCTTTTTCGATAAACCACGATAGTGTCACTGTTAATTTAAGTTCTGCCACACAATTTCCATCTAGATTTACTATAGCTTTATACAACTATCAGTAGTAGAATAAATAATAAATAACATAAAATTAGCTCCGTAAAGACTGACAAATCCACAAAATTTCAAATCAAATTCAAATGTGTCAAATGAATCGTCAAACATAACTGTCAAGGATCCCCACACTAGAGTCCTTTTTCCGCCCACCATGCATGAATACATGGATAGCATTATGCTCTTTCCTTAGTCTTCTTATTCAAAGGTTCTGACCGAAAAATAATATTTTAGGAACATTTGCTCACGAAATTATTGCACAGGGTGTTTTAAAGATAGGGTAACAAACAAATCTTCGATTAACCCTGTATAGTAAGTCAAATACCAAAGTTTATCATAAATTGAGTTTACGAATTAAAGTTGATAAAAAATCAAGGAAATAAGGCCAAAATTTAAAAAAATATAACATTCTAAACTTCACCAAAAAATTTTCCGTTGCGTTTTTTATTGTATCTGAGTATATACTGAATGCACGGGTGTTTCAAAGCATAGGTTGCGTGAAAAAATTGAAATATTTATGAATTATTAGAGAACGGTTAATTTTTTTCATAAACAGTTGAATATTTTGTAGCAAACGAAGACTGTCTAGCTGGAGTTTTAGTATTGAACCCTGTTACAAAATGTGATTTTGGCCGTGTGTACAGCAGAACGATGCTCGTTGAAGGAAAAGCCTATAAAAGTATTATAGACTTCATGAATTACATTAACAGAAAAGTGGATGTTTTCGACCAATGCCAATGCGACATATACTTGCGATATTATCTACTCTGTATCAGATCTGACTATAGAAATAAAGGTAATAAAGATTTTTGGATTCAAATTTGTTAAGCAAATACGTTAAATAAGGTACCTGAATAAATAAGTAATAAGGCCCATCAGGTAAAAAGGCCCCTTATATAGGGTGAGTCTTAAGTAAATGCAAATATCTTTAGGGGTGGTATATATTTCGATCCCATAAACATGTGTCTATAAGTCTCTTTTCCGTTTTTTTTAAGTTTTTTTTTAAATTTGATAATTTTCGAAAAATTGATTGGATTTTATTTTTAATTTTTAGTTAAAAATCATAATATATTTTGATATTATGGCAATATATGTAGGTAGTAGATTTAATTTACAAAAATAAAAACCCAGCAAAGACTCTGTGGTTCTCGATATATGATAAAAAAATTAAGTTTTCAAATTAAAATAACTCTATTATTTTGGACTTTAAAGTGATAAAGAGGAAATATATTTTTTATAGAGATCTACCAACACTGAAAATGTTTGCACTTATTTAAGACTCGCACTGTATATAAATCACCAAATGTATCAACACACTAAAGCTTGATTTTCATGCATCCGTTGTCCGACAATACGATGATACGATATTAATTTTATAGGTTGAATTTAAACACTTCGATTGGTTAGAAACGGTTATCCAATCGAAGCCTTTAAATACAACCAATGAAATTAATATCGTATCAAGGTATCGTCGGACAACGGATGCATGAAAATCAAGCTTAACACAGACGCAGCACTGTTGCTTTTACTGCCTTTTATATAATTTTTGAATATATGATGTTTTTTTTTCATTTTTTTTTATATGATTTTTTGTTGATAATGTCAAGCTATAAAGGCTAAGAAATTTAGAAATTTCTTACCTTAAAGCTTCATTCAGAACCTTAAAATTAGTGGAATATATCAATAGTTTTAATTAGCGGTAGAAGTTTGTTCCTCCAATATCAATGTAAGCATTCACAACGTCAAAATCAGTGGTAGTAATCTTCAATTAGTGGAAAAAGTTATCAAACTTTTAACTTTTTCACTAATTATACTTCAAAAGTTGCGAGGAATGTCATTTTGGCCTTTGATTATATTATCATTCGTCAAGAGAAATAATTGGGGTTAGAAATCAAAAGTTTACTGTTTTATAAGCTAAATATTAGGGTTTCTCTATGGATACAACTGATTACCGCTAGTTGTTGCTAGGATATTCTATTAACTTTAACTGCGTTTTAGACCATAGATAAAAGAAAATAATCTTCTATTAAGATAGATATGAAACTTAATAGTAAAATTTTGGTCAAAGCGCCCCTCCGTGTTCTTAGTAGAGACTATGTTTAACCCAGCGCTTTCGCCTTTTCTGCTGTAAATATTTTTTATGTTTATATTTAATTTCAAAGTATTTAGTTTTAAAGTTACACTGATATATCTGTATATCAGAGTAACTTACCAAACCAAACATAAGAATATATATATTTTACAGTTTATTAAATATAAATTTTGACTACAAGGTAGAAAGCAAATCACAATATTTGATAAAACTTACAAGTATACCATTTTTACAGTTAATAAATAATAAAACTATTTCTGACTATGATATTTAAAATTTAGATAGATAGAATATTAAAAAAACATACCGGGTATTTGCTGTCGCAGGCCCAAATTCAATAAAAATCAAAATTTTTTCCTGCGAAAACGGGCTTTTTACAGAAAAGGTATTTTTGATTTATCAACAATCATTGTCAAGTTGACAATATACAGGGTGTTTTCTAATTAGTTTAAAAATTGTGATGTGATTCCTCATGTCTTAAAAACAATTTTTATATAACCATTGGATCTAAAGTACTTCCTTCCTGATCTACAGGGTGTTAAAAATTAAAAAAAAATCGATATTTTGCTTAACATAAATGGTACACTACTGTTTTTTTAAAGAAAATATATTTTTTTCTTGACTGGCCATCCTTTTTCAACAAAATTGATCTTTTGAGTTTTTCTTGTTCATCAAACGGTTGCCGAGAAAAAGATAAATATACTTATTAAGAGCCCGCCTTAAGCCGTTTTCTAACGATTTTTTATTTTTTAGATTAATTAGGAAACACCCTGTATATGCATATCACAGGCAACCAAATAAACTAGTAACTTCTAAAAAATATTTTTCCTACCACTAGTGATACCACTAATACCGTGTTTTTAGTGAGTACTCAATTATTATATCAAAATTTCATCATATAAGTTTCCAGGCAATGGTTTTAGACATTGGGAATGATCGTATACTAAAAACTTTGAATAAGAAGACTAAGGAAGGAGCATATCCAAAATCTTAGGTACACCGCGATGGGCCTCAAATATGGCCGACTTAAATTCCGGTTTATCAGTGCCGCTCTAATTTTATTTAAAAAATGTAAAACTATGATGTAGGGTAGACGTGGGGTAGACTCAATAATTTGTTATTTTATTTTACGTTGTGAATAAATGTTGGTAGTTATTAAAATTGTTATAAAAATATATAATTCTAATAAAAATAGATGTTATAATAAGTATTTATTAACACAAACATCCGATACGCTACTGAAGCAGGTAAGTCAAATTAACGTATCAAAATTCTTTGACATCTGATCTTGACAAGTAGTAAATAAAAGCTAAAATGCAAGAAAATATATAATTTAGTGAATTTAAGTGAATTTCATAAATGATCGGTTTACTACACGTATGTATATTATATAGTCACTCACTAGCGAAAAGTTGTTCAATTATTTCACTCAATTTTTGCCGAGATCTACCGCACGCTACACAACCAACTATTGTCTTTTTCGATAAATCGCGATAATGTCACTGTTAATTTAAGTTCTGCCACAATTTCCATCTAGATTTACTACCTTTATACAACTATCAGTATTAGAATAAATAATAAATAACATAAAATAAGCTCCGTAAAGACTGACAAATCCACAAAATTTCAAATCAAATTCAAATGTGTCAAATGAATCGTCAAACAGAACTGTCAAGGATCCCCACACTAGAGTCCTTTTTCGCCCACCATGCATGAATATATGGATAGCATTATGCTCTTTCCTTAGTCTTCTTATTCAAAGGTTCTGACCGAAAAATAATATTTTAGGAACATTTGCTCACGAAATTATTGCACTTTATAATATATATTGAGAGCTTTTTCCGCCCACCATGGATAGCCACATGGATAGCATTATGCTCCTTCCTTAGTCTTCTTATTCAAAGACTAAAAAGTATAAAGTGTAATTGAAACCCCTAATTTATTCCACTAATTGCGAGGTTCTGAATGAAGCATTAGCCTTTTGCACCGAAGACTTTTAGAGCCAAAATTACAGTAAAAAAAATAAAAATACATATTTTAAATAACTTTCGATATATTGTTTTGTAATTTGTAACAATTTGTACCTACTTCAATGCTGTATTAGTTATCTACATATAAAATGCAAATGTTTATCTGTGTCGTCTCTACTGAAGTAACGACTTCCTCTAGAAAGTTGTTTTTTTTTTACTAAAATATAGTTAATTGCTCGGTCTTTGCCTCGGTTAATTGGCTCTCCTAAAAACTGTCATCGCCGGATTTTTTGTTTTTCATTTAATTTAAAAAAATATATTGATGTAGTGTCCTGATGTCGTGGCGCATGCGCCAGGCTTCAACTTGTTAAACTATAAATTACTAAGGTCTAAAAGCACAGATAACATAGTATAAAAGACATTTCAATGTACAGGGTGGTCGAAATTGGTCTGTTTTAACAGGGAAACCCTATTTCCTGACTAGATAGAGCAAAACCGACATAGATGTCATGGGCTCGATTTCTGAGACACGTTTAATGGCATAAACCGCCTGTTGATATTTTCACTGCCAACTGAGATACGGGGTCTTTTTGATTTATTTACCATTTTGAAAATTGCCCATAACTTTTTTATTTCGTGGAATAATAAAATTCTGTAAAGACGTTCTTAAGGCACTTTTTTAAGCACAATCCAGTGGCGTAGTGAGTTTTTTTCTATGCTTGCTCTTATCGTCAGAAATAATAAAAAATATAATTTTTAAATGGAAATCATAGTTGGCTATGAACTTAAAAAAATGCTGACGTTTAACCATTTCGAACGATATAAAGTTATGGGTACCTATTTCTAAGAATGAGAGAAATATTAGGTTTTTATCTTTGTATCGAAGTATGCCTCGATTTTGTGTTGCCTAGTTGTCTAATTATTTTTTATCGCAATTTAATATACTATATTATTATTTATTTGCATAATTAGAGAATTTTGAAAAGGTAAATTAACATTCTATATTAGTTTTAGTAATTACAATTGAAATCGATACAATAAACAAAGAACAAAGCTAAAAAACGTATTTTTTTAGTGACGAATATAGTTTTCTAAAAAAAAATCATCTAAAATGTTCAAATTGAGCACCTCCTTGTTGAATACATAATAAATATCTTTTGCGCACAGAGTTACAGCGATTTATTAGGCGAACTGGCTAAGTCCAAAAGCTTGCCTAGTAGCCTTCTGCAATTCTTCTCTCGTCCCAATGGTTCTTCCCTTATATATAAGGTTCTTTAATTTTCCCCATAAAAAATTAGAAAAAAGTGAAATCACAGGACCTAGCAGGCCAAGATATGGGGTCCCTTGTTCCAATCCGATTCTTTCTAAATTCTTCATTTAATGGCGTTTCAATTGTAATTGGTAAAACTAATATATAATGTTGATTTATCTTTTCAAAAGTCTTTCATTTTGCAGATAAATAATAATATAGAATATGAAATTGCGATAAAAAATAATTAGGCAACTAGGTCAACACAAAATCAAGGCCCGCTTCGATACAAAGATAAAAAATCCTAATATTTCTCTCATTGTTAGAAATAAATACCCATAACTTTATATCGTTGCAAAGGGTTAAACATTAGCATTTTTTAAGTTCTTACATCCATTGCTGATACGCGGATAACAGAATTATGAGGATAGCAAGAGGAATTTCCCAATTAGTACAAAGAGGCACCGGAAGGCCTAAAAAGCGTTGATAACATATTTCAGGAGAAATTAAAAAAGTAGAAAAAAGACTCAAAGTCTCGGTCTCAACGTTTATACAATGTTAAACTGTTACACGTGTTTCGCTCATATACGAGCATCATCAGACAAATACAATTAAAATTAATCCAAATACACGTTCACATTTTACAATTAAACCTTAGTGTTGTTCTAATTGAACCAGGTCTCTTTGAGAAAAATGGATGCATTCTTTATATTTCAGGAGATTCACAAAAGGCAAAAAATGAAAGAAAAAGGAGCAGCATGCCTATATATCTCAAATTAGGAGAAAGACAAGACACTATCAATAACTCCGTTAGGTATATTTATTTTTATTCTAAAGATTAAATGTATCATTACTTCTAAGTATAATCAGAGACTGATCATCGGCGTTCACAGCTTTATTCTACCCTTAATCACGGTGACTCTCTTGTATATTCTATTTAATTTTTATTTTACCATATATTAACTACTTGATTTGTAATATCATCGTCCCATTCTAGATTAGGCTATCTTGTGAGTCCTTTTACGTTCCTCGGATATCACAGTGTAATTTTGGTGATTCATCTTTTGTCGGTTCTTAATGTTCTTTAAACTGCCTACTCTGTTCGAGGGATTTAATTAAGTAGATCAAATCTGCTCTGTTATATTTGGTCACCAAGTATTGTGGATAACTCATTTTTATTCCAGACATACGTTTCAATAGGCAAATTCAGAGGCTATACCACAATTTACTTTTCTCCCCTCACCAAATTTCCTTACGGAGATGTATTAAATATCATCACAGATAACATATAATTCTCTCTAAGTTTACTATGTTATCTGTGATATCATGCTCTAGCTCCTCAACAAGTTAATTTCTAGATTGGTTTTTGAACTTAATTTTTTAGATAAAAAATTAAATTGAGTTTGCTATTACATCTGATTTTGTCATTAAAGTTTTGTATCTTATATTGTGGATAATATTATCGTAATTTTATTATATATTCCGCATTCACGTTAAGATTTGGGATGATATTATGATATGCATTGTTGTTGTCCTTCTTTTGTGTTTGTTGGTTCTCTAAAACCATTCTGCAATATGCATTTATATTCTTGACATTTGATTTAAGTTCAATTCCGTTAAATATAATTTGCTTCACGTTTTGTTTTTTTAAGTACTGATATCAAGGAAAATGTGAGCTCTAATACAATTTTAGTAAAAAATGTCTATATCTCTGTGGCGGATTCATCTCTCCAAAAAAGTCCTATGGGTATTTCGCCACTGTAAGAAAATACATTTACAATTTTAGTACCTAAAAATAAACAAAAATTAAAAATGAAAATAGTGTTTGATGACAACGAGATTTATTAGTAGACATATATTATTTTTATTCCTGTCTAATACATTACATTTTCCTAACTGTAAATTGTTAACTTCGCTATTGTTCGGAAATATTGTCTTTGAAATATTCTTTAACATAGGTAATAATTTCTTTACCTTTGTTGATAGTGAATGGAAATGTTAAACTTAAGATATACACATTAATTAAAGATGATTCTCAGGTAGAACTTTATTGGTGTACATAATGTATATATATGTACTTAACGACCTCGATTTAAAAACTTATATATTTCCAGCTACATCGATTTTGCTGTTTTGAAATCCCCTGATTTACAGGTTGGCGTTTCATGTAAGGGGTAAGCATTATCGTGTGTTAGCGGTTAAAAGAGCCATATTAAGTTCCATTATTAAGTAAATAGTGAAGGTTTGTATTTGACTAATAAAACTACCCAAAATACTTGAAGCCTGAGTTGTGAAGTACATAAGGAACCTTGCGAATTATACAACAGTGAGAGATTTTTGTTTGTAACAGTGTTTTGTATCTTTTAATATTCGCAATATGCAGTTTAAAAGAAATGATAAAATATATAGACTGTGAAATGCAAGGCCAAATTTCAAGGTGTGATTCTTCATCAAAAAATATGAGAAGTTGCTATAAATATGGGTCCGGGAATTCATAGTTTTAAAGATACTGGATGTTAAATCTTTTAAAAAATATTTTTTGTAATTTTGTGAAATATCATTTTTTTAACTAAATACAACCAGCAATAAAGTGGATTTCAAAATGAATTTACCAAAAACTAAAGTTATGTACAACGAACTAGTGAAAAGTAAAGACATTCTAATAAATAACACATCACTGGAAATAGTAGAATATATATATTTGGGATAACTAATACACAGCTCTGGATTTTTACAGCCAGAAATTACCAGAAGATTTAAGTTAGCATGGAGTTCTTATGGAAGAAACTCAATCATATTTAAAACTAGAATGTCACTCTACCTAAAGAAGAAAATATTCGACCAATGTGTACTACCAATAATAACCTATGCATGCGAAACCTAGATATTTAAAACAGACATCATAAGGAAACTGCAGGTTCCACAACGCTCAATGGAACGAAATATGCTGGGAATAACCAAGAGAAATCGTAAAAGAATAGAGTGGATACGACAAAAGATCCAGGTATTAGATGTTATCCACAGATTCAAATCCCCCAAATGGCAATGGGCAGGACACCTGGTAAGAAGGACGGACAACAGATGGACCACAAAAATTACAGCATAGTACCCATGAGGAATTAAGAGACCTAGAAGAAGACCGAACCTGAGATGGGACCATGATATTAGGAAATTAGCAGGGATAACTTGGGCCCGCATAGCCAGTAATAGACAACAATTGGCCCAACAACAAAGAGAGTATTAAGGGGGGCTACACCATAATTGGAAATGGTTGAATAAGCTGAAAATGATGATGATGATTATCATTTTTTTTTAATTTACCATAGGCAACACTCAAGATCAATGTTATAAATTGTGATTTGTTATGAAGTATTTTAATACGTTACTCTATTTGCAAATTATTTTTGCATGTCTCGCAATAATAATTCATTGCATGTCTCGCAATGAATTGCTTTTATTTTATTTTTCTATAAAATAAGGTGTCGCTGGAAACACCACTGAAGTAAATAATTGTAATTTAATTGAGCCTAAATTAGGCCATTATTAT